>NC_083441.1:0-310000 GCF_020745735.1 Hemiscyllium ocellatum
TGCAGAAGGGACTTGTTTAATTTGTCGTCATGTTTGGCACAAGATCGTGGGCCAAAAGGACTGTTCCTGCGGGTATTGTTCTATGTTCTATGTTCTGCAACGCGGGGTCCTCACTTTATTTCTACACAACCGTATTTATTTGAGCCTCTCACAAACCCTCCTCCCAATTCTTTAAACTTCCTCGTGGCAAAACGTCTTGCACATGCTTTCACAGTGTTTCCATGCAGTTGCTTTCAAATCACAACCACTCACTGTGGGAGGAATCTCTCCTCGTTCTGTGCCTGGATCTCTTCAAATCATTTGCAGCCGGCAACTGTGCATTTCCTGACACTGTGAACATTTCTCACTAGTAAGTTCTAGTTGAGCAGTTTGTCTGAAATAGCTTCACCATTTTTTCTTAATTCCACCTTACTGATATAAACTACTTGATCAAACCCTCGTTTTCGACTTGTTTCTTGCAACTGATGACGCCCATACAGCGAAAGTGTATTTTGTCCATAAATTAAATACCTTCTGCAACTTCGTACTATGTTGACAAGTTCGCTGAAGCTGTGTCCGACATGGGACACAATGCGGCGATTTACCAAGTTTTATAGTGTCTTGGTCGGCTGTAGTGACACTTTGTCATCATGCATTAAGACAAGAACATGATGCATTTGCAGTTGTTCTAAATTACCCTGTCATGTGCAAACGTGTGGGTGCATACACTGGTGTCTCCATCTGTGTTCAAGCAAATGCTTTATTATCGTGTTCTTTAGACTTCTCTTTATTTGTCCTTTGGGTGTGGGTGTCGCTTTCTGGTCCCCAGTTGTCCTTGCGAGGTGGTGTTGAAGTGTCTTCTTGATACTCTGCAATACTATGTTCCACAATGCCTTTTCACAGGGAATTCCAGGATTTTCACTCAGTCAAACTGAAGGAATAGCGATATATTTCCAAGTCAGGATGGTGACTGGCTCGGAGGGAAACTCGCAGGTTGTGCTTTCCATGCATCTCCATGACTTCTCCTTCTCGTTGGTATCGGCTGTGGGTTTGGAATTTGTCACACCAGGATCTCTGCTGATTTTATTTTTCAGTTCACCCTGTACATAGTGTATACTGCTGGAACTGAGCTTTGGTGGTGGTGGGAATGGATATTTGTTGATGTCATGCCAATCAGGCACGCTGCTTAGTCCTGGATAATGTCACGTTTACAAAGATTTGGTGGAACAGCACACATGCAGGCAATTGTATCGTTTTCAATTTCACTCCTTGCTGTGCTTTCTCTAAAGCATTCGAAAGATCTGTCTCACTGAACACACATATTTGTCAATTTGTATCTAGGAAGTGTTGGATTTTGATTGAACATCACTTGCTAATTGTTTTGCTCATATCTCCGTATCAATATCCAATGATCTTTAATAGTGAAATTACAACTTTGTTCAACTCTCTATTAGGTTTCTTGCATCTGGAAACAAATATCCAGATTCTAATGAAGAATCTTTCAAAGTTTCCCAAGTCAGCTCTTCTTCTTTCTCAACATACATCCAGAGACAATGTGATATTCCCATTTCTGGTTGTCTGGTGACGTACCTGAGACGTCACTGGCTGTTTGTCACACATGGAGCACTTTACCTAGCTACTAACTCTGCATGATCAGAACAAGTAGAAAGAAGAGTTTGCAGTTCAACCACTCAACTCTGCTTCACCATTCCACAAGATCACAGCTGATCCGACATTAGTCATACCCACGTCCCTGCCTTTACACCATGAAACTTGATTCTTTTACTGATCAAGAATCTATTTATCTCAACTTTCAATATTCAGAGGAACTATCCCACGACTGTCTGCAGCAAAGATTTCTGAAGACACACAACACTGAGAAATAATCCCTCCTCACATTCAACGCAGTGTAAGAAGGATGTGGAAGCTTTGGAAAAGATGCAGAAGAGATTCAATAGGGTGTTGCTTGGTATGGAGGGAAGGTCTTACGAGGAAAGGCTGACGGACATGAAGCTGTTTTCGTTCGAGAGAAGAAGGTTGAGAGGTGAATTAATAGAGCAATAAAAGATAATCAGAGGGTTAGATAGGGTGGACAGGGCGAGCCTTTTTCCAAGTATGATGACTGCGAGTACGAGGGGGCATAGCTTTAAATTGAGGGGTTTAGATATAGGACAGATGTCAGAAGTAGTTTCTTTACTCAGAGAGGAGTAAGGGTATGGAATGCTTTACCTGCAACGGCAGTAGATTCGCCAACTTTAAGTCTATTCAAGTCGTCATTGGACAAGCATATGGAAGTACATGCAATAGATGGGCTTCAGATCAGTGTGTCCGGTCGGCGCAACATCGAGGGCAAAAGTGCCTGTGCTGCGCTGTAATGTTCTATTATCTATGTTCCATGTTCGTCTTAATGTGCTCCTTAATTCTAAGACTATGCCCTCTTTCCTGAGTCTCTCCCAGGCGAGGAAATATCCGATCGGCATTTACCTTGTAAGGTAAATGTTAAGAATCCTGCCTGTTTCAATGAGATTAAATTTTGTTCCTCTAATCTTCAGTGAGTAAAGTTCCAAACTGTTTGCCGGTTGCTTATTAAACAATGTATCCATGCCAGGGTCATCATAGCAAATCTTGAAACTCCCTCTCGCTTTGCAATGAAATGGAAGTCTCCGCCAAATTCATGTTACCTTGAGCACTGGTTCAGCTTCCAAAAACGTACCAGAGACGTTATTACGTCCACACACGCACAGCCCTGAAAAAAATCGAATCTCTTAGTTCATTCCCCATCCATGAGCAATGAGCTCCACTCTTCCAATGCACGCTTGAAAGGTGTACACAATCTACAATCGGTAACCTGAGAGACATTAAAAACAGAAGCGTATATAATCAGGGCCGGAGTAGGCCATTACTCCACTCGATCTTGATGTAATGTTCAATTTAATGAAGACTGATGATGTAACTCAATCACTGTTCCCGCTTTCTCCCCATAGCTTTAAGTTCTGAAAACTACGTCTTGGAAACTTTCAATGTTTTCAAGTCAATATCGTTTTCTTGTGAAGACTATCATAATCTCACTGAAATGACTTCAAGATGCCAGTTTCTCTTTACCAAGTCACCCTTCGGTTACACGTGGAAAGTCCTTGACAATGGTCCATCTCCCTCAGACACAGTTCTCAGAGTGACAGAATGCCGTACACGCCTGTTTATACCTGCCAACCAAGGCTCCCAGACACCATCGCATATCAGGAAAAATATATTCTATGTATTCCATCTGGTTGAAATCACCACACAGACTGCTCTCTGTGTGAAGCAATTTCTCCACATCTCAGTCGGGAATGCAATCCATATCCTTAGTCTGCGATCCCTGCTTCTGGACTAGCCAGTTATTGGGAACTCCGTACTGTAATTAGCTTGTTGATTCCAGTTAAATTTTTAACTATTTGCATTGGATATCCCTCACCTGTCATTTTACTAAACTCCAGAGAAATTGGTTAACCAGTTCCTTTCATGTCCAGTCTGCTGCAAATGTTCCCTTTTAAATCATCTGTTGGCAGTGAACGGAATGAGGAGTTGGCTGAAATGGATCAGGAGAGACAAGTATTCCTGTCACTGGTTTGAACTAATGGAACCCTCTACTCCTGTATAATGGCAGAAGTTCAGAGGCAGTCCAACATTGAAACCAGAACAACGTACTGTTCATGTTGACAATGTGAAATACAACGTCGACAGGTCTTGCAGTACCTATAAAACAGGTTCAACAGACTCACGGAGGCATGTTGTTCACTGCACGTCAAAACAGATAATGCACGGTGGATGTCCCCTTTTTTGACAAAACAGAAAATGGTTTCGTGGAGATTGTGAAACGTCAATTAGAGACGAAATCAAAAAGTTCAGTTTCGTTCGTCTTTCATTTGTCTCTCTCGCCTTGCAGCACATTCTTATTTATCTCCCTTCAACTTCCTTTCTTCTCCATTTTCGAAAAGAAGACAGAAAAATAGACCATTGCTTCAATCTGGAAAGTCTGCAGAAAGCTGTAACATGAAGGGACATGTAGACATTGTACCTGAAACACAGAAAGCTCGCGCAGAGGGGCAGCAGATATTCTGGACGTTTATTGGAATGTTGGTACTAATTTGAAGGTACCCGGGTTATTAAATTAGGGAACATGATTTGGTGAGACCACATCTGGAATACTGTGAACAGTGCTGGTAAACATATTTAATGAAGCATAGTGTTTCATAAGAAACATTTCAGAGTAGTTTCTTTGGATTGTTCGAAGCAATTGTCTTCTGGCCAAGGATAATCAGATGTATGCAATGGGGGTTCGAAAAGTGATATGTGCCGCTCTTTGAAATATACAGAATTCTGGATGTGTTTGGCTGGGTACATGTTGAAAGGGTGTTGCACCTTCATTTCTGTATTAAGTGACATCTATTTAAGATTTAGCTGAGGAGAACGTTCTTTTGATTCTCTGGAACGCATTGCGACAGAGAGCTGTGTATATTTCAGGCTGATATAGATTCTTGACAGAATGGAATATCAGGTTTACACAGGACAGGGCAGAATGGTGGGTGTGACTATTATTGGATCATTCATGATACTATTGATTTGTAGCGCACTCTCGATTGGTCTACTCCAATTTCATGACACCTTGTGGTACACAAGCAGTTCAAGAATTCCTGGATTTGGAATCATCAGGGAGAATTGCTACAAACTGGTAACTCTGCCTCCAATTGAAATTAAACTTTCATCTTTTCTTTCCTTCCTCGCAGCTAACATTGTGACAATTGTAGCCCTGTCAAAAGGAAGATGCGGTCTCTCCAAATGTGTCACGCGCTACCTTACGGCCATGTCCTCTGCAGATCTACTGATCATCATCCTTGATCTAATATTGAGGCACATACCCATTGTGTATGGATATACCTTTTCTTACATTCTACGTAATCTCCGTATCTGTAATATACACTCAGCATTTATATATGCCGTCACAGATTGTTCTGTCTGGTTCACTGTCACTTTCACCTTTGACAGATTTGTCGCCATTTGTTGCCAGAAGCTGAAAAGTAAATACTGCACTGAAAACATGGCCTATATTGTTCTTGGAACCGTGACTGTGCTCAGCTGTTCCAAAAATATTTTCTGGTATTTCAGACTGGCAAACTGGTATTGGCTCAGGAATTTTCCTTGGCCTTGCTTTATGCATTACAATGTGGTACATTCCAAAGTTTGGGCATCAATTGAATTCGCTCACTACATTCTAAATCCTGGCATGCCATTTATTCTGATCCTGCTGTTCAATGCCTTAACCATCAGATTCATCATCGTGACCAGCAAAGCTCGCAAGAGACTCCAGGCTTCCAGCAACACAGCAAGCTCCAGAGACTCAGAGATGGAGAATAGAAGGAAATCGATCATCCTCTTGTTCGTTATCTCTGGAAATTTTATTTTGTTATGGAGCGTGTTTATGGTGTATTCTATATGGAACGCGATGTATCTCATTGGATACCAGTCTGCATATTTAGATACTTATCTACTTGAATTGGGTTTCATGCTTCAGCTCCTGAGTTGCTGTACAAACACTTTTATTTATGCTGTGACCCAGACTAAATTCAGAGAGCAATTGAAGAATGTGTTGAAACAGCCTTTTACTTCAGTCACTAAATTAATAAAATGATTTAAGAAGTAGTCTGTGGTACAAGTACATCAGACAATACTCGCAATTGACTCTCGCTCGGGAAAGTGATTTGAATCCAGTAGACAAATTAATATGCTGCCTCGGAGGTGCATGACAGATACAAAACATCATCACTCAAGTGTCCTAATGGGTAAACGATCGAAGCTCCTTGATGAGAAGTCTGCATTCCCCGCACCATAGTACATGTGCTCTCCTTCAGTTCAATGCTTAGGAGACTTTGTAGTCAATTCACGTCAACAAGCAGTGAGTGTTAACTCACTGGTGTCGGTACTGGTAACCCTGGACATATTAGATACCAGCTATCTTGAGGGATTATTGTTCATTATTGCGCAGTTGGTGTTGAGTCACTGAAGGTATCCAAAAGAGGACGTTACTCTCCTTTTAGCTTAAGAACAAACGTTAATGACATAAAAGGAAAATGGCAAAAGACCAATGAAGCTATGAATATACTACGAAGTCAATCTCACAAAGATTTTCCCAAAAAAGTTGCAACTATACTTCATGCGTTTTGCTGCGAACTCGTTCTCTGAACTCATACGTCACATACGTTAGAAATAAGAGAATGATCAGGGGAATGGGAGTGTCGATCAAGTACAGCGTACAGTCGAGTCTGAGCAGATAGGGGAAGCCCTAAATGAGTTCTTACTTCAGTTTTCACTGAGGAACGAGACTTTGTTGTGAATGGGACCATTGAGGAGCTGCGATACAGGCTTGAAAAGATCAAGATTGATGAAGTTGATATGTTGGCAATTTTGCAAACATTAAGATTGACAAGGCCCAAGGCCAGACCAGATTTATCCCAGGTTGTTCTGGGAAGCGAGAAAGGAAGGTTGCTAAGCCGCTGATAAAGATATTTGCTTCCTCACTCTCCACGGAGCCATACTGGAGGATTAGAAGGAAATGAAAATTGTCCCTCTTATCTAGAAGGAAAAAGAGAAATCACTGACAATTACAGACCCGCGAGTATTATGTCTCTGGCCAGCAAGGTTTTGGAAATAATTCAGAGGGAAATTAGTTATGCCGATTTGGAAAATAATAGCGTGATTGAATGCAGTCAGCATGGCTTTGTTAGGGGCAGGTCATGCCTCATTAATCATATTGAGGTCTTGAGCAGTTGAGAAGAAAGTTTGATGAAGGTAGAGCAGTGGATGTGGTGCATATGGAATTCAGCAAGGTATTTGATAAGGTTCCCCATGATATGCTCATTCATAACGCCAGGAAGAAAGGGGTACAGGGAGATTTAGCTATTTAGATTCAGAATTGGTTGTTTGATAGAAGGCAGAGTTTTCTTGCAGTTGGAAAGAAATCTGCCTGCAGGTAAGTGTTGAGTGGTGTTCCACTGTTCTTGGGACTCTGCTCTTTGTCCTTTTTATCAATGACTTGGATGAGGAAGTTGAGTTGTGGGTTTGTAAATTTGCAGATGACACAAAGGTTGGAGATGCCGTTGATAATATCGCGAGCTATTTCAGGTTGCAGCGTGACGCAGACATGATACAGAGCTGGTCTGAGAAATGACAGATGGAGTTCAAACTGGACAAATGAGAAGTGATACATTTTGGAAAGTCGAACCCGAATGCTGATATAGGATTAAAGACTGGATTCTTGGCTATGCGGAGGGACAGAGGGATCTTAGTGTTCAAGTAAATAGATCCCTCAAGGTTGCCAACGAAATGGAAATATTGTTAAGAAAGCATTTGGTGTTTTGGCTTTCATTATCGGGGGATCGATTTTAAGAACCGTGTGGTTTTGCTACAGATCTACAAGTCCCTGGTAAGATCACTCTTGGAATATTGTGTTCAGTTCTGGTCGTCCTACTACGGGAAAAATACAGAGGCTTTGGCGATGGTGCAAAGAAGGGTGAACACATAAACCTATAAGTTTGCGAGGTGAATTTGTACTGGAGAATTACATTTCACTTTGCTCAACAACTGGATGAATCCATGTAAGATTCTGTAAATCCGTACTTTAGGTTCGAATCAGTCCTACCATTGTGGCACAGACAGCCTCACAGGGAGTTAAAATCTTCAATGCCTCATCTGGGTCGACATGACAACAATTGTTAAAGTGTACTTGAGAATGTAAAAAAGGTTTAGCGAGTTACATATCACAAAACATAGAGATGTACAGCATGGAAACAGACTCTTCAGTCCAACCCGTCCATGCCGACCAGATATCCAAATCCAATATAGTTCCACCTGCCAGCACCTGGCCCATATCCCTACAAACATTTCCTATGCATATACACATCCAAATGCTTCTTAAATTTTGCAATTGTACCTGCCTCCCCCACATCCTCTAGTAGCTCATTCCATACACGTACCACCTTCAGCATGACAAACTTGCCCCTTAGATCTCTTTTATATTTTTCTGCTCTCAACCTAATTCTATGCCCTCTAATTCTGTACTGCCCGATCTCAGGGAAAAGACTTTGTCTTTTTATGCTACCCATGCCCCGCATAATTTTGTAATCATCTATAAGGTCAGCCCTCAGTCCCCGACACTCCAAGGAAAACAGCCCCAGCCTGTTCAGCTCTCCCTGTATCTCAGATCCTCCAACCCCAGCAGCATCCTTGTAAATCTCTTCTGAGTCCTTTCAAGTTTGACAACATGTTTCTGACTGGACAGAGACCAGAATAGCACGCAATGTTCAAACAGTGGCCTGACCAATGTCCTGTACAGCCGCAATATGACCTCCCAACTCCTGTACTCAATACTCTGACCAATAAAGGAAAGCATAGCGAACGAGTTCGTCACTATCCTATCAACCTGCGACTCCACTTTCAAGGAGCTATGAACCTGCACTCCAAGGTCTCTTTGTTCAGCAACACTCCCTAGGACCTTACCATTAATGTATAAGTCCTGCTAAGATTTGCTTTTCCAAAATGCAGCTCTACACGTTTATCTGAATTAAACTGCATTTGCCACTTCTCAGCTCATTGGCCCATCTGGTCCACATCCTGTTGTAATCTGAGGTAACCCTCTTCGCTGTCCACTACACCTCCAATTTTGATGTCATCTGCAAACTTCCTAACTGTCCCTCTTATGCTCGCATCCAAATCATTCATGTAAATGACAAAACGTAGAAGGCCCAGCACCGATCCTTGTGGCACTACACTGGTCACAAGCCTCCAGTCTGAAAAACAACCCTCCATCAACACCCTCTGTCTTCTACCTTTGAGCCAGTTCTGTATCGAAATGGTTAGTTCTCCCTGTATTCCATTAGATCTAACCTTGCTAATCAGTCTCCCGTGGAAAACCATGTCGAACGCCTTACTGAAGTCCATATAGGTTACATCTACTGCTCTGCTCTCATCAATCTTCTTTGTTACTTCTTCAGAAAACTCAGTATAGTTTGTGAGACATAATTTCCCACGCACAAAACCATGTTGAATATCCCGAATCAGTCGTTGCCTTTACAAATACATGTACATCCTTTCCCTCAGAATTCCCTCCCACAAATTGCCCACCACCGAGGTCACGCTCACAGGTCCAAAGTTCTTTGGCTTGTCTTTACCGCCCTTCTTAAACAGTGAGACCAATATGGCTATTCTAAAAGACGAGACACATAACAACAGTACGGGTCATTTTCCATATATAATTTTAGTTATATCACACTGTAAAACTTTGCTATAAATTCTTTGTCTTACAATCTTATTCTCCACAACCATCTGATGAAGGAAAAGTGCTCCGAACGCTAGTGTTTCCAAATAAACTGGTTGGACTATTACCTGGTGTTGTGTGATTTTAAACAAACATAAGAGCATGTTCACAGAGCGTAACTAATGAATGGAATGAACTGCCAGGTGAACTGGTGGAGGCTGGTCTAACTACAACATTTTAAAAAAGTATCTGGATGGGTCATTGAAATGGAAGATATTCGAGGGATCTGGGACAAATGCTGCCAAATGGGACTAGATTAATCGCAGTTACTGCCTCTGGTGGATTCTGGTGAACTTTATGTGGGTAGACAGGCATTAACCTTTTCTTCATGGAGGGATCAATTACCAGGAGGGCATTAATTAAAGTAAAGAAAATCAAATATCCTAGGTGAGTTGGGGGAAGGCCTAAAAAAACTAAATGTGTGTGTCTGGAACCCACTCCTTAAATGACTGACGGGATTCTGAGGCCTGAAGGTAATTCGAAACAATTGGGATGTTAATTTTCAATGTCACAGGAGACAAGCTAGAGACTATAACAGCCAATCAAGCAATAGTGTATGATGGGAACAAGGGATGAAAAACTCCCGTTAACCGAGACCAACAGAGACAGGACAGTGGAGCAAGGTGATATAGAACCCAGTACTTTTCCTCCAGCTGACAAACAGATGGACACCCCAAAGACAAACAGAACAACACTAACATTGATGAGGAGGATCAAGTGAAGGAAGTGTAAGATATTGGCAATAAAAAGGGAATATTTTGATCCTGTTCCAAGAAAATCAGATAGCCCCGTGGTAAGATTTCAGACTAGATTGAAAAATGGGAGGCGCGCTAATTAAAAAAGGGCAAAACAGCCAATGCTGAGAGATTGTGGTTGTGATGATCCTATGCACCTGAAAATGCTGGAGATAGAGTACAACAGGTAAAATCAAATTGAACTCGGTTGGGACAGAACCCACTCACCCCCCAAACCCCACCCTCAAACCCACCCCCACAGAAGGACACTGTTACCGTGGTTTCCTCAAGGATGTGACGGAGATAGACGGCAAAGTCAAGAAAGGGACATGTGAGAAATTAGAGACTGGTACATAATGAACGACAAAGTGTTAATTGGGAGAAGAAACGGGTCACCATTGTTAGCCGTGTGGTGGTGGAGCCACAGAGATATCTCCCCGCAAACCACCGCTCACAACAAAATGACATTGAAGTGAAAACATGGACCTCTCCGAAATTGGTAACACCGGCCCCTGAAAGGAAAGAATGATGGGATCTCACGATGTTTGTTGAGATGTTGTGAAAGGGCTGGGCAGTGTCAGATGTTTATACAAACTGGGGCTTCAGTATTCCTTTTAATCATTCACATGGACATGAGTATCACTGGCCAATACAGTGTTTATTACCAAACCTAATTGGCCCAGTTGTCAGTTAAGATACAACTTCATTGCTCTCGGTCTGGAGTCACCTGCACGCCAGACTGGGTAACGAGGAAAGATTGGCATCCTTAAGCGACATTACTGAACAAGAAGGGGTTTTAAAACACTTAACAATGATTTTGAGCTCAGCATTTCATTCATCATACCAGATGCTATTCACTTCAAAACCCATTAGGGGAGGATTCGAACCCAAGTCCCAGTCCTTCACGTGAATCTCTGGATTAATAGTCGAGTGATGACACTATTCAGTCATGGCCTGGCCCTCACCAACTATTACTCACTTCCCATTGGCCCTTTACTTAACACCACGCTCTTACATCTAAAAGAGGGCTGAGGGCCGGAGAAAAAGCATTATCCGAGTAAGACGAACTTGATAGAGAGAGAAATAAAGAGAGCACAAATGACTACTCAACAGTAAGCGAAAGAGCTGAAAATGTGTTGCTGGTTAAAGTCCAGCAGACCAGGCAGCATCCAAGGAACAGGAAATTCGACGTTTCAGGCATAAGCTCTTCATCATGATTGAGGAAAATGTGTCCAACAGGCTAAGACAAAAGGTAGGGAGGAGGGACTTGGGGGAGGGGCGATGGAGGTGTGATAGTTGGAAGGAGGTCAAGGTGAGGGTGATAGGCAGGAGTGGGGTGGGGGCGGAGAGGTCAGGAAGAAAATTGCATGTTAGGAGGGCGGTGCTGAGTTCGAGGGAATCGACTGAGACAAGGTGGGGGGAGGGGAAATGAGGAAACTGGAGAAATCTGAGTTCATCCCTTGTGGTTGGAGGGTTCCCAGGCGGAAGATGAGGCGCTCTTCCTCCAACCGTCGTGTTGTTATGTTCTGGCGATGGAGGAGTCCAAGGACCTGCATGTCCTTGGTGGAGTGGGAGGGAGAGTTAAAGTGTTGAGCCACGGGATGGTTGGGTTGGTTGGTCCGGGTGTCACAGAGGTGTTCCCTGAAGCGTTCCACAAGTAGGCGGCCTGTCTCTCCAATGTAGAGGAGGCCACATCGGGTGCAGCGGATGCAATAGATGATGTGTGTGGAGGTACAGGTGAATTTGTGGCGGATATGGAAGGATCCCTCTGGGCCTTGGAGAGAGGTAAGGGAGGAGGTGTGGGCGCAAGTTTTGCATTTCCTGTGGTTGTCGGGGAAATTGCCGGGCGTGGAGGTTGGGTTGATGGGGGGTGTGGACCTGATGAGGGAATCACGAAGGGAGTGGTCTTTGCGGAACGCTGATAGGGGAGGGGAGGGAAATATATCCTTGGTGGTGGGGTCCGTTTGGAGGTGGCGGAAATGAAGGCGGATGATACGCTGTATACGGAGGTTGGTGGGGTGGTAGGTGAGAACCAGTGGGGTTCCGTCCTGGTGGCGGTTGGAGGGGCGGGGCTCAAGGGCGGAGAAGGGGGAAGTGGAGGAGATGCGGTGGAGGGCATCGTCGATCACATCTGGGGGGAGTGTGCTGTCTTTGAAGAAGGAGGCCATCTGGGATGAATGGTATTGCAACTGGTCCTCCTGGGAGCAGATGCGACGGAGACGAAGGAATTGGGAATATGGGATTGCGTTTTTACAGGGGGCAGGGTGGGAGGAGGTGTAGTCCAGGTAGCTGTGGGAGTCAGTCGGTTTATAGTAGATGTCTGTGTTGATTCGGTCGCCTGAGATAGAAATGGAAAGGTCTAGGAAGGGGAGGGAGGAGTCTCAGACGGTCCAAATGAATTTGAGGTCGAGATGGAAGGTGTTGGTGAAGTTGAGGAACTGTTCAACCTCCTCGTGGGAGCACGAGGCAGCGCCGATACAGTCATTGATGTAGCGTTGGAAAAGGTGGGGGGTGGTGCCAGTGTAGTTGCGGAAGATGGACTGTTCCACATATCCTACGAAGAGACAGGCATAGCTGTGGCCCATGCGGGTGCCCATGGCTACTCCTTTAGTTTGGAGGAAGTGGGAGGATTGGAAAGAGAAGTTGAACTCCTTTAGTTCCTTCGTCTCCATCGCCTCTGCTCCCAGGAAGACCAGTTCCAATACCGTACAGTCCAGATGGCCACCTTCTTCAAAGACTGCAGATTCACCCAGGACGTGATCGAAGATGCCCTCCACCGCATCTCCTCGACTTCCCACTCCTCCACCCTTGAGCCCCGCCCCTCCAACCACCACCAGGACAGAACCCCACTGGTTCTCACCTACCATCCCACCAATCTCCGTATACAACGTATCATCCGCCGTCATTTCCGCCCCCTCCAAACGGACCCCACCACCAGGGATATATTTCCCTCCCATCCCCTATCAGCGTTCCGCAAAGACCACTCCCTTCATGACTCTCTCGTCAGGTCCACACCTCCCACCAACCCAACCTCCACTCCCGGCACCTTCCCCTGCAACCACAGGAAATGCAAAACTTGCGCCCACACCTCCTCCCTTACCTATCTCCAAGGCCCAAATGGATCCTTCCATATCCGCCACAAATTCACCTGCGCCTCCACACATATCATCTATTGAATCCGCTGCACCCGATGTGGACTCCTCTATATTGGGGAGACGGGCCGCCTACATGTGGAATGCTTCAATGAACACCTCTGGGACACCCGGACCAACCAACCCAAACACCCCGTGGCTCCACACTTTAACTCTCCCTCCCACTCCACCAAGGACATGCAGGTCCTTGGACTCCTCCATCGCCAGAACATAACAACACGACGGTTGGAGGAAGAGCGCCTCATCTTCCGCCTGGGAACCCTCCAACCACAAGGGATGAACTCAGATTTCGCCAGTTTCCTCATTTCCCCTCCCCCCACCTTGTCTCAGTCGATTCCCTCGAACTCAGCACCGCCCTCCTAACATGCAATTTTCTTCCTGACCTCTCCGCCCCCACCCCACTCCGGCCTATCACCCTCAGCTTGACCTCCTTCCACCTATCACATCTCCATCGCCCCTCCCCCAAGTCCCTCCTCCCTACCTTTTATCTTAGCCTGCTGGACACACTTTCCTCATTCCTGATGAAGGGCTTATGCCCGTAACGTCGAATTTCCTGTTCCTTGGATGCTGCCTGACCTGCTGCGCTTTAACCAGCAACACATTTTCAGCTCTGATCTCCAGCATTTGCAGACCTCACTTTTTACAGTAAGTGAAAGACCCCATCGCTGTCTGAAAGACTGGAAGAATTTCGCCCAAGATGGAAAAGTAGTCAACCTTCTAGAGATGGGTTGGGAAAACCAGGAAATTGATTTGCCAAGGTGTGCCCAACGTGCGCACAAAAGTTAGCAAGATGGTGCGTCCGTAAATACTGGACACATATCTGTTCCAAGGCTTGTTTGCGATGGCACAGAGACAGGATTCAATAGAGACTGCGCCCCAAGCAGAACAAGCGTCATGACCTTCCAACGGATCATGAAAGAAGGGGTGTGTTCTCAATCCCAAACAATTTAGCACCAACTCCCTGATGACATCGGTGAAGACACTCAAACTGTGGTACTGCATGGACGGCAGTGAATTTCATCCTGAAAGAAGTTCCGTCCGCCACTTCCCATTTTAGATTGTGTTGCCAGATCCTCTTCAAACTCACCTTTCACAAAAGGGAGAAGTTGCTTTCCACTCACTGTGTCCACGCCTCCTGTAATTAAATGTCCCTTTGTTGGGTTAGCCCTCAGACTTCCTTGAGAGAAATAATCAAATCTTTTCCAGCCTGTCATCATAGCTCAGCTCTATGCCAGGAAACAGCCTGGTGATTCTCCTCTTCACCCATTCCAATGAAATCCAATCCTCCCTATTGTGCACAGACCAGACCTGCACACAATACCCACAGCTGGACAGAGAAAGCTTATGCGATAGTGAACTACTCATAAGCCTATCGATGTTAAAGATGGGAGGGCTCGGGCTGAGGACAGCTAGCCTGCAAATGGAATTTATGTGTTCGCAGTCTTTTGAAATTCTGTTTTTGTGTCTGCAATAGAATAGGGCTTTTCATGTGGAGACAGCGTGGCCTCATTCTCAGGGCCTGCAGGACAGACTGGAACTTGTGGTCATTCTGGAATTCTTTCCCGTTTCCTGCCATTCTATTTACTTTTTCGTTACTGTGTAACAATTGTGTTTCCTTTACACTGCAAGATTTGTACCTAGGTAAGTATACCTTGAATGGCCATTTTTAAAGCCAGCCATATTAAAATGTTTGCACTGTACTCACGTACTATGACATTAACGAATATTGTATTGTACTCAACCCAATAGTTGTGGTAAAATGAAAAGCTTCAGGAAACCTTTTTTGGGAATTTCCATTTCAAGTAAAATGGTAATGTAGAAATCTGAAAGCACTTGCAGATGGTACGGTGACTAATTGGCTAGCATTGCTGCCTCACAGCGCCAGTGACCTTGATTTGATTCGAGTTCCGGGTGACTGCGTGGAGCTCGCGCGCTTTGTCTGCGTCTGCGTGGGGTTTCTCTGGGTGACCAAGTTACCTCACGCAGTGCAAAGAATTGTCGGTTAGGTGGATTGGCCCTTCTGGACTGCTTATGCTGTTCAGGGACGTGTAGGTTAAACATGTTAATCAGGGGTAAATATTACAGAATAGGGAAACGGTCTCGGGGGGTTACTCGTTGGAGGGACACAGTGGACTTTTAAGGCTGAAGAGCATGTTTACAAACTGTAGGATTCGTTGAGAAGTTCTACCAGACGTGAATTTGGAAAAGATGCGCAAAGTTATTTTTGAGATCTTGTAGAAAATGGAGTTAAGTCTATTTCCTGAAGTGATGCTGGATAATTTAGATAAACACCAGTTATAGATGTGGGTGGATCAGAAACAGCTTTCATCAATTTTCGAATTCAGTGTCAAATACCAGAGCAACATACTTAGAATCTTTCAGAAGAAAAAAGAGACAAAAATGTGAATGTGGTACATCAGAGGCAAAAAAAGCACAGAGGGAGGTCCCATACATTTTCCCTTGTGCCAAACTCTGGAAGGGAATTGTTTAACCACTTCTGATCAACAACAGAAATAATTTGGAAGTGCTTCCAAGGTTGAAGGTCTGGAGTAAACTCAGAAGTGTGTGTATTGCAGAGTCCTGAGAGAGAACTGAATGACGCCAATCCGTGTATGACTGAGACGAGCAAGAGGACAGACTGACACCGCTGTGTCCATATCACTGAAGACGGGCAGACAGAGGACAGCACCACTGTTCCCAGACGCACAGTAGATTGAATGCAATGTATTGGTACCGATGAACTTGGGGAAACTGCAGGTTGACCACCCTATGTGCGTTCATCATTAATCCCATGCAGAGACAGACTGAATGCACTCTCTGCAAATCACTGTGTGCGTATGCCTGGCACAAGGAGAGAGCATGCTCACACCACTGAGCCTGTATCGCTGTCCTCAGGGAGAGAGAACACAAATCCGAATGTTTGTGAAGCACTCACCCAGGGGTGGTCGTGCAGACTGGCCTCACTGTGTATATCAATCGTATCACTGAACCCGAAGTAAGATCAGACCCCTCTATATGAATGCTGCTGACGCTGGGAAAAGCAAAAGATGATCCCAAGGCGTCTGTACCACTGAACCCGGCAGAGAGAAGGTAGACCCCACGGCGTTTGAAGCAGTGAGGGCAGAAGGGAAGGGGGGCAGGAGTGTAGGATAACCCCACGATGTGTGCGTCACCGACAACAGTATGAGAGCAGAATGACTCCACTCTGTGTGTGCTATTTACACCAGGAAGAGAGCAGACTCATCCCACAGTGTTTGCCTCACTAACACAAGGAAGAGAGCAGAGTGACCCCACTATGCATATCTCACTGACTGTGAGGAGAGAGTAGTCTGACCCGCTGTGTGCATTGCAGAACCTAGAGAAGGAATAGAAAGACCTCCACTGGCTGTGTCTGACTGAAATTAGTGAGAGGAAGACCGACCCAAACTCACTGAAGTCGGGAGAGTCTGTACTGATCCCAGTGTGAGTGCATACAGTGACCGTGGGTAGACATCAGACTGGCCCCACGAGCAGGGTGTGAATCTGGAACTAGGAAGCAGCGAGGAACCCGGGGGGAAAGAGGAAACTGACACCATGGAGTGTGTATCATTGACCCGGGGCAAAGAGCAGACACACTCCACTCTGTTTGTGTCACTGAACAAGCTGACCTACTGTCTGCGTATCTCTGGACCCGGGGCCAGAGCAGTCTGAATCACGTGTATGTATCACTGATCACAGGAAGAGAACAGACTGACCCTACTCTCTGTGTTTCACTGACCCCAGGAGAGGGCAGAATAAACCCTCTGTCTGAGCATCACTGACACCGGGGAAAGAGAGACAGGCTGAAATGATTGTATCTTGCTGATCCTGTAAAGAAAGCAGACTGACTCCACCATCTGTGTATCAATGATTGCACTGAGAGAGAATGTTGAGATGTACACTCAGTGAAATGAAAATCAAAACTGTTCACATAATTCCCAGATGTGGTCTCACCAGCACTTCGCAGAGTTGCAGTTAGACTTCACCACGCTTATGCTCCAACTTCCTACAAATATGATTGAAATAAAATCGTCAGCCTAAAATCATCAGCCTTCCCAATCAACGATTGCCAGCTCACGTGCCTCTCACATCAAATCTCAACCAGTTGTCTCCTAATGTTTAAACATTTTGTATGAGCTGCTTTTGTTTTCTTCAATGTTTACCTCGGGAGGGGTTGCCATTTGCCATCCTGTATAATTCTGTTTCTCAAAACTGCATGGAACCTGTGAAACAACAGTATTCTCACTGCCTGACTGTCAGCAATCCATAAGGAAGGAAAACGATACGAGCGTTTCATTGCGAGAGGCCTGGAGTTCAGATGTAGCGATGTGTCACGACAGTTTTACAACGTCTGAGTGTGAGCACACCTCGAGTACTGTGCTAATTTTGGTCTCCCCACCTCAAAGAGGACATTTTAGGGCGGCACGGTGGCACAGTGGTTAGCACTGCTGCCTCACTGCACCAAAGATCCAGGTTCAATTACCGCCTCGGGCGACTGACTGTGTGGAGTTTGCACGTTCTCCCCGTGTCTGCGTGGGTTTCTTCCGGGTGCTCCGGTTTCCTCCCACAGTCACAAAGATGTGCAGGTCAGGTGAATTGGACATGCTAAATTGCCCGTAGTGTTAGGTGGGGGGTAAATGGTGGGTTACGCTTCGGCGGGTCGGTGTCGACTTGGTGGGCCGAAGGGCCTGTTTCCACACTGTAAGTAATCTAATCTAAAAATTCTCAGTATAGATGCACTGCCCATCGAAAATGCTCCGCCACTTAATGCGATTATCGCGAAGCTGATCTTCCTCAGCAAAAAATTCCATTCTTTTTCCCCATACCATCGAATCCCTTCCTGGTTAAAAAATTCTCGTTCACTTGTTGAATATAATTAAGGACCCAACCTCATAGCCCTCCACAATTAGGATTTCCACAGATAAAGATTTCCAATCAGCATCCTGGTAAATCTCCGCTGCACCATCTGTAAAGTTTCCACTTCATTTCTACATTGAGGTGAACAGAACGGAACACAATATTCGAAGTGTGGTCGAACTAGATAGAGCTGCTGCATGACCTCACGGCTATCTGCATTTCCACTTTCCTTCGTGCCATCAGTGAGCTTACTAACTCAACTTTTGACTTGTACGTTTTATAAATATCAGAAAGAGTAGAAATCCTAGAACATATCCCTGTCTAACACCACTGGTCACTGAGCTCCAGGCTGAATACTGCCCATCTACTACCATCCTCTGTCATCTGCAGGCCAGCTAATCCCGTATTCAGACAGCCAACTGTCCCTTCATCCGATGCTGCCTTATTTCCTGAATGCGTCTACCAAGGAGAACCTCATCAAAAACCTGCTCTACCTTCATCAATATTTTTTGTCAAAATCTGAAAGAATTCAATAATGCTTCTGAGGTATGACCTCAAAATCGGCATGCTTACTATCTCACAATAACCTTTGGTTTTCCCAGTAATCATAAATCCTGGCTCTCAGAATCTTCGCCAAAAATGTGCACAGCACAATACTCAGGCAAAGTACTCCTCTGACTTTGGCACAAGTTCCCTTCACTATCCCTGACCGGCCCTACTCTCACTGATTCCTCGCGGACAGTCCATATCACAGTAACGCAGGTGTTGGATGCATGAGAATGTATGCCCGTGGATAGGTCACCTAGGAACCCTCCAACCAAGGGATGAACTCAGATTTCTCCAGTTTCCTCATTTCACCTCCCCCCCCCACCTTGTCTCAGTCCCAACCCTCGAACTCAGCACCACCTACATAACCTGCAATCTTCTTCCTGACCGCTCCGCCCCAACCCCATTCCGGCCTATCACCCTCCCCTTATCATCCTCACCTGAACCTCCTTCCACCTATCGCAATTCCAATGCCCCTCCCCCAAGAGCCTCCTCCATACCTTTTATCTCAGCCTGCTTGGCACACTTCCCTCATTCCTGAAGAAGGGCTCATGCTAGAAACGTCGATTCTCATGCTCCTTGGATGCTGCCTGACTTGCTGCGCTTTTCCAGCAACACATTTTCAGCTCTGATCTCCAGCATCTGCAGACCTCACTTTATCCCTGAACAGATATATCCAAGATCGCTGCAAGATGCGAGAGCCCACATTCCAGAAGCCCTGATTGATATTTGTGCATCATCGTTAGCACCAATGAGGTTCCAGAAGAGTGGAAGGTCTCGAATGTTGTGCCCTTATTCAAAAACTGGCTGCAAAGAATATCCTGGAGCTGTCCACCTACAAGCCTAACAACGGTGGTTTGTGAATTACTTGACAATATTCTCAGAGATAAAATAGGCATGCATTTGAAAAGACAAAGTTTGGTTGAGAGCATGCAGCATCTGCTTCTGAATGATGAATTGACTGGGAAAGTTGACGAGGGCAAATGGTAGACGGAGTCGATACGAATTTCAGTGAGGCATTTGATAAGATTCCACATGGTAGGCTGCATTGGAAGGTTAGATTGCATAGAATCCAGGTGGAGTGGGCAAATTGGATTCATAATTAAGTTGATGATCGGAAGCAGAATGTAATAGTGGAAGGATGCTTGTCGGACTGGGGGCCTCTGACTCGTAGAGTGCATCACGCGTCGGTGCTGGGCCCATTGCTCTTTGCTATCTATATAAATGATTTGGTTGAGAATGTACAAGGAATAGTTAGTAAGTTTGCAGATTACACTAAAATAGAACATGGTGTGGACAGTGAGGAAGGTGGTCAGAAATTGCAACAGGACCTTGATCAGCTGGGGCAGTGGGCAGAGAAATGGCAAATTGAGTTTAATATTGTTAAGTGTGAGATCTTGCATTTTGTTAAAGTCAAATCATGATAGGAGGTTCATGTTGAATAGTAGTACCGGATGGAGTGCAGTGGAACAGAGGGAACTTGGAATTCATGTGCATGATCTTTTGAAAGTGAATCACAGGTAGACCGGCTCCAACATTTCTGCTTGCTTTCCCCATTCCCACACAACCGTTACTGCTCGATCCAGCAGCTGTGTAGATAATGCATATAATGCGAAAAATGTAAACGTTTATAAAACGTGGAGCAAATATTTCAGCAATCCCCCTGATATTTTTGTTTCTTTTTTTAAAAATTCACTCCACATTCAACAATTGCAGAAAAGAAATACAAGGACATAGCTTTTGCAAAAGGGAGAGATCCAGAGAAAAAGAGGCAATGATTGGGGTTGGTACGTTTGTTAAGTGCATTAGTCAGGGGTAAATGCAGGGACAGAAATGTGTCTGCGTGGGACAGTATTCAAAGGTTTGGTGTGGATTTGTGAGGCCACACGGTCTGTTTCTACACGGTAGGGAATCTGTTCTATTATGGAGGGACAATGTTTATCATTGCGTGTTATTGTATATGCCGGTGTGAGTCTGTAATTGATTGTATGCAATTTTATGTGAATCCGAAATGTGTTATTGTCCACATTTTCGCGTGTGCATGTAGTTTGTATATTTGTGCATCTGCTTATATGTTTGATTGTGAGAGTGTGTCTGTCTGAGTGCTTCTGTTTGCATGAAATTGACATTGTAAGTGTTCAGTTATGAGTGTGTATCGTGTGTGTATGCCTGTCATTGTTCATGTTTCTGATGGTATGTGATACCGTGTTTGTGATTTTGTGCATCTCATTTTTTGTACCTGTGACTACTTGTTCTTGTGTGTCATTGTGCATGTGAAAATGTGCATGTCATTGTGAGGGCGTCAGTGTGAATGTTTTTGCACACTCGCAGTTGTATGTACTATTTTGTATGCAATTGCGTGCGTGCGGTATCAGTGTGTCATTGTATGTTCATCTGAATATGCATGGTTGCGTATAATTGGGTGCATGTTGGCTGTGTGCCATTGCATGTGTGTCTGAATATGTGCCATAGTGTGCAATTATGTGAGTGTGTCATCGTGAGAGCATCATTTTATGTATTTGTGTCATTGTGAAAGCTTAATTGTGTGATCTTGTGCGTATGTTTATGTCGTGCATGTTTGTCATTGCATGTGGGGCTGTAAATATGTATCATTGTGAGTGTTTACAATTGTGAGTAGTAACAATGTGTCATTGTAAGGTTGTAATGATCTTCTCGCCTTTCTGTGTGTACGGGTGTGTCATTGTGAGTCTTTCTGATTGTGTGTAATTAATTCTGTGTGCGCTATGGGTGTCATTGTGTGTGCCTGATTGTATGCTGTGCGTGATTGTGCATGTAATATTGTGTGTGTTAGTATGAAAGTATCAGTTTATGCGTTGTGTCATCGTGAGTGTCATTTTGACTGTATCTGATTGTGTTTTGTGCATGTACCTCTATCTCATTATGAGTGCATGTGATTGTAATTATACCTGGGAATGTGTCATTTTGTCTAAATTTGTGTGTCTTGACTGCATGTCACTGTCTGAGTGCCAGTGCCTGTGCCTGTTTGTGTGTGTTCAGTGAGTGAGAGGTGTCAGTGTTATTGTCTCACTCTGTGCTTGTGCCATTGTAAGATGGTCATTGTGTGTGTGTGTCTCTGTGTGTGTGTCTGTGTGTGTATCTGTGTGTGTATATACTTATGCATTTGACAGATTGTCACTAAATGCCTGTCTAACTATATGCCAAAGCGTGTTTGTGCCGTTGTGTCTGTACCTTTATGAGTGTAGGTGTTTACATGCGTACTATCTATTGTGTCATGATGTCAGGATGAGACCAATGGTGCCTAACAAGGGTGTGTTGGAGACTGAAGTATTCACATTATTTATTGACCTGATTTATGCAAAATGTCATAGAAAGTCATGTATCCAAATTTGCTAATGACACAAAGGGAGGAGGCATTATAGACAATATATGTGACAGCATAAAATTACATATGTATATTGGTAGAATAAGTCGACGAGAAAATCTGTGGCTGATTACTTTCAAAACAAACAATTGTAAGTTGAACTATTTTAGACTGAGAATGGGCAATTTCAAAATAGCTTGACGTTAAATACAGTTTATCTACAAAAAGACTTGAGGGTTCAGGTGCATCGCTCTGTATAACGGCACAAGCAATTACCACAAAAACATCACATCAGGAGACACCTTGCAGCGAGATGGGACTGAAATGATCATATTCCGAAGGGTGAGCAGTGTGTACTTCTCTCCACAGAGCCTAATTGTGTCCCTGGAGAGGTTCCTTCTTCTACAAATATGCGGAGTCTTTCCATAACGTAATTTACCCTGCAGATTCAACTGGAGATATACCCATCACAGGCTGAGATCACCGGCTCCATGCAGAGAGGGAGAGAGAGAATCTGGTAACATAAGATTGGAACGTTACTGCAATGGATCAGAATTTGAGAAGTTTAGATTGGAATGTTACTAAAGTGGAGAGGAGATTATCTACTTCCATTTATTATTTTTCTACAACTCAATACGTTGTATTACGAATAGAATACCTACTGCAGATTGTCCAACACTTTTACTATCCGGTCCTGGCTATCATTGGTCTTCCCGGTAATGTTCCCTTTCAATTCTTTAACTTTTCAAGGGATGTTGAACTGTGGTAATAGCGCGGTGCTGCTCAGGAGGGTGATCCAGAAATGAGATGCTGCCTGGCCTGCTGTGCTTTGACCAGCAACACATTTTCAGCTAAAGAATTTTACTGCCTAGTCTCAGCAAGTCAGTGAATTCTGCTCAGAGAAAGGCTCGGATGTGATGATATGAGTAAAAAACGAATTCGTCGTCAGAACACTTTATTAAAGCTTTACCCTCCTTTTTAAAATCGAAGCTGCTTAAATAGCACAGATGATGTGTGTTGATAATTTGTTGTATTTTAAAAACAAATCCCTTTCATTATCTTTGCACATTTTATGAACAGTGTTTTGCCCCAATGTTACATTCAAAACTTCAGGAAAACGTGCATTCAGTTCTGGTCGCCACGTAACAAAATTTATGTGGATGCGTGGAGAAGATATGGAAGAGTTTTACCAGAATGCTGCCTGGATTAGATGGGAGGAGGGTATGAAAAGCTCAAAAATTTCGGCTTGTTTTTCCCTGGGGTGTCAGTGGCTGAGGGTAGACTTGGTAGAAGTCTATAAAATTATGAGATGCAGAGACAGCGTGGCTGACAGAATAGTTTTCCCAGATTTATAGTGTATAGTAACGGATGGTGTGCCTTTATGGTGAGGGAGGATATTTTAAAAGAGAATGAGGAACATTTTCTACACTGGCAGTTCTCTGGAACACGCTGCCGGGTCGGGCAAGAGGCTTTTCAGGGGCTTTTTGCATGCGCACATGACTCTGCACGAAATGAAGGAATGTAGCCCAAGCACATGCAGAAGGGACTTGTTTAATTTGTCGTCATGTTTGGCACAAGATCGTGGGCCAAAAGGACTGTTCCTGCGGGTATTGTTCTATGTTCTATGTTCTGCAACGCGGGGTCCTCACTTTATTTCTACACAACCGTATTTATTTGAGCCTCTCACAAACCCTCCTCCCAATTCTTTAAACTTCCTCGTGGCAAAACGTCTTGCACATGCTTTCACAGTGTTTCCATGCAGTTGCTTTCAAATCACAACCACTCACTGTGGGAGGAATCTCTCCTCGTTCTGTGCCTGGATCTCTTCAAATCATTTGCAGCCGGCAACTGTGCATTTCCTGACACTGTGAACATTTCTCACTAGTAAGTTCTAGTTGAGCAGTTTGTCTGAAATAGCTGCACCATTTTTTCTTAATTCCACCTTCCTGATATAAACTACTTGATCAAACCCTCGTTTTCGACTTGTTTCTTGCAACTGATGACGCCCATACAGCGAAAGTGTATGTTGTCCATAAATTAAATACCTTCTGCAACTTCGTACTATGTTGACAAGTTCGCTGAAGCTGTGTCCGACATGGGACACAATGCGGCGATTTACCAAGTTTTATAGTGTCTTGGTCGGCTGTAGTGACACTTTGTCATCATGCATTAAGACAAGAACATGATGCATTTGCAGTTGTTCTAAATTACCCTGTCATGTGCAAACGTGTGGGTGCATACACTGGTGTCTCCATCTGTGTTCAAGCAAATGCTTTATTATCGTGTTCTTTAGACTTCTCTTTATTTGTCCTTTGGGTGTGGGTGTCGCTTTCTGGTCCCCAGTTGTCCTTGCGAGGTGGTGTTGAAGTGTCTTCTTGATACTCTGCAATACTATGTTCCACAATGCCTTTTCACAGGGAATTCCAGGATTTTCACTCAGTCAAACTGAAGGAATAGCGATATATTTCCAAGTCAGGATGGTGACTGGCTCGGAGGGAAACTCGCAGGTTGTGCTTTCCATGCATCTCCATGACTTCTCCTTCTCGTTGGTATCGGCTGTGGGTTTGGAATTTGTCACACCAGGATCTCTGCTGATTTTATTTTTCAGTTCACCCTGTACATAGTGTATACTGCTGGAACTGAGCTTTGGTGGTGGTGGGAATGGATATTTGTTGATGTCATGCCAATCAGGCACGCTGCTTAGTCCTGGATAATGTCACGTTTACAAAGAGTTGGTGGAACAGCACACATGCAGGCAATTGTATCGTTTTCAATTTCACTCCTTGCTGTGCTTTCTCTAAAGCATTCGAAAGATCTGTCTCACTGAACACACATATTTGTCAATTTGTATCTAGGAAGTGTTGGATTTTGATTTAACATCACTTGCTAATTGTTTTGCTCATATCTCCGTATCAATATCCAATGATCTTTAATAGTGAAATTACAACTTTGTTCAA
The DNA here is from genome assembly GCF_020745735.1 of Hemiscyllium ocellatum. NCBI lineage: Eukaryota > Metazoa > Chordata > Chondrichthyes > Orectolobiformes > Hemiscylliidae > Hemiscyllium > Hemiscyllium ocellatum. Next base: position 24,936 of record NC_083441.1, read on the forward strand.
CTCTCTATTAGGTTTCTTGCATCTGGATACAAATATCCAGATTCTAATGAAGAATCTTTCAAAGTTTCCCAAGTCAGCTCTTCTTCTTTCTCAACATACATCCAGAGACAATGTGATATTCCCATTTCTGGTTGTCTGGTGACGTACCTGAGACGTCACTGGCTGTTTGTCACACATGGAGCACTTTACCTAGCTACTAACTCTGCATGATCAGAACAAGTAGAAAGAAGAGTTTGCAGTTCAACCACTCAACTCTGCTTCACCATTCCACAAGATCACAGCTGATCCGACATTAGTCATACCCACGTCCCTGCCTTTACACCATGAAACTTGATTCTTTTACTGATCAAGAATCTATTTATCTCAACTTTCAATATTCAGAGGAACTATCCCACGACTGTCTGCAGCAAAGATTTCTGAAGACACACAACACTGAGAAATAATCCCTCCTCACATTCAACGCAGTGTAAGAAGGATGTGGAAGCTTTGGAAAAGATGCAGAAGAGATTCAATAGGGTGTTGCTTGGTATGGAGGGAAGGTCTTACGAGGAAAGGATGACGGACATGAAGCTGTTTTCGTTCGAGAGAAGAAGGTTGAGAGGTGAATTAATAGAGCAATAAAAGATAATCAGAGGGTTAGATAGGGTGGACAGGGCGAGCCTTTTTCCAAGTATGATGACTGCGAGTACGAGGGGGCATAGCTTTAAATTGAGGGGTTTAGATATAGGACAGATGTCAGAAGTAGTTTCTTTACTCAGAGAGGAGTAAGGGTATGGAATGCTTTACCTGCAACGGCAGTAGATTCGCCAACTTTAAGTCTATTCAAGTCGTCATTGGACAAGCATATGGAAGTACATGCAATAGATGGGCTTCAGATCAGTGTGTCCGGTCGGCGCAACATCGAGGGCAAAAGTGCCTGTGCTGCGCTGTAATGTTCTATTATCTATGTTCCATGTTCGTCTTAATGTGCTCCTTAATTCTAAGACTATGCCCTCTTGCCTGAGTCTCTCCCAGGCGAGGAAATATCCAATCGGCATTTACCTTGTAAGGTAAATGTTAAGAATCCTGCCTGTTTCAATGAGATTAAATTTTGTTCCTCTAATCTTCAGTGAGTAAAGTTCCAAACTGTTTGCCGGTTGCTTATTAAACAATGTATCCATGCCAGGGTCATCATAGCAAATCTTGAAACTCCCTCTCGCTTTGCAATGAAATGGAAGTCTCCACCAAATTCATGTTACCTTGAGCACTGGTTCAGCTTCCAAAAACGTACCAGAGACGTTATTACGTCCACACACGCACAGCCCTGAAAAAAATCGAATCTCCTAGTTCATTCCCCATCCATGAGCAATGAGCTCCACTCTTCCAATGCGCGCTTGAAAGTTGTACACAATCTACAATCGGTAACCTGAGAGACATTAAAAACAGAAGCGTATATAATCAGGGCCGGAGTAGGCCATTACTCCACTCGATCTTGATGTAATGTTCAATTTAATGAAGACTGATGATGTAACTCAATCACTGTTCCCGCTTTCTCCCCATAGCATTAAGTTCTGAAAACTACGTCTTGGAAACTTTCAATGTTTTCAAGTCAATATCGTTTTCTTGTGAAGACTATCATAATCTCACTGAAATGACTTCAAGATGCCAGTTTCTCTTTACCAAGTCACCCTTCGGTTACACGTAGAAAGTCCTTGACAATGGTCCATCTCCCTCAGACACAGTTCTCAGAGTGACAGAATGCCCTTCACGCCTGTTTATACCTGCCAACCAAGGCTCCCAGACACTATCGCATGTCAGAAAAAATATATTCTATGTGTTCCATCTGGTTGAAATCACTACACAGACTGCTCTCTGTGTGAAGCAATTTCTCCACATCTCAGTCGGGAATGCAATCCATATCCTTAGTCTGCGATCCCTGCTTCTGGACTAGCCGGTTATTGGGAACTCCGTACTGTAATTAGCTTGTTGATTCCAGTTAAATTTTTAACTATTTGCATTGGATATCACTCACCTGTCATTTTACTAAACTCCAGAGAAATTGGTTAACCTGTTCCTTTCATGTCCAGTCTGCTGCAAATGTTCCCTTTTAAATCATCTGTTGGCAGTGAACGGAATGAGGAGTTGGCTGAAATGGATCAGGAGAGACAAGTATTCCTGTCACTGGTTTGAACTAATGGAACCCTCTACTCCTGTATAATGGCAGAAGTTCAGACGCAGTCCAACATTGAAACCAGAACAACGTACTGTTCATGTTGACAATGTGAAATACAACGTCGACAGGTCTTGCAGTACCTATAAAACAGGGTCAACAGACTCACGGAGGCATGTTGTTCACTGCACGTCAAAACAGATAATGCACGGTGGATGTCCCCTTTATTGACAAAACAGAAAACGGTTTCGTGGAGATTGTGAAACGTTAATTAGAGACTAAATCAAAAAATTCAGTTTCTTTCTCTTTCATTTGTCTCTCCCGCCTTCCAGCACATTCTTATTTATTTCCCTTCAACTTCATTTCTTCTCCATTTTCGAAAAGAAGACAGAAAAATAGACCATTGCTTCAATCTGGAAAGTCTGCAGAAAGCTGTAACATGAAGGGACATGTAGACATTGTACCTGAACCACAGAAAGGTCGCGCAGAGGGGCAGCAGATATTCTGGACGTTTATTGGAATGTTGGTACTAATTTGAAGGTACCCGGGTGATTACATTAGGGAACATGATTTGGTGAGACCACATCTGGAATACTGTGAACAGTGCTGGTAAACATATTTAATGAAGCATCGTGTTTCATAAGAAACATTTCAGAGTAGTTTCTTTGGATTGTTCGAAGCAATTGTCTTCTGGCCAAGGATAATCAGATGTATGCAATGGGGGTTCGAAAAGTGATATGTGCCGCTCTTTGAAATATACAGAATTCTGAATGTGTTTGGCTGGGTACATGTTGAAAGGGTGTTGCACCTTCATTTCTGTATTAAGTGACATCTATTTAAGATTTAGCTGAGGAGAACGTTCTTTTGATTCTCTGGAACGCATTGCGACAGAGAGCTGTGTATATTTCAGGCTGATATAGATTCTTGACAGAATGGAATATCAGGGTTACACAGGACAGGGCAGAATGGTGGGTGTGACTATTATTGGATCATTCATGATACTATTGATTTGTAGTGCACTCTCGATTGGTCTACTCCAATTTCATGACACCTTGTGGTACACAAGCAGTTCAAGAATTCCTGGATTTGGAATCATCAGGGAGAATTGCTACAAACTGGTAACTCTGCCTCCAATTGAAATTAAACTTTCATCTTTTCTTTCCTTCCTCGCAGCTAACATTGTGACAATTGTAGCCCTGTCAAAAGGAAGATGCGGTCTCTCCAAATGTGTCACGCGCTACCTTACGGCCATGTCCTCTGCAGATCTACTGATCATCATCCTTGATCTAATATTGAGGCACATACCCATTGTGTATGGATATACCTTTTCTTACATTCTACGTAATCTCCGTATCTGTAATATACACTCAGCATTTATATATGCCGTCACAGATTGTTCTGTCTGGTTCACTGTCACTTTCACCTTTGACAGATTTGTCGCCATTTGTTGCCAGAAGCTGAAAAGTAAATACTGCACTGAAAACATGGCCTATATTGTTCTTGGAACCGTGACTGTGCTCAGCTGTTCCAAAAATATTTTCTGGTATTTCAGACTGGCAAACTGGTATTGGCTCAGGAATTTTCCTTGGCCTTGCTTTATGCATTACAATGTGGTACATTCCAAAGTTTGGGCATCAATTGAATTCGCTCACTACATTCTAAATCCTGGCATGCCATTTCTTCTGATCCTGCTGTTCAATGCCTTAACCATCAGATACATCATTGTGACCAGCAAAGCTCGCAAGAGACTCCAGGCTTCCAGCAACACAGCAAGCTCCAGAGACTCAGAGATGGAGAATCGAAGGAAATCGATCATCCTCTTGTTCGTTATCTCTGGAAATTTTATTTTGTTATGGAGCGTGTTTATGGTGTATTCTATATGGAACGCGATGTATCTCATTGGATACCAGTCTGCATATTTAGATAGTTATCTACTTGAATTGGGTTTCATGCTTCAGCTCCTGAGTTGCTGTACAAACACTTTTATTTATGCTGTGACCCAGACTAAATTCAGAGAGCAATTGAAGAATGTGTTGAAACAGCCTTTTACTTCAGTCACTAAATTAATAAAATGATTTAAGAAGTAGTCTGTGGTACAAGTACATCAGACAATACTCGCAATTGACTCTCGCTCGGGAAAGTGATTTGAATCCAGTAGACAAATTAATATGCTGCCTCGGAGGTGCATGACAGATACAAAACATCATCACTCAAGTGTCCTAATGGGTAAACGATCGAAGCTCATTGATGAGAAGTCTGCATTCCCCGCACCATAGTACATGTGCTCTCCTTCAGTTCAATGCTTAGGAGACTTTGTAGTCAATTCACGTCAACAAGCAGTGAGTGTTAACTCACTGGTGTCGGTACTGGTAACCCTGGACATATTAGATACCAGCTATCTTGAGGGATTATTGTTCATTATTGCGCAGTTGGTGTTGAGTCACTGAAGGTATCCAAAAGAGGACGTTACTCTCCTTTTAGCTTAAGAACAAACGTTAATGACATAAAAGGAAAATGGCAAAAGACCAATGAAGCTATGAATATACTACGAAGTCAATCTCACAAAGATTTTCCCAAAAAAGTTGCAACTATACTTCATGCGTTTTGCTGCGAACTCGTTCTCTGAACTCATACGTCACATACGTTAGAAATAAGAGAATGATCAGGGGAATGGGAGTGTCGATCAAGTACAGCGTACAGTCGAGTCTGAGCAGATAGGGGAAGCCCTAAATGAGTTCTTCCTTCAGTTTTCACTGAGGAACGAGACTTTGTTGTGAATGGGACCATTGAGGAGCTGCGATACAGGCTTGAAAAGATCAAGATTGATGAAGTTGATATGTTGGCAATTTTGCAAACATTAAGATTGACAAGGCCCAAGGCCAGACCAGATTTATCCCAGGTTGTTCTGGGAAGCGAGAAAGGAAGGTTGCTAAGCCGCTGATAAAGATATTTGCTTCCTCACTCTCCACGGAGCCATACTGGAGGATTAGAAGGAAATGAAAATTGTCCCTCTTATCTAGAAGGAAAAAGAGAAATCACTGACAATTACAGACCCGCGAGTATTATGTCTCTGGCCAGCAAGGTTTTGGAAATAATTCAGAGGGAAATTAGTTATGCCGATTTGGAAAATAATAGCGTGATTGAATGCAGTCAGCATGGCTTTGTTAGGGGCAGGTCATGCCTCATTAATCATATTGAGGTCTTGAGCAGTTGAGAAGAAAGTTTGATGAAGGTAGAGCAGTGGATGTGGTGCATATGGAATTCAGCAAGGTATTTGATAAGGTTCCCCATGATATGCTCATTCATAACGCCAGGAAGAAAGGGGTACAGGGAGATTTAGCTATCTAGATTCAGAATTGGTTGTTTGATAGAAGGCAGAGTTTTCTTGCAGTTGGAAAGAAATCTGCCTGCAGGTAAGTGTTGAGTGGTGTTCCACTGTTCTTGGGACTCTGCTCTTTGTCCTTTTTATAAATGACTTGGATGAGGAAGTTGAGTTGTGGGTTTGTAAATTTGCAGATGACACAAAGGTTGGAGATGCCGTTGATAATATCGCGAGCTATTTCAGGTTGCAGCGTGACGCAGACATGATACAGAGCTGGTCTGAGAAATGACAGATGGAGTTCAAACTGGACAAATGAGAAGTGATACATTTTGGAAAGTCGAACCCGAATGCTGATATAGGATTAAAGACTGGATTCTTGGCTATGCGGAGGGACAGAGGGATCTTAGTGTTCTAGTAAATAGATTCCTCAAGGTTGCCAACGAAATGGAAATATTGTTAAGAAAGCATTTGGTGTTTTGGCTTTCATTATCGGGGGATCGATTTTAAGAACCGTGTGGTTTTGCTACAGATCTACAAGTCCCTGGTAAGATCACTCTTGGAATATTGTGTTCAGTTCTGGTCGTCCTACTACGGGAAAAATACAGAGGCTTTGGCGATGGTGCAAAGAAGGGTGAACACATAAACCTATAAGTTTGCGAGGTGAATTTGTACTGGAGAATTACATTTCACTTTGCTCAACAACTGGATGAATCCATGTAAGATTCTGTAAATCCGTACTTTAGGTTCGAATCAGTCCGACCATTGTGGCACAGACAGCCTCACAGGGAGTTAAAATCTTCAATGCCTCATCTGGGTCGACATGACAACAATTGTTAAAGTGTACTTGAGAATGTAAAAAAGGTTTAGCGAGTTACATATCACAAAACATAGAGATGTACAGCATGGAAACAGACTCTTCAGTCCAACCCGTCCATGCCGACCAGATATCCAAATCCAATATAGTTCCACCTGCCAGCACCTGGCCCATATCCCTACAAACATTTCCTATGCATATACACATCCAAATGCTTCTTAAATTTTGCAATTGTACCTGCCTCCCCCACATCCTCTAGTAGCTCATTCCATACACGTACCACCTTCAGCGTGACAAACTTGCCCCTTAGATCTCTTTTATATTTTTCTGCTCTCAACCTAATTCTATGCCCTCTAATTCTGTACTGCCCGATCTCAGGGAAAAGACTTTGTCTTTTTATGCTACCCATGCCCCGCATAATTTTGTAATCATCTATAAGGTCAGCCCTCAGTCCCCGACACTCCAAGGAAAACAGCCCCAGCCTGTTCAGCTCTCCCTGTATCTCAGATCCTCCAACCCCAGCAGCATCCTTGTAAATCTCTTCTGAGTCCTTTCAAGTTTGACAACATGTTTCTGACTGGACAGAGACCATAATAGCACGCAATATTCAAACAGTGGCCTGACCAATGTCCTGTACAGCCGCAATATGACCTCCCAACTCCTATACTCAATACTCTGACCAATAAAGGAAAGCATAGCGAACGAGTTCGTCACTATCCTATCAACCTGCGACTCCACTTTCAAGGAGCTATGAACCTGCACTCCAAGGTCTCTTTGTTCAGCAACACTCCCTAGGACCTTACCATTAATGTATAAGTCCTGCTAAGATTTGCTTTTCCAAAATGCAGCTCTTCACGTTTATCTGAATTAAACTGCATTTGCCACTTCTCAGCTCATTGGCCCATCTGGTCCACATCCTGTTGTAATCTGAGGTAACCCTCTTCGCTGTCCACTACACCTCCAATTTTGATGTCATCTGCAAACTTCCTAACTGTCCCTCTTATGCTCGCATCCAAATCATTCATGTAAATGACAAAACGTAGAAGGCCCAGCACCGATCCTTGTGGCACTACACTGGTCACAAGCCTCCAGTCTGAAAAACAACCCTCCATCAACACCCTCTGTCTTCTACCTTTGAGCCAGTTCTGTATCGAAATGGTTAGTTCTCCCTGTATTCCATTAGATCTAACCTTGCTAATCAGTCTCCCGTGGAAAACCATGTCGAACGCCTTACTGAAGTCCATATAGGTTACATCTACTGCTCTGCTCTCATCAAACTTCTTTGTTACTTCTTCAGAAAACTCAGTATAGTTTGTGAGACATAATTTCCCACGCACAAAACCATGTTGAATATCCCGAATCAGTCGTTGCCTTTACAAATACATGTACATCCTTTCCCTCAGAATTCCCTCCCACAAATTGCCCACCACCGAGGTCACGCTCACAGGTCCAAAGTTCTTTGGCTTGTCTTTACCGCCCTTCTTAAACAGTGAGACCAATATGGCTATTCTAAAAGACGAGACACATAACAACAGTACGGGTCATTTTCCATATATAATTTTAGTTATATCATACTGTAAAACTTTGCTATAAATTCTTTGTCTTACAATCTTATTCTCCACAACCATCTGATGAAGGAACAGTGCTCCGAACGCTAGTGTTTCCAAATAAACTGGTTGGACTATTACCTGGTGTTGTGTGATTTTAAACAAACATAAGAGCATGTTCACAGAGCGTAACTTATGAATGGAATGAACTGCCAGGTGAACTGGTGGAGGCTGGTCTAACTACAACATTTTAAAAAAGTATCTAGATGGGTCATTGAAATGGAAGATATTTGAGGGATCTGGGACAAATGCTGCCAAATGGGACTAGATTAATCGCAGTTACTGCCTCTGGTGGATTCTGGTGAACTTTATGTGGGTAGACAGGAATTAACCTTTTCTTCATGGAGGGATCAATTACCAGGAGGGCATTAATTAAAGTAAAGAAAAACAAATATCCTAGGTGAGTTGGGGGAAGGCCTAAAAAATCTAAATGTGTGTGTCTGGAACCCACTCCTTAAATGACTGACGGGATTCTGAGGCCTGAAGGTAATTCGAAACAATTGGGATGTTAATTTTCAATGTCACAGGAGACAAGCTAGAGACTATAACAGCCAATCAAGCAATAGTGTATGATCGGGACAAAGGATGAAAAACTCCCGTTAACCGAGACCAACAGAGACAGGACAGTGGGGCAAGGTAATATAGAACCCAGCGCTTTTCCTCCAGCTGACAAACAGATGGACACCCCAAAGACAAACAGAACAACACTAACATTGATGAGGAGGATCAAGTGAAGGAAGTGTAAGATATTGGCAATAAAAAGGGAATATTTTGATCCTGTTCCAAGAAAATCAGATAGCCCCGTGGTAAGAATTCAGACTAGATTGAAAAATGGGAGGCGCGCTAATTAAAAAAGGGCAAAACAGCCAATGCTGAGAGATTGTGGTTATGATGATCCTATGCACCTGAAAATGCTGGTGATAGAGTACAACAGGTAAAATCAAATTGAACTCGGTTGGGACAGAACCCACTCACCCCCCAAACCCCACTCTCAAACCCACCCCCACAGAAGGACACTGTTACCGTGGTTTCCTCAAGGATGTGACGGAGATAGACGGCAAAGTCAAGAAAGGGACATGTGAGAAATTAGAGACTGGTACATAATGAACGACAAAGTGTTCATTGGGAGAAGAAACGGGTCACCATTGTTAGCGGTGTGGTGGTGGAGCCACAGAGATATCTCCCCGCAAACCACCGCTCACAACAAAATGACATTGAAGTGAAAACATTGACCTCTCCGAAATTGGTAACACCGGCCCCTGAAATGAAAGAATCATGGGATCTCACGATGTTTGTTGAGATGTTGTGAAAGGGCTGGGCAGTGTCAGATGTTTATACAAACTGAGGCTTCAGTATTCCTTTTAATCATTCACATGGACATGAGTATCACTGGCCAATACAGCGTTTATTACCAAACCTAATTTGCCCAGTTGTCAGTTAAGATACAACTTCATTGCTCTAGGTCTGGAGTCACCTTCAGGCCAGACTGGGTAACGAGGGAAGATTGGCATCCTTAAGCGACATTACTGAACAAGAAAGGGTTTCTGAATCACTTAACAATGATTTTGTGCTCAGCATTTCATTCATTTTCCAGATGCTATTCACTTCAAAACCCATTGGGGAGGATTCGAACCCGAGTCCCAGTCCTTCACGTGAGTCTCTGGATTAATAGTCGAGTGATGACACTATTCAGTCATGGCCTGGCCCTCACCAACTATTACTCACTTCCCATTGGCCATTTACTTAACACCACGCTCTTACATCTAAAAGAGGGCTGAGGGCCGGAGGAAAAGCATTATCCGAGTAAGACGACCTTGACAGAGAGAGAAATAATGAGAGCACAAATGACTACTCAACAGAAAGTGAAAGAGCTGAAAATGTGTTGCTGGTTAAGATTAGACTTACTGTGTGGAAACAGGCCCTTTGGCCCAACAAGCCCACATCGACCCGCCGAAGCGCAACCCACCCATACTCCTACATTTACCCCTTACCTAACACTACGGGCAATTTAGCTTGACCAATTCACCTGACCCGCACATCTTTGTGACTGTGAGAGGAAACCGGAGCACCCGGAGGAAACCCACGCAGACACGGGGAGAACGTGCAAACTCCACACAGTCAGTCACCTGAGTCGGGAATTGAACCCGGGTCTACAGGCGCTGTGAGGCAGCAGTGCTAACCACAGTGCCACCGTGCCGCCCGCCCAGCTCAGCAGATCAGGCAGCATCCAAGGAACAGGAAATTCGACGTTTCAGGCATAAGCTCTTCATCATGATTGAGGAAAATGTGTCCAACAGGCTAAGACAAAAGGTAGGGAGGAGGGACTTGGGGGAGGGGCGATGGAGGTGTGATAGTTGGAAGGAGGTCAAGGTGAGGGTGATAGGCAGGAGTGGGGTGGGGGCGGAGAGGTCAGGAAGAAAATTGTAGGTTAGGAGGGCGGTGCTGAGTTCGAGGGAATCGACTGAGACAAGGTGGGGGGAGGGGAAATGAGGAAACTGGAGAAATCTGAGTTCATCCCTTGTGGTTGGAGGGTTCCCAGGCGGAAGATGAGGCACTCTTCCTCCAACCGTCGTGTTGTTATGTTCTGGCGATGGAGGAGTCCAAGGACCTGCATGTCCTCGGTGGAGTGGGAGGGAGAGTTAAAGTGTTGAGCCACGGGATGGTTGGGTTGGTTGGTCCGGGTGTCACAGAGGTGTTCCCTGAAGCGTTCCACAAGTCGGCGGCCTGTCTCTCCAATATAGAGGAGGCCACATCGGGTGCAGCGGATGCAATAGATGATGTGTGTGGAGGCGCAGGTGAATTTGTGGCGGATATGGAAGGATCCCTCTGGGCCTTGGAGAGAGGTAAGGGAGGAGGTGTGGGCGCAAGTTTTGCATTTCCTGCGGTTGTAGGGGAAATTGCAGGGAGTGGAGGTTGGGTTGATGGGGGGTGTGGACCTGATGAGGGAATCACGAAGGGAGTGGTCTTTGCGGAACGCTGATAGGGGAGGGGAGGGAAATATATCCCTTGTGGTGGGGTCCGTTTGGGGGTGGCGGAAATGGCGGCGGATGATAGGCTGTATATGGAGATTGGTGGGGTGGTAGGTGAGAACCAGTGGGGTTCCGTCCTGGTGGCGGTTGGAGGGGCGGGGCTCAAGGGCGGAGGAGGGGGAAGTGGAGGAGATGCGGTGGAGGGCATCGTCGATCACATCTGGGGAGAGTGTGCTGTCTTTGAAGAAGGAGGCCATCTGGGCTGTACGGTATTGGAACTGGTCCTCCTGGGAGCAGATGCGGCGGAGACGAAGGAATTGGGAATATGGGATTGCGTTTTTACGGGGGCAGGGTGGGAGGAGGTGTAGTCCAGGTAGCTGTGGGAGTCAGTCGGTTTATAGTAGATGTCTGTGTTGATTCGGTCGCCCGAAATAGAAATGGAAAGGTCTAGGAAGGGGAGGGAGGAGTCTCAGACGGTCCAAATGAATTTGAGGTCGAGATGGAATGTGTTGGTGAAGTTGATGAACTGTTCAACCTCCTCGTGGGAGCACGAGGCAGCGCCGATACAGTCATTGATGTAGCGGAGGAAAAGGTGGGGGGTGGTGCCAGTGTAGTTGCGGAAGATGGACTGTTCCACATATCCTACGAAGAGACAGGCATAGCTGTGGCCCATGCGGGTGCCCATGGCTACTCCTTTAGTTTGGAGGAAGTGGGAGGATTGGAAAGAGAAGTTGAACTCCTTTAGTTCCTTCGTCTCCATCGCCTCTGCTCCCAGGAGGACCAGTTCCAATACCGTACAGTCCAGATGGCCTCCTTCTTCAAAGACTGCAGATTCACCCAGGACGTGATCGAAGATGCCCTCCACCGCATCTCCTCGACTTCCCACTCCTCCGCCCTTGAGCCCCGCCCCTCCAACCACCACCAGGACAGAACCCCACTGGTTCTCACCTACCACCCCACCAATCTCCGTATACAGCGTATCATCCGCCGTCATTCCCGCCACCTCCAAACGGACCCCACCACCAGGGATATATCTCCCTCCCATCCCATATCAGCGTTCCGCAAAGACCACTCCCTTCGTGACTGCCTCGTCAGGTCCACACCTCCCACCAACCCAACCTCCACTCCCGGCACCTTCCCCTGCAACCACAGGAAATGCAAAACTTGTGCCCACAACTCCCCCCTTACCTATCACCAAGACCCAAATGGATCCTTCCATATCCGCCACAAATTCACCTGCGCCTCCACACACATCATCTATTGCTGCACCCGATGTGGCCTCCTCTATATTGGCGAGACGGGCCGCCTACATGTGGAACGCTTCAATGAACACCTCTGGGACACCCGGACCAACCAACCCAAACACCCCGTGGCTCACCACTTTAACTCTCCCTCCCACTCCACTAAGGACATGCAGGTCCTTGGACTCCTCCATCGCCAGAACATAACAACACGACGGTTGGAGGAAGAGCGCCTCATCTTCCGCCTGGGAACCCTCCAACCACAAGGGATGAACTCAGATTTCTCCAGTTTCCTCATTTCCCCTCCCCCCCACCTTGTCTCAGTCGATTCCCTCGAACTCAGCACCGCCCTCCTAACCTGCAATTTTCTTCCTGACCTCTCCGCCCCCACCCCACTCCGGCCTATCACCCTCACCTTGACCTCCTTCCACCTATCACATCTCCATCGCCCCTCCCCCAAGTCCCTCCTCCCTACCTTTTATCTTAGCCTGCTGGACACACTTTCCTCATTCCTGATGAAGGGCTTATGCCCGAAACGTCGAATTTCCTGTTCCTTGGATGCTGCCTGACCTGCTGCGCTTTAACCAGCGACACATTTTCAGCTCTGATCTCCAGCATTTGCAGACCTCACTTTTTCCCGTAAGTGAAAGACCCCATCGCTGTCTGAAAGACTGGAAGAATTTGGCCCAAGATGGAAAGGCAGTCAACCTTCTAGAGATGAGTTGGGAAAACCAGGAAATTGATTTGCCAAGGTGTGCCCAACGTGTGCACAAAAGTTAGCAAGATGGTGCGTCCGTAAATACTGGACACATATCTGTTCCAAGGCTTGTTTGCGACGGCACAGAGACAGGATTCAATAGAGACTGCGCCCCAAGCAGAACAAGCGTCATGATCTTACAACGGATCATAGAAAGAAGGGGTGTGTTCTAAATCCCAAACAACTTAACTCCAACTCCCTGATGTCATCGGTGAAGACACTCAAACTGTGGTACTGCATGGACGGCAGTGAATTTCATCCTGAAAGAAGTTCTCTCCGCCATTCCCATTTTAGATTGTGTTGCCAGATCCTCTTCAAACTCACCTTTCACAAAAGGGAGACGCTGCTTTCCACTCACTGTGTCCACGCCTCCTGTAATTAAATGTCCCTTTGTTGGGTTAGCCCTCAGACTTCCTTGAGAGAAATAATCAAATCTTTTCTAGCCTGTCATCATAGCTCAGCTCTATGCCAGGAAACAGCCTCGTGATTCTCCTCTTCACCCATTCCAATGTAATCCTATCCTTCCTATCGTGCACAGACCAGACCTGCACACGATACCCACAGCTGGACAGAGAAAGTTTATGGGATAGTGAACTACTCATAAGCCTATCGATGTTAAAGATGGGAGGGCTCGGGCTGAGGACAGCTAGCCTGCAAATGGAATTTATGTGTTCGCAGTCTTTTGAAATTCTGTCTTTGTGTCTGCAATAGAATAGGGCTTTTCATGTGGAGACAGCGTGGCCTCGTTCTCTGGGCCTGCAGGACAGACTGGAACTTGTGGTCATTCTGGAATTCTTTCCCGTTTCCTGCCATTCTATTTACTTTTTCGTTACTGTGTAACAATTCTGTTTCCTTTACACTGCAAGATTTGTACCTAGGTACTTATACCTTGAATGGCCATTTTTAAAGCCAGCCATATTAAAAAGTTTGCACTGTACTCATGTACTATGACAATAACGAATGTTGTATTGTACTCAACCCAATAGTTGTGGTAAAATGAAAAGCTTCAGGAAACCTTTTTTGGGAATTTCCATTTCAAGTAAAATGGTAATGTAGAAATCTGAAAGCACTTGCAGATGGTACGGTGACTCATTGGCTAGCATTGCTGCCTCACAGCGCCAGTGACCTTGATTTGATTCTAGTTCCGGGTGACTGCGTGGAGCTCGCGTGCTTTGTCTGCGTCTGCGTGGGGTTTCTCTGGGTGACCCAGTTACCTCACGCAGTGCAAAGAATTGTCGGTTAGGGGGATTGGCCCTTCTGGACTGCTTATGCTGTTCAGGGATGTGTAGGTTAAATGTGTTAATCAGGGGTAAATATTACAGAGTAGGGAAACGGTCTCGGGGGGTTACTCGTTGGAGGGACACAGTGGACTTTTAAGGCTGAAGAGCATGTTTGCACACTGTAGGATTCGTTGAGAAGTTCTACCCGACGTGAATTTGGAAAAGATATGCAAAGTTCTTTTTGAGGTCTTGTAGAAAATGGAGTTAAGTCTATTTCCTGAAGTGATGCTGGATAATTTAGATAAACGCCAGTTATAGATGTGGGTGCATCAGAAACAGCTTTCATCAATTTTCGAATTCAGTGTCAAATACCAGAGCAACAAACTTAGAATCTTTCAGAAGAAAAAAAGAGACAAAAATGTGAATGTTGTACATCAGAGCCAAAATAGCACATTTTCCCTTGTGCCAAACACTGGAAGGGAATTGTTTAACCACTTCTGATCAACAACAGAAATGATTTGGAAGTGCTTCCAAGGTTGAAAGTCTGGAGTAAACTCAGAAGTGTGTGTATTGCAGAGTCCTGAGAGAGAACTGAATGACGCCAATCCGTGTATGACTGAGACGAGCAAGAGGACAGACTGACACCGCTGTGTCCGTATCACTGAACACGGGCAGACAGAGGACAGCACCACTGTTCCCAGACGCACAGTAGATTGAATGCAATGTATTGGTACCGATGAACTTGGGGAAACTGCAGGTTGACCACCCTATGTGCGTTCATCATTAATCCCATGCAGAGACAGACTGAATGCACTCTCTGCAAATCACTGTGTGTGTATGACTGGCACAAGGAGAGAGCATGCTCACACCACTGAGCCTGTATCGCTGACCTCAGGGAGAGAGAACACAAATCCGACTGTTTGTGAAGCACTCACCCAGGGGTGGTCGTGCAGACTGGCCTCACTGTGTATATCAATCGTATCACTGAACCCGAAGTAAGATCAGACCCCTCTATATGAATGCTGCTGACGCTGGGAAAAGCAAAAGATGATCCCAAGGCGTCTGTACCACTGAACCCGGCAGAGAGAAGGTAGACCCCACGGCGTTTGAAGCAGTGAGGGCAGAAGGGAAGGGGGGCAGGAGTGTAGGATAACCCCACTATGTGTGCGTCACCGACAACAGTATGAGAGCAGAATGACTCCACTCTGTGTGTGCTATTGACACCAGGAAGAGAGCAGAATAATCCCACAGTGTTTGCCTCACTAACACAAGGAAGAGAGCAGAGTGACCCCACTATGCATATCTCACTGACTGTGAGGAGAGAGTAGTCCGACCCGCTGTGTGCATTGCAGAATCTAGAGAAGGAACAGAAAGACCTCCACTGGCTGTGTCTGACTGAAATTAGTGAGAGGAAGACCGACCCAAACTCACTGAAGTCGGGAGAGTCTGTACTGATCCCAGTGTGAGTGCATACAGTGACCGTGGGTAGACATCAGACTGGCCCCACGAGCAGGGTGTGAATCTGGAACTAGAAAGCAGCGAGGAACCCGGGGGGAAAGAGGAAACTGACACCATGGAGTGTGTATCATTGACCCGGGGCAAAGAGCAGACACACTCCACTGTTTGTGTCACTGAACAAGCTGACCTACTGTCTGCGTATCTCTGGCTACGGGGCCAGAGCAGTCTGAATCACGTGTATGTATTACTGATCACAGGAAGAGAACAGACTGACCCTACTCTCTGTGTTTCACTGACCCCAGGAGAGGGCAGAATAAACCCTCTATCTGAGCATCACTGACACCGGGGAAAGAGAGACAGACTGAAATGATTGTATCTTGCTGAACCTGTAAAGAAAGCAGACTGACTCCACCATCTGTGTATCAATGACTGCAGTGAGAGAGAATGTTGAGATGTACACTCAGTGGAATGAAAATCAAAACTGTTCACAGAATTCCCAAATGTGGTCTCACCTGCACTTCGCAGGGTTGCAGTTAGACTTCACCACGCCTATGCTCCAACTTCCTTCAAATATGATTGAAATAAAATCATCAACCTAAACTCATCAACCTTTCCAATCAACGATCGTCAGTTCACGTGCCTCTCACATCAAATCTCAACCAGTTCTCTACTAATGTTTAAACATTTTGTATGAGCTGCTTTTGTTTTCTTCAATGTTTACCTCTGAA
The DNA here is from genome assembly GCF_020745735.1 of Hemiscyllium ocellatum. Lineage (NCBI taxonomy): Eukaryota > Metazoa > Chordata > Chondrichthyes > Orectolobiformes > Hemiscylliidae > Hemiscyllium > Hemiscyllium ocellatum. The sequence continues at coordinate 41,201 of NC_083441.1, forward strand.
GGGGTTGCCAGTTGCCATCCTGTATAATTCAGTTTCTCAAAACTGCATGGAACCTGTGAAACAACAGTATTCTCACTGGCTGACTGTCAGCAATCCATAATGAAGCAAAACGATACGATCGTTTCATTGTGAGAGGCCTGGAGTTCAGGTGTAGCGATGTGTCAGGACAGTTTTACAACGTCTGAGTGTGAGCACACCTCGAGTACTGTGCTAGTTTTGGTCTCCCCACCTCAAAGAGGACATTCTCAGTATAGATGCACTGCCCATCGAAAATGCTCCGCCACATAATGCGATTATAGCGAAGCTGATCTCCCTCAGCAAAAAATTCCAGTCTTTTTCTCCATACCATCGACTCCCTTCCTGGTTAAAAAATTCTCGTTCACATGTTGAATATAATTAAGGACCCAACCTCATAGCCCTCCACAATTAGGATTTCCACAGATAAAGATTTCCAGTTAGCATCCTGGTAAATCTCCGCTGCACCATCTGTAAAGTTTCCACTCCATTTCTACATTGATGTGAACAGAACGGAACACAATATTCCAAGTGTGGTCGAACTAGATAGAGCTGCTGCATGACCTCACGGCTATCTGCATCTCCACTTTCCTTCGTGCCATCAGTGAGCTTACTAACTCAACTTTTGACTTGCTCGTTCAAGTTATTTATAAATATCAGAAAGAGTAGAAATCCTCGAACAGATCCCTGTCTAACACCACTGGTCACTGAGCTCCAGGCTGAATACTGCACATCTACTACCATCCTCTGTCATCTGCAGGCCAGCTAATCCCGTATTCAAACAGCCAACTGTCCCTTCATCTGATGCTGCCTTATTTCCTGAATGAGTCTACCACGGAGAACCTCATCAAACACCTGCTCTACTTTCATCAATATTTTTTGTCAAAATCTGAAAGAATTCAATAATGCTTCTGAGGTATGACCTCAAAATCGGCATGCTTACTATCTCACAATAACCTTTGGTTTTCCCAGTAATCATAAATCCTGGCTCTCAGAATCTTCGCCAAAAATGTGCACAGCACAATACTGAGGCAAAGTACTCCTCTGACTTTGGCACGAGTTCCCTTCACTATCCCGGACCGGCCCTACTCTCACTGATTCCTCGCGGACAGTCCATATCACAGTAACGCAGGTGTTGGATGCATGAGAATGTATGCCCGTGGATAAGTCACCTAGGAACCCTCCAACCACAAGGGATGAACTCAGATTTCTCCAGTTTCCTCATTTCCCCTCCCCCCCCACCTTGTCTCAGTCCCAACCCTCGAACTCAGCACCACCTACATAACCTGCAATCTTCTTCCTGACCGCTCCGCCCCAACCCCATTCCGGCCTATCACCCTCCCCTTATCATCCTCACCTGAACCTCCTTCCACCTATCGCAATTCCAATGCCCCTCCCCCAAGAGCCTCCTCCATACCTTTTATCTCAGCCTGCTTGGCACACTTCCCTCATTCCTGAAGAAGGGCTCATGCTAGAAACGTCGATTCTCATGCTCCTTGGATGCTGCCTGACTTGCTGCGCTTTTCCAGCAACGCATTTTCAGCTGTGACCTCCAGCACGTGCAGTCCTCACTTTATCCCTGAACAGATATATCCAAGATCGCTGCAAGATGCGAGAGGCCACATTCCAGAAGCCCTGATTGATATTTTTGCATCATCGTAGGCACCAATGAGGTTCCAGAAGAGTGGAAGGTCTCGAATGTTGTGCCCTTATTCAAAAACTGGCTGCAAAGAATATCCTGGAACTGTCCACCTATAAGCCTAACAACGGTGGTTTGTAAATTACTTGACAATATTCTCAGAGATAAAATACGAATGCATTTGAAAATACAAAATTTGGTTTAGAGCATGCAGCATGTGTTTCTGCATGATAAATTGACTGGGAAAGTTGACGAGTGCAAGTGGTAGACGGGGTCGATGCGAATTTCAGTGAGACCTTTGATAAGATTCCACATGGTAGGCTGCATTGGAAGGTTAGATTGCATAGAATCCAGATGGAGTTGGCAAATTGGATTCATAATTAAATTGATGGTCGGAAGCAGAGTGGAATAGTGGAAGGATGCTTGTCGGACTGGGAGCCTCTGATTCGCAGAGTGCCTCAGGCGTCTGTGGTGGGCCAATTGCTCTTTACGATCAATATAAATGATTTGGTTGATAATGCACAATGCATAACTTGTAAGTTTGCCGATGACACTAAAATAGAACATGCCGTGGACAGTGAGGAAGGTGCTCAGAAATTGCAACAGGACCTTGATCAGCTGGGGCAGTGGGCAGAGAAATGGCAAATTGAGTTTAATGTAGATAAGTGTGAGGTCTTGCATGTTGTTAAATTCAAATCGAGATGGGAGGTTCATGTTGAAGAGTAGTCCACTGATGGAGTGCAGTGGAACAGAGGGAACTTGGAATTCATGTGCACGATCTTTTGAAAGTGAATCACAGGTAGACCGGCTCCAACATTTCTGCTTGCTTTCCCCATTCCCACACAACCATTACTGCTCGATCCAGCAGCTGTGTAGATAAAGCATATAATGCGAAAAATGTAAACGTTTATAAGACGTGGAGCAAATATTTCAGAAATACTCCTGATATTTTTGTTTCTTTTTTTTAAAATTCACTCCACATTCAACAATTGCAGAAAAAAAAAATACAAGGACATAGCTTTTGCAAAAGGGAGAGATCCAGAGAAAAAGAGGCAATAATTGGGGGAGGTACGTTTGTTAAGTGCATTAGTCAGGGGTAAATGCAGGGACAGAAATGTTTCTGCGTGGGACAGTATTCGAAGGGTTGGTGTGGACTTGTGAGGCCAAACGGTCTGTTTCTACACGGTAGGGATTCTGTTCTATTATGGAGGGACAACGTTTATCATTATGTGTGATTGTAACTGCCGGTGTGAGTCTGAAATTGATTGTATGCCATTTTATGTGAATCTGAATATGTGTCATTGTCCACATTTTCGCGTGTGCATGTATTTTGTATATTTGTGCATCTGCTTTTATGTGTGATTGTGAGAGTGTGTCTGTCTGAGTGCTTCTGTTTGCATGAAATTGACATTGTAAGCGTTCAGTTGTGTGTATCGTGTATGTATGCCTGTCATTGTGAATGTTTCTGATTGTATGTGATACTGTGTTTGTGATTTTGTGCATCTCATTTTTTGTACCTGTGACTACTTGTTCTTGTGTGTGACTATGCATATGAAAATGTGCATGTCATTGTCAGGGCGTTAGTGTGAATGTTTTTGAACGTTTGCAAGTCGTATGTGCTATTTTGTATGCAATTGCGTGCGTGCGGTATCAGTGTGTCATTGTATGTTTATCTGAATATACATGGTTGCGTAAAATTGGGTGCATGTTGGCTGTGTGCCATTGCATGTGTGTCTGAATATGTGCAATTATGTGAGGATGTCATCGTCGGATCATCATTTTATGTATTTGAGTCGTTGTGAATGCTTCATTGTGTGATCTTGTGCGTATGTTTATGGCGTGCATGCTTGTCATTGCATGTGGGTCTGTAAATATGTATCATTGTGGGTGTTTACAATTGTGAGGAGTGACAATGAGTCATTGTAAGGTTGTAATGATATTCTAGCCTTTCTGTGTGTACGGGAGTGTCATTGTGACTCTTTCTGATTGTGTGTAATTAATTCGGTGTGCGCTATGTGTGTCATTGTGTGTGCCTGATTGTATGCTGTGCGTGATTGTGCATGTAATATTGTGTGTGTTTGTATGAAAGGATCAATTTATGTGTTGTGGCATCGTGAGTGTCATTTTGACTGTATCTGATTGTGTATTGTGCCTGTACCTGGATCTCATTATGAGTGCATGTGATTGTAATTATACTTGGGAGTGTGTCATTTTGTCTAAATTTGTGTGCCTTGACTGTATGCCACTGTCTGAGTGCCAGTGCGTGTGTGTGTTCAGTGAGTGAGAGGTGTCAGTGTTATTGTCTCGCTCTGTGCTTGTGCCATTGTAAGATGGTCATTTTGTGTGTGTGTGTGTGTGTGTGTGTGTGTGTGTGTGTGTGTGTGCATGTGTGTGTCTGTGTGTATGTGTATGTATGTGTGTGTGTGTGTCTGCTTATGCATCTGACAGATTGTCACGAAATGCCTGTCTAAATGTGTGCCAAAGCCTGTTTGTGCCGTTGTGACTGTACCTTTATGAATGTAGATGTTTACATGCTTGCTATCTATTGTGTCATTATGTCAGGATGAGACGAATGTTGCCTCACAAAAGTGTGTTGGAGACTGAAGTATTCACATTCTTTTTTGAACTTATTTGCACAAAATTGCTTAGAACGTCATGTATCCAAAATTGCTCATGGCACAAAGGGAGGAGGTATTAGAGACAATATATGCGACAGCATAAAATTACATATGTATACTGGTAGAATAATTCTATTGGCAAACCTGTGGCTGATTACTTTCAAAACAAACAATTGTAAGTTGAACTATTTTAGACCGAGAATGGACACTTCAAAAATAGCTTGAAGTTAAATACAGTTTATCGACAAAAAGACTTGAGGGTTCAGGTGCATGGATCTGTAAAACGTCACAATCAATTACCACAAACAACATCGCATCAGGAGACACCTTGCAGCGAGATGGGACTGAAATGATCATATTCCGAAGGGTGAGCAGTGTGTACTTCTCTCCACAGAGCCTAATTGTGTCCCTGGAGAGGTTCCTTCTTCTACAAATATGTAGACTCTTTCCATAACGTAATTTACCCTGCAGATTCAACTGAAGATATATCCATCACAGGCTGAGATCACCGGCTCCATGCAGAGAGGGAGAGAGAGAATCTGGTAACATAAGATTGGAACGTTACTGCAATGGATCAGAATTTGAGAACTTTAGATTGGAATGTTACTAAAGTGGAGAGGAGATTATCTACTTCCATTTATTATTTTTCTACAACTCAATACGTTGTATTACGAATAGAATACCTACTGCAGATTATCCAACACTTTTACTATCCGGTCCTGGCTATCATTGGTCTTCCCAGTAATGTTCCCTTTCAATTATTTTACTTTTCAAGGGATGTTGAACTGCGGTAATAGCGCGGTGCTGCTCAGGAGGGTGATCCAGAAATGAGATGCTGCCTGGCCTGCTGTGCTTTGACCAGCAACACATTTTCAGCTAAAGAATTTTACTGCCTAGTCTCAGCAAGTCAGTGAATTCTGCTCAGAGAAAGGCTCGGATGTGATGATATGAGTCCAAACGAATTCGTCGTCAGAACACTTTATTAAAGCTTTACCCTCCTTTTTAAAATCGAAGCTGCTTAAATAGCACAGATGATGTGTGTTGATAATTTGTTGTATTTTAAAAACAAATCCCTTTCATTATCTTTGCACATTTTATGGACAGTGTTTTGCCCCAATGTTACATTCAAAACTTCAGGAAAACGTACATTTAGTTCTGGTCGCCACGTAACAAAATTTATGTGGATGCGTGGAGAAGATATGGAAGAGTTTTACCAGAATGCTGCCTGGATTAGAGGGTAGGAGGGTATGAAAAGCTCAAAAATCTCGGCTTGTTTTTCTCTGGGGCGTCAGTGGCTGAGGGTAGACTTGGTAGAAGTCTATAAAATTATGAGATGCAGAGACAGCGTGGCTGTCAGAATCGTTTTCCCAGATTTATAATGTATAGTAACGGATGGTGTGCCTTTATGGTGAGGGAGGATATTTTCAAAGAGAATGAGGAACATTTTCTACACTGGCAGTTCTCTGGAACACGCTGCCCGGCCGTGCGAGAGGCTTTTCAGGGGCTTTTTGCATAAGCACATGACTCTGCACGAAATGAAGGAATGTAGCCCAAGCACATGCAGAAGGGACTTGTTTAATTTGTCGTCATGTTTGGCGCAAGATCTTGGGCCAAAAGAACTGTTCCTGCGGGTATTGTTCTATGTTCTATGTTCTACAACGCGGGGTCCTCACGTTATTTCTACACAACCGTATTTATTCGAGCCTCTCACAAACCCTCCTACCAATTCTTTCAAATTCCTCGTGGCAAAACTTCTTGTAAGTGCTTTCACAGTGTTTCCATGCAGTTGCTTTCAAATCACAACCACTCACTCTATGAGGAATCTCTCCTAGTTCTGTGCCTGGATCTCTTCCAACCATTTGCAGCCGGCAACTGTGCATTTCCTGACACGGTAAACATTTCTCACTATTAAGTTCCAGTTGAGCAATTTATCTGAAATAGCTTCTCCGATTTTTCTTTACTCGACGTTACTGTTATGAACTACTTGATCAAACCCTTGTTTACGACTTGCTTCTTGCAACAGATGACGTCCAGACAGCGAAAGTGTATTTTGCCCATCAAGGAAATACCATCTGCAACTTCGTACGATTTGACAACTTCCAACTTCGCTGATGCTGTTCCAAGTGGGACACAATACGGCGATTTACCAAGTTTTATAGTGTCTTGATCGGCTGTAGTGACACTTTGTCGTCATGCTTTAAGACAAGAACATGGTGCATTTGCAGTTGTTCTAAAATACCTTGTCATGTGCAAACGTGTGGGTGCATACACTGGTGTCTCCATCTGTGTTCAGACAACTGCTTTATTATCGTGTCCTTTAGACTTCTCTTTGTTTGTCCTTTGGGTGCGGGGGTCACTTGCTGGTCTCCAGATGTTCTTGCAAGGTTGTGTTGAAATGTCTTCTTGATACTCTGCAATACCATGTTCCACAATGCCTTTTCACAGGGAATTCCTGGATTTTCGTTCAGCCAAAGTGAAGGAATAGCGATATATTTCCAAGTCAGGATGGTGACTGGGTCGGAAGGAAACTCGCAAGTTGTGCTTTCCCTGCATCTTCATTACCTCGCCTTCTAGATGGTATCGGCTGTGGGTTTAGAATTTGTCACACCAGGATCTCTGCTGATTTTATTTTTCAGGGCACCCTGGACATAATGCATACTGCTGGAACTGAGCTTTGCTGGTGGTGGGAACGGATATTTGTTGATGTCATGCCAATCAAGCAGGCTACTTTGTCCTGGATAATGTCACTTTTCTAGAGAGTTGGTGGAACAGCACACATGCAGGCAATTGTATCGTTTTCAATTTCACTCCTTGCTGTGCTTTCTCTAAAGCATTCGAAAGATCTGTCTCACTGAACACACCGATGTGTCAATTTGTATCCAGAAAGTGTTGGATTTTGATTTAACATCACTTGCTAATTGTTTTGCTCACATCTCTATTTCAATATCCAATGACCTTTAATGGTGAAATTACAACTTTGTCAACTCTCTATTAGCTTTCTTGCATCTGGAAACAAATTTCCAGATTCCAATGAAGAATCTTTAAAAGCTTCCCAAGTCAGCTCTTCTTCTTTCTCAACATACATGCAGAGACAGTGTGATATTACCAATTCTGGATGTCTAGTGACGTACCTGAGACGTCACTAGCTGTTTGTCGCACATGGAGCACTTTACTAAGCTACTAACTCCGCATGATCAGAACAATTAGAAAGAAGAGTTTGCAGTTCAACTACTCAACTCTGCTTCAACATTCAACGAGATCACAGCTGATATGACATTAGTCATACCCACGTCCCTGCCTTTACACCATTAAACTTGATTTCCTTACTGATCAAGAATCTATTTATCTCAACTATCAATATACAGAGGAACTATCCCACGACTGTCTGCGGCAAAGATTTCTGAAGACTCACAGCACTGAGACGTCATCCCTCCTCACATTCAACGCATTGTAAGAAGGATGTGGAAGCTTTGGAAAGGGTGCAGAAGCGATTGACTAGGTCGTTGCTTGGTATGGAGGGAAGGTCTTCTGAGGAAAGGCTGACGGACTTGAGGCTGTTTTCGTTCGAGAGAAGAAGGTTGAGAGGAGACTTAATAGAGTCATATAAGATAATCAGAGGGTTAGATAGGGTGGACAGGGAGAGCCTTTTTCCAAGTATGGTGACCACGAGCACGGGGGGGCATAGCTTTAATTTGTGGGCTGATAGATATTGCACAGATATTTGAGGTAGTTTCTTTACTCAGGGAGTAGTGAATTTATGGAATGCTTTACCTGCAACAGTAGTAGATTCGCCAACTTCAAATCTATTTAAGTCGTCATTGGACAAGCATATGCACGCAAATGAAATCGATGGGCTTCAGATTAATATGGCAGACAGTAATGTTCTATTATCTATGTTCCATGTTCGTCTTAACGTGCTTCTTAATTCTGAGACTATGCCCTCTGGCCCGAGTCTCTCCCAGGCGAGGGAATATCCGATTGGCATTTACCTTGTAAGGTAAATGTTTAGAATCCTGCCTGTTTCAATGAGATTACCTTTTGTTCTTCTAATCTTCAGTGAGTAAAGTTCCAAACTGTTTGCACTGTGCTTATTAAACAATGTATCCATGCCAGGGTCATCACAGCAAATCTTGAAACTCCCTCTCGCTTTGCAATGAAATGGAAATCTCCACCAAATTCATGTTACCTTGAGCACTGGTTCAGCTTCCAAAAACGTACCAGAGACGTTATTAGGTCCACACACGCACAGCCCTGAAAACAATGAATCTCCTAGTTTATTCCCCATCCATGAACTCCACTCTTCCAATGCACACTTGAAAGGTGGGCACAACCTACAATCGGTAACCTGAGAGACATTAAAAACAGAAACATATATAATGGGAGACGGAGTAGGCCATTCCTCACATCGATTCTGCTGTAAAATTCAATTTAACGAAGACTCATGATGGAACTCAATCACTGTTCCCGCTTTCTACCCATAGCTTTAAATACTGAAAACTACATCTTGGAAACTTTCAAAGTTTTCAAGTCAATATCGTTTTCTTGTGAAGACTATCGTAATCTCACTGAAATGACTCCAAGATGCCAGTTTCTCTTTACCAAGTCACCCTTCCGTTATACGTGGAAAATCCTTGACAATGGTGCATCTCCCTCAGACACAGTTCTTAGAGTGTCAGAATGCCCTTCATGCCTGGTTATATCTGCCAACCAAGGCTCCCTGACACCATCGCTTATCAGGAAAAATATATTCTATGTGGTCCACCTGATTGAAATCACCACACAGACTGCTCTCTGTGTGAAGCAATTTCTCCATATCTCATTCGGGAATGCAATCCATATCCTTAGTCTGCGATCCCTTCCGCTGGACTAGCTGGTTATTGGGAACTCCGTACTGTAATTATCTTGTTGATTCCAGTAATTTTTTTAAGTATTTGCATTGGATATCCCTCACCTGTCATTTTCCTAAACTCCAGAGAATTTGGGTCATCTGTTCCTTTCATGCCCAATCTACTGCAAATGTTCCCTTTTAAATCATCTGTTTGAAGTGAACGGAATGAGGAAGTAGCTGAAATGGATCAGGAGAGACAAGCATTCCTGTCACTGGTTTGAAATAATGGAACCGCCTACTGCCTGTATAATGTCAGAAAAATTCTAAATCAAGAAGATCTTTCATTTATCTCTCGCCTTCCAGCACATTCTTATTTATTTCCCTTCAACTGCGTTTCTTGTCGATTTTAGAAAGGAGGACAGGAAAAGAGAACATTGCTTAAATGTGGAAAATCTGCAGAAAGCTGCAACATGAAGCGACATGTAGACATTGTACCTGAAACATCGAAATCTCGCGCAGAGGGGCAGTAGATATTCTATATGTTTATTGGAATGTTGGTACTTATTTGAAGATACCCGGGTTATAAGATCAGGGAACATGATTTGGTGAGACCACATCTGGAAAACTGTGAACAGTGCTGGTAACCATATTGAAGGAAACATAGTGTTTCGTTAAAAGCATTTCAGAGTAGTTTCTTTGGAACAATCCTCGGTTCGAAGCAATTCTCTTCTGTCCAAGGATAAACAGATATATGCAATGGAGGTTCGAAAGTGAGAAGTGCCGCTCTTTGAAATATATATAATTCTTCATGTGTTTGTCTGGGAACATGCTAAAAGGGTGTTTCACCTTAATTACTGAATTAAGTGACATCCATTTAAGATTTAGCTGAGGAGAACGTTCTTTTGATTCTCTGGAACGCATTGCGACACAGAGCTGTGTATATTTCAGGCTGGTATAGATTCTTGACAGAATGGAATATCAAGGTTTCACAGTACAGGGCAGAAAGGTGGGCGTGACAATTATTGGAGCATTCATGATACTATTGCTTTGTAGCGCATGCTCAGTTGGTCTACTCATATTTTATGACACCTTGTGGTACACAAACAGTTCAAGAATTCCTGGATCTGGAATCATCAGGGAGAATTGCTACAACTGGTAACTCTGCCTCCAATTGAAATAAAACTCTCACCTTTTCTTACCTTCCTCGCAGCTAACATTGTGACAATTGTAGCCCTGTCAAAAGGAAGATGCGGTCTCTCTAAATGTGTCACACGCTACCTCTTGGCCATGTCCTCTGCAGATCTACTGATCATCATCCTTGATCTAATATTGAGGCACATACCCTTTGTGTATAGAGATACCTATTTTAACATTCTGATAAATCTCCGTATCTGTAATATACACTCAGCATTTATATATGCCGTCACAGATTGTTCTGTCTGGTTCACTGTCACTTTCACCTTTGACAGATTTGTCGCCATTTGTTGCCAGAAGCGGAAAAGTAAATACTGCACTGAAAACGTTGCATATATTGTTCTTGGAACCGTAACTGTGCTCAGCTGTTCAAAAAATACGTTCTGGTATTTCAGACTAGCAAGCAATTATTGGTTCAGGAATTTTCCTTGGCCTTGCTTTATGCATTACAATGTGGTACAATCCAAAGTTTGGGCATCAATTGAATTCGCTCACTACATTCTAAATCCTGGCATGCCATTTCTTCTGATCCTGCTGTTCAATGCCTTAACCATCAGATACATCATCGTGACCAGCAAAGCTCGCAAGAGACTCTGGGCTTCCAGCAGCACAGCAAGCTCCAGAGACTCAGAGATGGAGAATCGAAGGAAATCGATCATTCTCTTGTTCGTTATCTCCGGGAATTTTATTTTGTTATGGAGCGTATTTATGGTGTATTCTATATGGAACGCAATGTATCTCATTGGATATGAGTCTGCATATTTATACGGTTATCTACTTGAATTGGGTTTCATGCTTCAGCTCCTGAGTTGCTGTACAAACACTTTTATTTATGCTGTGACCCAGACTAAATTCAGAGAGCAATTGAAAAATGTCTTGAAACAGTCTTTTACTTCAGTCGCTAAATTAATAAAATGATTTAAAAAGTAGTCTGTGGTACAAGTACATCAGACAACATATTCTCTGCAATTGACTCTCGCTCGGACGAGTGATTTGAATCCAGTAGACAAATTGATATGCTGTCTCGGAGGTGCATGACATATACAAAGCATCATCACTCAGATGACCTAATGGGTAAGCGACCAAAGCTCATTCATGAGAAGTCTGCATTCTCCGCACCATGGTATGTGTGCTCTCCTTCAGTTCATGCTTAGGAGACTTTTTAGTCAATTCATGTCAACAAGCAGGAGTGTAAACTCACTGGTGTCGGTACTGGTAACCCTGGACAAATTAGATACCAGCGTGAAAACTGTCTTGAGGGATTATTGTTCATTATTGAACAGTTGGCGTTGAGTCACTGAAGGTATCCAAAAGAGTACGTTACTCTCCTTTTAGCTTAAGAACAAACGTTAATGACATAAAAGGTAAATGGCCAAAGACTAGTGAAGCTATGAATATACTAAGAAGTCAATCTCACAAAGATTTTACCAAAACGTTGCAACAATACTTCGTGCATTTTGCTGTGAACTCGTTCTCTGAACTCATACGTTAGAAATAAGAAAATGATCAGGGATATGGGAGTGTCGATCAGGGACAGCGTAGATTGGAGTATGAGCAGACAGGGGAAGCCCTAAATGAGTTCTTGCTTCAGTTTCCAGTAAAGAACGAGACTTTGGGACCATTGAGGAGCTGCGATACAGCCTTGAAAAGATGAAGATTGATGAAGTTGATATGCTGGCAATTTTGCAAACATTAAGATTGACAAATCCCTTATCTTTCAGTGTATTAGTCCTGCTAAGATTTGCCTTTCCAAAATGCAGCTCTTCACATTTATCTGAATTAAACTGCATCTGCCACTTCTCAGCCCATTGGCCCATCTGTTCCAGATCCTGTTGTATTCTGAAGTAACCCTCTTTGCTGTCCACGACACCTCCAATTTTGGTGTCATCTGAAAACTTACTAACTGTACCTCTAATGCGCGCATACAAATCACTTATGTAAATGACAAAAAGTAGAGGGCCCAGCACCGATCCTTGTGGCACTCCACTGGTCACAAGCCTCCAGTCTGAAAAACAACCCCCTATCACCCCCCTCTGTCTTCTACCTTTCATCCAGTTCTGTATCCAAATGACTAATTCTCCCTGCATTCCATGAGAACTAACCTTGCTAATCAGTCTCCCATGGAAAGCCTTGTCGAACGCCTTACTGAAGTCCATGTAGGTCACATCTCAAACTCAATACAGTTTGTGAGACATGATTTCCCACGCACAAAGCCATGTTGACTATCCCGAATCAGTCCTTGATTTTACAAATACATGTACATCCTGTCCCTCAGGATTCCCTCCAACAACTTGCCCACCACCGAGTTAAGGCTCACCGGTCTATAGTTCCCTGGCTTGTCTTTACCGCACTTCTTTAACAGTGAGACTAATATGGTTATTCTAAAAGACGAGACACTTAACAACATTTCAGGTCTTTTTCCATATATAATTTTAGTTGTATCACACGGTAAATTTTTGCTATAAATTCTATGCCTTGCAATCTTATTCTCAATAATCATCCGATGAAGGAACAGTGCACCGAACGCTAGTGCTTCCAAATAAACTGGTTGGAATATAATCTGGTGTTGTGTGATTTTAAACAAAAAAATAAGAGCATGTTCAGAGAGGGTAACTGATGTATGGAATGAACTGCCAGGTGAACTGGTGGAGGCTGGTTTAACAACAAAATTTTTTTAAAATATCTAGATGGGTCAATGAAAAGGAAGATTTTCGAGGGATCTGAGACAAATGATGCTAAATGGGACTAGATTAATCGCAGTTACTGTCTCTGGTGGATTCTAGTGAAGTTTATCTGGGTAGACAGGAATAAACCTTTTCTTGATGGAGGGATCAATTAACAGGAGGGCATTAATTAAAGTAAAGAAAATCAAATAACTGAGGTGAGTATGGGAAAGGACCAAAAATTAAAATTGGGTATCTGGAACCCACTCCTTCAATGACTGACGGAATTCTGAGGCCTGAAGATAATTCGAAAATATTGGCATGATAACTTTAAGTATCACAGGAGACAAGCTAGAGACTATAACGACCAATAAAGCAATAGGGTATGATGGGAACAAGGGATGAAAAACTCCCGTTAACCGAGAGCAACAGAGACAGGACAGTGGAGCAAGGTAATATAGAACCCAGTGCTTTTCCTCCAGCTGACAAACAGATGGACCCCCAAACAACATCAACATTGATGACTAGGATCAGGTGAAGGAAGTGTAAGATATTGGCATTATAAAGCGAATATTTTGATCCTGTTCCAAGCAAATCAGACAGCCCCCTGGTATGAATTCAGCCTAGATGGAAAAATGGGTGGCGCGCTAATTGAAGTGGGCAAAACAATCACCCATGTTGAGAGATTGTGCTTGTGATGATCCTATTAACATGAAAATGCTGAAGACAGGTTACAACAGGTAAAATCAAATTGAACTCGGTTGGGACAGAACCCGCTCACCCACCAAATCCCACCCCCAAACCCACGCCCACAGAAGGACACTGTTACCGTCGTTTCCTCAAGGATGTGACGGAGATAGACGGCAAACTCAAGAAAGGGACATGTGAGAAATTAGAGACTGGTACATAATGAACGGCAAAGTGTTAATTGTGAGAAGAAACGGGTCACCATTGTTAGCCGTGTGGTGGTGGAGCCACAGCGATATCTCCCCGCAAACCAACGCTCACCAAAAAAATGCCATTGAAGTGAAAACATTGACCTCTCCGAAATTGGTAACACTGGCCCCTGAAATGAAAGAATCGTGGGATCTCACGATGTTTGTTGAGATGTTGTGACGGGGCTGGGCAGTGTCGGATGTTTATACAAACTGGGGCTTCAGTATTCCTTTTAATCATTCACATGGACATGAGTATCACTGGCCAGTACAGCGTTTATTACCAAACCTAATTGGCCCAGTTGTCAGTTAAGATACAACTTCATTGCTCTAGGTCTGGAGTCATCTGCAGGCCAGACTGGGTAACGAGGGAATATTAGCATCCTAAAATGACATTGTTGAACAAGAAGGGGTTTTAAAACACTTAACAATGATTTTGTGCTCAGCATTTCACTCATCATACCAGATGCTATTCACTTCAAAACCCATTAGGGGAGGATTCGAATCCGTGACCCAGTCCCTCAAGTGAGTCTCTGGATTAACAGTCGAGTGACGATACTGTTCAGGCATGACCTGGCACTCACCAACCATCACTCACCTCCCATTCGCCATTTACTTAACACCACGCTATTATATCTATAGAGGGCTGAGGGCAGGAGGAAAAGCATTATCAAAATAAGATGACCATGATAGAGAGAGAAAGAAAGAGAGCACAATTGGCCACTCAACAGTGAAAGACCCCATCGCTCTCTGCAAGACTGGAAGAATTTCGCCCAAGATGGAAAAGTAGTCAACCTTCTAGAGATGGGTTGGGAAAACAAGGAAATTGATTTGCCAAGGTGTGCCCAATGTGTGCACACAAGTTAGCAAGATGGTGCGTTCATAAATACTGGACGCATATCTGTTCCACAGCACAGAGACAGGATTCAATAGAGACTTCGTTCCAAGCGTAACAAGCGTCATGATCTTCCATCGGATCATAGAAAGAAGTGGTGTGTGCTCAATCCCAAACAATTTAGCACCAACTCCCTGATGTCATCGGTCAAGACACTCAAACTGTGGATCTGCATGGCCTGCAGTGAATTTCATCCTGAAATAAGTTCTCTCCGCCACTTCCCATTTTAGATTGTGTTGCCAGATCCTCTTCAAACTCACCTTTCACAAAAGGGAGAAGCTGCTTTCCACTCACTGTGTCCACGCCTCCTGTAATATAATGTCCCTTTGTTGGGTTCGTCCTCAGACATCCTACCTTCATAGAAATAATCAGATCTTTTTCCAGCCTGTCATCATAGCTCAGCTTTATGCCAGGAAACAACCTCGTGATTCTCCTCTTCACCCATTCCAATGTAATCCTATCCTTCCTATCGTGCACAGACCAGACCTGCACACAATACCCACTGCTGGACAGAGAAAGTTTATGCGATAGTGAACTACTCATAAGCCTATCGACGGTTAAGATGGGAGTGATGTGATTGAGGACAGCTAGCCTGCAAATGGAATGTATGCGTTCACGGTCTTTTGAAATTCTGTTTTTGTGTCTGCAATAGAATAGGGCTTTTCATGTGGAGACAGCGTGGCGTCGTTCTCTGGGCCTGCAGGACAGACTGGAACTTGTGGTCATTCTGGGATTCTTTACCGATTCCTACCATTCTATTTAAATTTTTGTTACTGTAACAGTTCTGTTTCCTTTACACTGCAAGATTTGTACCTAGGTACTTGTACTTTGTATTTCCATTTTTAAAGCCAGCCATTTTATAAAAGAATTTGCACTGTACTCATGTACTATGGCAATAACGAATATTGTATTGTACTCTGTTCAGTAGTTGTGGTAAAATGAAAAGCTTCAGGAAATCTTATATGGGAAAATCCATTTCAAGTAAAACGGTAAGGTAGAAATCTGCAAGGACTTGCAGAAGGCACGTTGGCTCAGTGGCTAGCATTGCTGCCTCACAGCGCCAGACCTTGCTTTGATTCTAGACGCGGGTGACTGCGTGGAGCTCGCGCGCTTTGTCTGCGTCTGCGTGGGGTTTCTCTGGGTGACCTAGTTACCTCACGCAGTGCAAAGAAATATCCGTTAGGTGGATTGGCCCTTCTGGACTGCTGATACTGTTCAGGGATGTGTAGGTTAAATGTGTTAATCAGGGGTAAATATGCAAGCAGGGGGAAACGGTCTCGGGGGGTTTCTCGTTGGAGGGACACAGTGGACTTTTAAGGCTGAAGAGCACGTTTCCGCACTGTAGGTTTCGTTGAGAAGTTCTACCCGACGTGAATTTGGAAAAGATATGCAAAGTTATTTTTGAGGTCTTGTAGAAAATGGAGTTATGTCTATTTCCTAAAGTGACACTGGATAATTTAGATAAACACCAGTTATAGATGTGGGTGGATCAGAAACAGCTTTCACCAATTTTCAAATTCAATTTCAAATGCCAGAACAACATACTTAGAATCTTTCAGAATAAAACAAAAGGCAAAAATGTGAGTGTGGTACATCAGAGGCAAAAATGCACAGAGGGAGGCCCCATACACTTTCCCTTGTGCCAATCTCTGGAAGGGAATTGTTTGACAACTTCCGATCTACATCAGAAATAATTTGAATGTGCTTCCAAGGTTGAAGAGATGTAGTAAACTCAGGAGTGTGTGTATTGCAGAGTCCTGAGAGAGAACTGAATGACCCCACTGTGTGTATGACTGAGGCCAGCGAGAGGACAGGCTGACGCCACTGAGTCTGTACCAGAGAACACAGGCAGAGAGGAGGTGACCCCACTATGCCAGCAACACGGTCCCCAGACGCACAGTAGACTGAATGCAATGTATGGGTACCGATGAACTTGGAGAAACTACAGCTTGACCACCTTCTGTGCGTGCATCATTAATCCCATGCAGAGAGCAGACTGAATGCACTCTCTGTACATCACTGTTTGTGTATATGACAGACACAAGGAGAGAGCATGCTAACACCACTGAGACTGTATCACTGACCTCAGGGAGAGAGAACACAAATCCGACTGTTTGTGAAGCACTCACCCAGGGGTGGTAGTGCAGACTGCCCCACTGTGTCTATCAATCGTATCACTGACGCCGAAGTAAGATCAGACCCCTCTATGTGAATGCTGCTGACGCTGGGAAAAGCACAGACTGGCCCCACGGCGTCTGTACCACTGAACCCGGCAGAGAGAAGGCAGACCCCACTGCATGTGAAGCACTGAGGGCAGGAGTGTAGAATAACCCCACTATGTGTGCGTCACTGTCACCAGTATGAGAGCAGACTGACTCCACTCTGAGTGTGCTATTAACACCAGGAAGACAGCAGACTAATCCCACAGTGTTTGCCTCACTGACACAAGGAAGAGAGCAGAGTGACTCCACTATGCATTTCTCACTGACCGTGAGGAGAGAGTAGTCTGACCAACAGTGTGTGTCGCAGAACCTAGGGAGGGAATAGAATGAACTCCACTGTCTGTGTCTGACAGAAATCACTGAGAGGACAGACCGACCCAAACTCACAGAAGTCGGGAGAGACGATACTGATCCCAGTGTGAGTGCATACAGTGACCGTGGGTAGACATCAGACTGACCCCACGAGCAGGGTGAGAATCTGGATCTCGGGGACAGCGAGGAACCCGGGGGAGGGGGAGGTGGAATAGGAAACTGACAACATGGAGTGTGTATCATTGACCCGGGCAAAAAGCAGACACACTCCACTCTGTTTGTATGACTGAACAAACTGACCTACTGTCTGCGTATCTCTGTCCCCGGGGACAGAACAGTCTGAACCATGTGTGTGTGTGTGTGTGTGTATCGCTGATCACAGGGAGAGAACAGACTGACCCTACTCTCTGTGTTTCGCTGACCCCAGGAGAGAGCAGAATAAACCCTCTGTCTGTGCATCACTGACACCGGGAAAAGAGAGACAGACTGAAATGACTGTATCTTGATGATCCTGTAAAGAAAGCAGATGGTCTCCACTGTCTGTGTATCAATGACCGCACTGAGAGAGCAGGTTGAGGTGTACAATCAGCGAAATGAAAGTCAAAGTTGTTCACAGAATTCCCAGGTGTGGTCTCACCAGCACTTCGCAGGGTTGCAGTTCGACTTCACGAGGCTGATGCTCCAACTTCCTTCAAATATGATTGAAATAAAATCATCAACCTAAAATCATCAGCCTTCCCAATCAACGATTGCCAGCTCACGTGCCTCTCACATCAAATCTCAACCAGTTGTCTCCTAATGTTCAAACATTTTGCATGATCTGCTTTTGTTCACTTAAATTTTTACCTCTGAAGGAGTTGCCATTTGCCATCCTGTATAATTCTGTTTCTCAAAACAGCATGGAACCTGTGAGACAACAGTATTCTCACTGCCTGACTGTCAGCAATCCATAAGGAAGGAAAATGGTACTATAGTTTCAGTGCAAGAGGCCTGGAGTTTAGGTGTAGCGATGTGTCACGACAGTTATACAAGGTCGTGCCAGTTATACAAGTTCTGAGTGTTAACACACCTGGAGTACTGTGTTAGTTTTGGTCTCCCCACCTCAAAGAGGACATTCTCAGTAAAGATGCACTGCCCATCGATTAAGCTCCACCACTTAATGAGATCACAGCGAAGCTGATCTTCCTCAGCAATACTTTCCTGTCTTTTCCCCATACCATTGACTCCCTTCTGGTTAAAAATCTCTCGTTAACTTGTTGAATATAATTAAGGACCCAACCTGATAGCCCTATGCAATAAAGAGTTCCACAGATTCTTATCATCTGAGGGAAGAAATTCCTCCACATCTCTCTTTAAATAGCCAGCCCCTTATTCTGAGATGATGTCCTCTAGTTCAAGACTCTCTCCCGCAAGGGTAATAACATCTCGTCATCTACTCTGTCAAATCCCCTGCCAATCTCAATAAAGCTGCCATTCATTCTTCGAAACTCCAAAGAGTACAGGTCAATCAACTCAACATATCCTTAGGAGACAGTCCACACAACTGGAAACACCCTGGTGAATCTTCTCAGAATCCAGCTGGCAAAATTGTCTCAAGATCCAGGAGTGAAATCTGGAGTGTGATCCAACCCCTCAGCTATTGACAGGCTGACTCAGAATCAGGTGTCCACTGTAAAACTGCCCAGCGCTCTGTCCCAGACTCAGACTGTGCTTCAGATTTTGATCAATTCTGTGAATCAGTCGTGGTGCACACGAGAACTATTCTGCTGGACCTGTATAAAACATGGATCAGGCCACAGCGAGAGCATTGTTTGCACTTCTGGAATCCACACGATAAGAAGCATGTATAAATAATGAGAGGAGCAGACATGATAGATAAGAAGACACAATTTCCCTTAACAGAGTTGTCAATGACCATGGGCATCGATTTACAGGAAGGGGCGGATAATTTAGAGAGGACGTATGATGTGTTTTTTCACCCATACTCGGGTACAATCTGCAACTCAGTGCCTGCAAGGATAGTGGAGGAACGAATCCTCATAACATTGTGGTAGCGTTGATATGAAAGCATACAGAAGGATCTTGGCGTCCAAGTCCATTGCTCCCTGAAAGCGCGGTCACCACATCTGGGCACCAGACATGAAGAAGGTGGTCTTGGCCTTCAGTGAATTTTAGGCAGGTTTAAAAGGATGGTGCAGGTGTTCAAAATTATATTCTAGGAAAGATTAGAGCATTTAAGGATTTATTCTCTGGAAAGTAGATGGTTGAATGATGATATAACTGAGGTCTTCTTGATGTTGATCACGAGAGGCAGTGCTGATAAACCAAAAGTTTCCATCGGTAGAAGTTGAATTCAAAAATGTGCTTGTAGAAATTCCTGTAATTCCCTCCAGCTACACCAAGAACACTACTTCTGTCAAGAATGTGGCTGCCCACCACCTTCTCAAGGGCAATGAGGGGCAGGCAGTAAATTATTGTCTCAGCCAGCGATGCACACATGAAAATCTAAGAATTAAGCGCAGGTCTGTCATGGGAAACGACAGAAAGCAGTTCTGGAAGTTAAAACTCTCTGATTCAAATGGCACTCGATGTTAATTGAATTTTGGAACTTAAATCGGTGACAGACAATTCTTTTTCGGAAGAGCATATGTGTCCAGAGCAGATGAATGGAGTTATCTCACAGATTTGCCGTGTTGTTATTGAGTGGCTGAGCCAGTTTGAAGGGCTGAATAGCCTCCTTATGGTATAATGAAGAATATATTTTCGATCATTGCTCAGACCAGAAACTCTGCTGAGTTTTTGTTTTGAAAGTGCACAAGGCACGATTAATCTGTGATTCAAGTTGCACTCCAACTGAGTAGGTGATCTACATTTTAATAATTTTTTTAAAAAAATTAATAATGTGGAGGGAGTGGTCATTGTGTCAGTGATGAATAGCACCAGCACACTCCGTGAGTCGAAAATTGTGGTGCTGGAAAAGCACGAAATTGTGTCTCCGCAAAATAGTGGAGACAACACTGAGAGCAACCAACACAGTAGAAGATGTACTTGGAAGTACAGGTAATACTCTGTCGGATGTAGAAAGATGCATTGGAGTTTTGGACAGTCAATTCTTGTTGTGGCAGGGGAAGTTGCCGTGGGTGGGAGCCGTAGACTTGACAAAGTATCATGGAGTGAAAAGTCTGGGGGAAACAAATGAGGGGTGGTGTGTGAATTATCTCCCAGGTGGTGGCATCTGTTTGTAGGTGGCAGAAATGGCGGATGATGAAGTTAGTTAAAAGGTGGTTGGTGAGGTGGCCGATGACGACCAGGGGCTTCTGTGCTTATTACGATTGGAGGGGTAGGTTTCAAGGTCGGAGTTGTGGGAAATCGTGGTGTGGGAAATTGCAATCATTGAAGAAGAAGGATAACTGTTTGTCCTTTGGTGGAATTCGTCCTCTGAGATCAGACGTGGTGGAGGTGGAGGAATTGAGAGCACGGGATGGTATTCTTACAAGAGGCATGGTGAGAGGAGATGTAATCCATGTAACTGTGGGAGTCAGTAGCTTTGAAGTAGATTTCCATGTTGAGTCTGTCGCCAGAAATTGAGACGGAGAGGTCCAGCAAGGGGATAGAGGTGTCCGAAATGGTCCAGGTGAATTTGAGGTCATTGTGGAAGGTGTTGTTGAAGTTGATGAACTGTTCAAACTCATTGCAGGATCATGAAGTGATGCCAATGCGATCAGCGATGCAGTGGAGGAAAACGTGAGGAATCATGCTGTAGTAGTTGAGGAAAATGGACTGTTCTACATGGCAGAGACTGGACGCAAACTTGTGCAATGGTTCAGAGAACATGCCTGGGAGCCATGCATGAAACCATCGCA
This sequence comes from Hemiscyllium ocellatum, assembly GCF_020745735.1. Taxonomy (NCBI): domain Eukaryota; kingdom Metazoa; phylum Chordata; class Chondrichthyes; order Orectolobiformes; family Hemiscylliidae; genus Hemiscyllium; species Hemiscyllium ocellatum. Next base: position 62,385 of record NC_083441.1, read on the forward strand.
ATACCCTGTGCAGGAACACTTTGACTCCACCTCCCACTCCACCAAGGAAATGCAAGTTTTGAGTGTTCTCCACCGCCAAACACTAACCACGGACGACTGCAAGAAGATCGCCTCATCTTCCACCTAGGGACCCTCCAAACGTGCGGTAATAATGTAGATTTCATCAGTTTGTTCATTTCCCCTCCCCCACCCTATCCCAGATACATATTTCCAACTCTGCACCACCCTGTTGAACTGTACTGCCTGTTCATCTTCCCTCCTCCCCTATCCACTCCACCGTCCTTTCTGACCAATCACAATCACCCGCCAACTCCATTTAGCCACCGCATTCTGAGCTGCACTGCGCCAGCCCCACCCCACTCCCACTTTTTTCGCAGCCCCATTGGGCCACCATCTCATTCCTGATGAAGAATTTATGTTCAGAATGTGACTCTCATGCTCCTTGGATGCTACCTGACTGGGTGTGCTTCTCCTGAATCACTTTTCGGTTCTGATCTCCAGCATCTGCGGTCCTCACATACCCCTAGTATCCTCTCTGAGCCCATGAAAGAGGATTTATGTTCCAACTGCATCGTCCAATCTCTCACAACTGCAGAGTTTTTGTGGTTCGCCCTGTTGTTGCTGGTGTTAATGGAAGCTACCGCAGCTGGCGCGTTCATCTTTTTAATATTACCCCAGGTATTTGACATCTCCCCATACCAGCAAACAGGGGATCCAAGGTATGAAACAGTCCTTTTCATGTGCTTGCTGCTGTTCAGGTATGTGTTCATCCCGTTTCTTATTGCAGCAACGATGGCCAAGCAGCTGTTCCTGTGCTTTCACAAGTCATTTTGACATGCTGTGCCTCACTGACAGGGGGATGTTGCAGTGCAGTGGTGGTGCCCTAACTCTGAGCGAGGAAGAACTGTATTCAACTCTTTCTTGATCCAGACATGTGTAAAAAATTCTGAAGAAGGTTGTTGACAAAGCCGTTCAACCAGGTTTCGTTATACCTCCATAGTTTGCCCAAATATAATTTCAAAGGAAATGAAGACAAAAAACCGGGACATTTTGCTGAGACTCTTCAACTGTGAACAATTTTCGATCCCTTATCTCAGGAAAGTTACACTGGCATTGGAGGCAGCCCCGAGAGGTTCAAGTGATCACGGAGGCAGACCAAATTTTAAGGGATGATATCGAGGAATTGTCAGAAAAATGCGGGAGAGTTGAGTTGAGGATAATCATATCAGCCACGATCTCTTTGAATGGCAGAGCAGATTTGTTGGTCGAAATGGTCGACCTCTGCTCCTCAGTTTTCTGCTCTGATCTCTGCAAGTCCCTGTAGGATGAAATTTCATAGTATTTGAGCACCTCCAGGTCTGATATTCCGTGTTGACACTGCATTAATGATGCTATCATTGCAAGTCACGCCTCAAGAAGCCTTCCTCTAAGATCAGATACCTCTTCTCTAGAACTAACCGTATCCAGCTCCTCCTTTAAGACCAGTCTTCACACCATCCCTTTTGAGCAGCATTGGTTCAGCTGATCAACAGACAAAAATGATTGTGCATTACAGTACAGAAGGAAGCCATTTGACCTTGCATGCCTGGTCCTAGCCCCTGAAAGTGCTCCCCTGCTATTCCAATTCCCCATTTGTATCTCCATGTCCCTCCCAGTCAAATACATTATTTTCTTCTGGCTGTAATAGTTCGCATTTGAAGGTTACTGTTGAATCCACCTCCACCATTGTCCCATGCAGTTCATTACACACCTGAACAAAATAACCTTCTTGTGATTACTTAGGCTGAACGCGAGTGATGGAAAGAAGGAACGGGGCGTTGCATTTCTATCACAGCAGTTATCAGAGATTAAATAACTCCGGAATCATACAGTGAGGCTTTGTCGTTGTAGATAACGAATAATAAGAAATGCTGATGTTAATTGGGATTGTCATACAGCCTCCCAAATTATCACCGGGTGTTATTTCAACAAATATACAGGGAGATTGGGGAGACTTGTGGGAGCAATAGTGTTGTCAGCGTGGAGGATTTTGATTGTCCTAGCATAGCCTTGGAGGGCCAAAGCATGAGGAGAATTGCTTGCATGCATTCCGGCAAGTTTCCTCAAGCATTATATGGAGGGTTCGACTTTGGAAGTAACGAAACCGGACACCCGCTTTGGAAGTAGAGCAAAACAGGTGACAGAGCTGACAGTGGGTGAGCACTTTGAGACTAGTGACCACAGACCTGTTAATATTAAAATAGTTTGAGAGAGACTCAAAATTGGTTCTCAGGTTCAAGTTCTTAACTGTGACAAATAAAAATATGTTGAAATTAGACAGGAGGTTGCAGGGGTTGATCACTACTTGCTGGCGAAAGGCCCTCTGACAAGCGTGAGCCCTTTAAAAGTGAGATAGGTGGAATCCAAGGTATAGTTGCTTTTATGAGGGTGAAATATAGGATTGAAAGGAACAGGGAATCGTGGATGCTCAGAGACATTGTGGTTTTGACCAGAAAAAAGGGAGGTACTGCTCAGGCACAGCAAGCTTGGTTCAAGGAAATCCCTCGACTTATTTAGGAATGCAGGAATTTACTGAGGAAGGATATCAGGTGGGAAAAGGGGGCACAAGATACCTTTAGAAAAGAAACTTACGTTGAATCCAAAGAGATTATTTAAAAATATTAGAACAAAAGGTTAACTAGGGATAGAACTGGCCCCGTTAGAGACTAAAATTGCATGTGTATATCTGTAGAACAGTAGGAGGTGGGAGAGGTCTTCAATGAATGTTTCTCCTGTGTGTTTACCAGGAACAAAGAAAATATACAACCCAGGAACAGGCGCTTCGGCACTCCAAGCCTGAGCCGATCCAAGTCCACTGTCTAAACCTATCTCTCAATTCTAAAGCATCTGTATCCCTCTATTCCCCATCTACTCATGCAACTGTCCCTATGCATCTTAATAGAAACTACCGTGCTTCCCTCTACTACCTCTGCTGGCAACGCCTACAATCTTCTGTGTAAAGTACTTGCCATATGTATCGCCCTTAAACCTTTCACCTTTCACCTTGAAAGCGTGACCTCTCATTTTTGAATCCTTCACACAGGGAAAAAGATTATTTCTATCTACCCTGTCTATAACCTTCATGATTTTGTAGGCCTCAATCAGTCCCCATTCAATCTCCTTTTTTTAAATGAAAATAATCCGAAATTACTCAATCTCTCTTCAAACACAGCATCTTCTATACGAGGCAATATCCTTGTAAACCTTCTCTGCACCCTCTCCAAAGTGACCACATCCTTTTGGTAATGTGGCGACCTGAACTATACGCAGTATTCTAAATGCGGCCAAACCATTGTCTTGTACAATAACAACATGGCATGCCAACTTTTATACTCAACATACGGTCCGAATGAGCGTAGAAAGACATGAAGACTTCGGAACTGTGAGAAGTTCGTGGTGACATGTAACATCGAACAATACTGCACCGTACAGATCTTTTAGACCACGATGTTGTGCTGAATCTTTATCGTAATCTAAGATCAAACTAACCCAGATATCCTTCAATTTACTCTTATCCATGTGCCGATCTAAGAGTCGCATAAATGTTTGTAATGTATCTGACTCTTGTCCCACTGCTGTCAGGGCATTCCACGCGCCCACCACTCTCTGAGATCAAAACTATGACATCTCTCATGCACCTTCCTCCAATCATCTTAAAGTTATGCCCCTTTTGATAGCCATTTATGCCGTGGCAGTATAAAACGATCTCTGACTGTTCACTCAGCCCTTGTCCCTCAGCATCTTTTAAACCTCTATGAAGTCACCTCTCACACTTATTCATTCAAATAAGAAAAGCCTTAGGTCGCTCAACCTTTCTTCATATGGCATGCCCTTCAATCCAGGCAGCCTCCTGGTAAATCACCGCTGCACACCTTCTAAAGTTCCCACTCCCCTTTTTTCCTAAATTGGGGTGAACAGAACTGAACATAATATTCCAACTGTGGTCGAACTTGGACTCTGTAGAGCTGCTGAGTAACCTCAACCAAATGTTGTGCCATGACTGAGCTTAGAAACTCATCTTTTCACTTCCTCGTCTAAGTCATTTATAAAAATCAGAAGCAAGCAGAAATTCCAGGACATATCCTTGTGGAGCAACACTGGTCACTGAGCTCCAGGCTGATTACTGCCCATCTACTATCACACTCTGTCTTCTATGGGCTACCCGATTTTGTATTCAGAAAGTCAAATTTCCCAGCATCTCATGCCACCTTACTTCCTGACAGTGCCTACAATCAGGAACGTTTACCAATGAGTTTTGTCTAATCCTGAAAGAATTCAATAAGGCTTGTAAAGAATGACCTCTTACAAAACCACACTGACTATCCCTCCTCAAACGTAGGTTTTCCAAGTAATCATAAATGCTGATTCTCAGAATCCTCTCAAACAAAACACAAGCATACGACTGACTGGTCTGTAATTCCCAGAATTACCATGTTCCTTTTCTTGAACAGGGGAATAACACTTGCCACCATCCAATCACTTGGCACTACTCCATGATGATTAGTTTAGAATAGATTTAATTACTTACAGTGTGAAAACAGGCCCGTCTGCCCAACAAGTCCACACCAACCAGCCGACGCGCAACCCACCCAGACCCATTCACCTTACACTACGGGCAATTTAGCATGGCACATTCACCTAATCTGCACATTTTTCGACTGTGGGAGGAAACCGAAGCACTCGGTATTGAGTACGTAAATATCATCGCCAAAGGGACAGCAATCTTTCTCTAATTTCCCACAGTAACCTACGTAAATGCTGTCCCGCTTAGGAGACTTATCTGCCCTTCTATTTTGCAAAGTTTTCAGAATATCTTCCTTCTTAATATACAACTGTTTGAGCATATCAACCAGTTTTCACTGTCCTCACAAATGGCAAGTTACTTCTCACTGCTGAATACTGTCGCAAAGTATTAATTTAAGATCTCTGCTCCCTCTTCAGACTCAAGGCATAGGTTCCCTCCACTATCCCTGATCGCCCCAACTCTCGCTGATACCTTGGAGACAGTGTATATCACATGCGATGTTGGACGTGTGAGAATGTGTGAACGTGACTAAATCGCCTGGTCCTGAACAGATATATTCAAGATAACTACAAAAGTCTAAAGAACAAATTCTGGTGGCTTTGGTTGATGTTTTTTGCATCTCTTTCGCACTATACGGTTCCAGAAGACTGGAAGGACGCGAATGTTGAGCCCTTATTCAAAACCAGCTGCAAAGAAAACACTGTGACTATAGATGTAGAAGCCAAACATCCGTGGTTTGTAAGTTACTTGACAATATTCTCAGAGATAAAGTATGCATGCATTCGTAAAGATATGTTGTGGGTCAGAGCACACAGCATAGCTTTTTGCTAGAGTTCTTTGACGAATTGACTGCAAAGTTGACGATGGCAGGGTGGCAGATGTAATCTATATAAGTTCAGGTAAGGCCTTTGGAAAGGATCAACATTGTAGATCGCATTGGAAGTTTAGATTGCATGGAATCAAGGTTGACCTGGCAAATTAGTTACATAATCTGGTTGATGATCAGAAACAGAGTGTAATAGTGGAAGATACGAGAGGCCTCTGACACGTGGAGTGCCTCAGGGTTTGGTGCTGGGCCCATTGCTGTTTGTTACCGATGTCAATGATTCGGATGACAGTGTACAAGGCATGATTAGTAAGGTTGTAGATTACACGAGAAGAGAATGTCCCATGGACAGTGAGGAAGATGATGAGAAATTGCGACAGGACTTTGATCAGCTGGGGCAGTGGACGGAGAAATGGCAAATCGACTTTAATAGAGGTTGATGTTGAATGGCAGGACAGGGGGGAGTGCAGTGGATCAGAGGGAACATGGAATTCAGATGAACAATTCATTGAAAGTGGAGTCACGGGTAGTCAAGCTCCAACTTCTCTGCATGCTTTCCCCATTCCGACATAACCATTACTGCTCTGGCCAGCAGCTGTATAAACAATGTATTGAATGAGAAGAAAGCATGAATGCTATTTTTTGAAAACTTGGAGCAAATATTTCAGAAATACTGATTGTTTATTTATTTTTCATTTCACTCCACGTACATCAATTGCAACATATTAAAATAACATAGCATTTACAAACGAGAGAGATCCATGGAAATGGAGGCACTGATGGCACGGCATGGAGGAGCAGTGGTTGGCACTGCTGCCCAAAATCCTAGATGTCTGGGTTCGAATCCAGGTTCAGACGGTTGTGTGGAGTTTACCCAATCTTTCCACGCCTGCGTGGGTTTCCTGCGACAAACTGAAGATGTGCCGGTCAGGTGAATTGCCCACGCGAAATTAGCCACAGTGTTCTGGAAAGTGTGCGCTTCGTGTGTTAGTCGGGGGTAAATGAGTGGGCTGGGTGGGACACTCCTTGGTGTCGACCTTTTATGCCAATTCGTGTGTTTTCACAATGTAGGGATTCTGTTCTATCATGGACGGGCAATGTTTATCATTATGTGTCATTGTAAATGCTGGTGTGAGTGCAGATTTGTATGTGCATCCGAATGCGTTATTTTCCCTGTGTTTGTGTCGTTGTGCATCTGCAAATATGTGTCATTGTATGTGCGATTGTAAGTGTGTGCCGTTATTAGTATCTCTTATTGTAAGCTGTTGCCTTGGGTTAAGTTCAGTTGTGAGTATGTGTTGTGTGTGTACGCCTGTCATTGTGATACTGTGTTTGTGATTTAGGACATCTCATTTTATGCATATCTGACTACTTGTTCTTGTGTGTGACTGTGCATGTGATGAAACAAAGAGACCTTGGAGCGCAGGTTAATAGCTCCTTGAAAGTGGAGTCGCAGGTAGATAGGATAGTGAAGAAGGCATTTGGTATGCTTTCCTTTATTGGTTAGAGTATTGAGTACAGGAGTTGGGAGGTCATGTTTTGAGCGTACTGGACATTGGTTAGGCTAATGGTGGAATATTGCGTGCAATTCTGATCTCCTTCCTATCGGAAAATGTTGTGAAACTTGAAAGGATTCAGAAAAGATTTACAAGGATGTTGCCAGCGTTGGAGGATCAGAGCTACAGGGAGAGGCTGAACAGCCTGGGGACTGTTTTCCCTGGAGCGTCCCTAGTTCTCTGGAACTAAACTCACAAAATAATGAGGGACATGGATAGGATAAATAGACAAAGATTTTTCCCCTTGGGTGGGTAGTCCAAAATAGAGTGCATAGGTTTAGGGTGAGAGGGAAAAGATCTAAAAGAGACCTAAGGGGCAACTTTTTCACGCAGTGGGTGGTACGTGTAAAGAATGAGCTGCAAGTGGATGTGGGAGAGGCTGGTACAATTGCAACATTTAAGAGGCATTTGTATGGGTATATGAATGGGAAGGGTTTGAAGGTATATGGGCCGCGTTCTGGCAGGTGAAACTTAATTGGGTTGGGATAAGCGGACGGGTTGGAGTGAAGGGTCCATTTCCATGCTGTGCATCTCCATGACTCTACGACTCTATGTGTGTGTGTCATTGATGAGGGTGTCAGTGTGAATGTTTTTGAACGTGTGCAGTTGTTTGTGCTATTTGGTGAAAAATTGCATGCGTGTGGTATCATTGTGCCATTATACGTTCGTCTGAATATGTGTGATTGCGTGTGATTGTGTGTATGCTCCGTGTGCCATTGTATGCGTGTCTGAATATGTGCTACAGTGTGCAGTTATGTGTGTGCCATCGTGAGAGTATCATTGTATGTGTTTGTGTCATTTTGAAAGCATTACTGTGTGATCCTGTGCCGATGGCATGTGTGTCTATCAATATGTATCTTTGAGAATGTTTACGTTTGTGAGTAGCGTCAATGTGGTCGTTGAAATGTTGTAATTATGTTTGTGCCATTCTGTGCATGTGTGTGTAATTGTGAGTCTTTCTGATGTTGTGCAATTCTGTGTGCGTTCTGCGAGTCATTGTCTGTGAGTGATTATATGCTAATGTGCGTCTTTGTCCATGTAATACTGTGTGTTTTACGATGCAAATGTATTTTGATGTGTTGCGTTATCGTGAGTTATTGCATGTGCTATTGTGTGTCATTCAATGAAAGACTGTCCTTCTTTCTGATCGTGTGTATTTGCATGAGAATTTTGTATGGAATTGGGTGTGTGCATAATTGTATGTGCATCTGAACATGTGTTACTGTGTGAGTTTGCACGTGATTGTATGTGCCATTATCATTGTGGTTGTCATTGTTTGTTACTATCTGCGTTGTTGTGCGTTCTGAATGAGCTATTGTGAATGTGCCCATATATCATTTTGAAGACGCGTGATTGTACGTTTACCTGGGACCCATGTTGTTGTGTCTAATTTTATGTAAGTGTCTGACTGCACGTCACTATGTGAGTGGCATTTTATGTGCCTGTTTGCGTGTGTTCAGTGTGTGAGAGGTGTTAGTGCAATTGTCGCACTCTGTGCTTGTGCCACTGTAAGAGTGTAATTGTGTGTATACGGGACAGCGTATTACTGAATGTGTGTCTAAATGTATGTCATTGCGTGTTTGTGTCATTGTGACTGTACTTGTGTGAGTGGAGGCGTGCATATGTGCGTAATCTTGTGTGTCAATGCGTTTGGATGTGACCAATGATGTATAACAAGGACGTGTAAAAGACTCAATTAGTCGCATTATTTATTAAGTGTATTTTTGAAAAATGGCGTAGAAAGTCATGGATTCAAATTTGCTGATGACATAAGGGGTGTAACCATTATAGATTTTCTAGGTGACAGCATAAGATTACAAACGTATGTCGGTACAATAGGTTGATGAACAAATCTGTGGCTGATTGAGATCAAAATGAACAAGTGTGAGTTTAATCATTTTGGACTTAAAATGGCAGATCATAACGCTTTCAAAATTGTTTGAAGTTTAATATAGTTGATGTTCAAAGAGACTTGAGAGTTCAGGTGCCTAGATCTGAAAACCATTGCAAACAGTTGCCACCAAAGTATCATATCAGGAGAGACCTTGCAGCGATATATTACAAAAACAATTGGCTTGCGCATGGTGAGCAGTGGGTGTGTGTCTCCACAGAGCCGAATTGTCCCTGGAGGGGTTCCTTTTCTACAAATATGTAGACGCTTTCCATAATGTCATTTAGCCTGCAGCTTAAACTGGAGAAATATCCATCACAGACTGAGATCACCGGCTCCATATAGAGGGGCACAGAGAATCTGGTGACATCAGATTGGAACGCTACTGCAATGGATTAGAAATTGAGAACTTTCGATTGGAATGGTACTGCAATGGAGAGGCATTTATCCTCTTTAATTCATTATTTCTCTACCACTAACTACCTAGAGTTACGACTAAGATACCTACTCCAGATTATCCAACACTTTTACTATCCGTTCCTGGCTATCATTGGTGTTCCGGGTAATGCAATTGTTCAATTATTTCACTTTTCGAGGGATGTTGAACTGCCGTAATAGCACGGTGTAGCTCAGGAAGGTGATCAGAAAATTATGTAAAGAGAAAAAAAACCGAAAGTTCTACCTGGACTCAGCAAGTTGGTGGAATCTGCTGAGAGGAAAACTCGAATGTGATGATATTTTTCCAATCGGATTCATCTTCAGAACATACTTTTTTTACAGTTCTGCTCTCCTTTCTATCTCGCAGGCGTGTAACCAACACAAATAATGTGTGTTGATAATTTGTTGGTTTTTTAAAATCCCTTTCATAAACTTTGCAAATTTTATGAACAGCTTTTCCCTCATGGTAGGATCAAAACTTCAGTAAAAAGTGCATTCATTTCTGGTCACCACATTAGAAGATTTATGTCGAGGCTGTGGATATGATATGGAAGAGGTTTACCAGGATGTTGCCTGGATTAGAGGGTATGAGAATATGAGAGGCTCGAAAACCAAGGCTTGTTTTTCTCTAGGTCGTCAGGGGTTGAGTGACACTTGATAGAAGTCTATAATTTCATGAAATGCATGGATAAGCTGGCGGGGAGAATCTTTTTTTCTTCCCACACGGATAATGAATAATAACGGAGAGTGTGCATTGAAGGTGCGAGGAAAATGTTCAAAGGAGATGTGAGGTGCATTTTTAATACTGGCAGTTGTCGATAACGCGTTTCTAGGGCGTGCAGGAGGCAGGTGTGTTTGGGTAAGCACATGACTTTGTAAGGAATGGAAGAATATGGATCAAGGACATGCATAAGGAATTTATTTAATTTGCCATCGTAGTTGGCACAACATCATCGGTCAAAAGGCCAGTTTCTGCATGTATTGTTCTCTGTTCTAAGTTCTGCAAAGCGGAGTCCTCACGCTATTTTACAGACCTGAGTTTATTCGACCCAATCCGAACCCCTCCCACTATGCTTTGTCGGTAAAATTGCCCATGGTAGAAATTCTTGAACATGCTTTCACACTGTTTCCATGCAGTTACTTTCAAATCCCAACCACTCCCTGTATGAGGCATGTCTCCTTGATCCGTGCCTGTCTCCCTTCAAGATATTTGAAGCCAGCAACTGCCAATTTCCTGACACTGTAAACAATTCTCACTCTTAAGTTCCAGTGGAGCGCATTGACTGAATCAACTTCCCTTTTTTAATGTTTACACGTTGCTGATGTAAACCAATTTATCAAACCCTTGTTCTCGAGTTGTTTCTTCCAATTGAAAATGCCCAAACAGCCAAAGTATTTTTTGCTCAGAAATTAAACAGCTTCTGCAACATCATCTCACTCTTACAACTTTGCTGACGCCCAATGCGTCAGACTGGGACGTAATCCGCAGATTGGAACGGAACCAAAGATTTGCCAAGTTTTATAATTTCTTGCTTGACTCGATTTGCACTTTATCATCATGATTTAACACAAGAATATGGTGCATTTCCAATTGTGTTAACTTACCCTGTCATGTGCAAACGTGTGGGTGTTTACACTAGTGCCTCCATCTCTATTCAGACAGCTGCTTTATTATCGTGTTCTTTGGACATCTCTAATTTGTTTGTGGAACTTCGGTGTCGCTGGCTGCTCCCCAGTTGTCCTTGAGATGTTGTGTTGAGCTGTCTTCTTAATACTCGGCAATACCGTGTCCCACGATGCCTTTTGGCAGGGAATTCCAGCATATTACTTAGACAAACATAAGGAAAAGTGATATGCTACAAGTCTGCATGGTGATTGGCTAGGAGAGAAACTCGCAGTTCTGCTTTCCATGTATCCACTTCCCTTCGCCTCCTCGTTGAGACAGGCTGTAGGTTCAGAAGTTGTCGCCTCAGGACCTCTATTGATGTTTGTTTTTCAGTGCACCACTGTGGATAGTGCGCAGTGCTGCTACTGAGCTTCGGTGGTTGTGGGAAAGGATACATGTTGATGTGATGCCAATCAAGCAGGCTGCTTTTTATTGGATACAGTCATGTTTCTTGAGTGTTGTTGGAATAGTACGCATCCAGGTAAGTGGGTAGTTTTCAATTTCACTCCTTGCTTTGCTTTCTCGAATACATTCGAAAGATATGTCTCACTGAACACACGTGTGTTAACTTGTATCTATGAAGTGTTGGATTTTGATTTAACATCACTTGCAGATTGTTTCGCTCATATTTTTGCATAATATCGCATGACTTTTAATGGTGAAATTACAACATTGTTCAATTTTAACATACCTTTCGAATGTCTGCGAACAAGTGACCAGATTCTTTTGAAGAATCTTTAAAGTGTTTCCAATTGACCTCTTCTTCATTCTCACCACGCATCCAGGGACAATGTGTCTGATGAAATAACTGAGACGTCCCTGGCTGTTGACCCAGATGGAGAATTTTACCCAGCTACCAACTCCATATGATTATAACAAGTAGGAACAGGGGTTTGCAGTTAAAACACTCCTCTCCGCTTCGTCATTCATCAGGTTCACAGCTGATCCGACATTATTCATGCCCACTTCCTTGCTTTTACACTATAAAGCTTGATTCCCTTACTGATAATGATTGTATTTATCTCAGCTTTCAATATGTAGAGGGATTAACACCCCCACACCCCTCAACAACCCCCGGCCCCACACACCCTAAAGCTATCTGCGACAAGGAGTTCTAGAGACTCGCAACCTGGATAGAAAATCCCTCCGCACATTCCTCTTAAGGGTTTCCTTATTAGAGAGACCATGCCGTCTAGCCTGATACTGACTTAGGAGAGGAAACGTCCTTTCAACCTTTACCCTGTATTGTAAGGAGTGCTACGTGTTTCAATGAGATTATCTTTTGTTATTCCAATGTTCACTGAATAAAGTGCCAATCTGTTTGACCTTTGCTTGTTGAACATTTCATCCATATTGTGTAACGGCCAAGCGAATCTTGAAACTAACTCTCACTTCGATACTGAATGGAAGTCTCCACCATGTTGGTGTTGCATTTAGAACTAGTTTAGCTTCCAAAAACATACGTGAGACGAATGTAGGTCCACACACATCCAGTACTGAATAAATCGACTCTCTTAATTCATTCCTCATCCTTGAGCAATGAACGTCACTGTTCCAATGCGCACTTGAACGGCGTACACCATTTACTATAAATATTAAAAGCAGAAGCGTAGATAATAGGAGCCGGAGTAGAAGATTCCTCCCCTAGATTCTGCTGCAATGTTCAATTCAATGAAGACTGATGATGTAACTCCATCACGGTTCCCGCTTTCTCCCCAAAGCTTTAAGTTTTGAAAAAATCTACCTCTTGAAAACATTCAATGTTTTCGTGTCAACATCTATCTCTAGCCGAGGCTATCATAATCTCACGAAAAAAGCTTCAAGAGTCCGGTATCTCATTCCTAATTTACTCATTTTTTACGTGTGGAAAATCCTTGACAATGGTCCATTTCCCTCAAAGCTAGCTTTCAGAGTTCCAGAAGACCTGACACTCCTGTTTATATCTACCACTAAGGCTTCCTGACACCAACTCTAATCAGGAAAATTGCATTCTGTTCGGTCCACCTGGTTGTATTTACCGAACTGAATTCTTTCTGAGCAAAGTAATTTCTCCTCATCTCAGTCTGGAAAGCTATCCAAATCCTTCGTCTGTGATCCCTGCTTCTGGACTGACTGGTTATTGCGAATTGTATTCTGTGTTTATCCTGTTGGTTACACTTATTTTTTATAGATTTACATTGGATTCCAACCTCCTGCCCTTTTTTCAAAATTCCATTTAAGTTCCTTTCGTGCCCACTCTGCTGCGCATGTTCCATGCTAAACCACCAATTTGTAGTGAACAGCATGAGTAATTGGCTTATATAGATCAAGAGAGACAAGTATTCCTATCACAGCTGTGAAATAACTGAATCCCCTTCTGCCTGCTAAATGACAGAGAAGCTCAGAGGCAGACCAGCATTTAAACCAGAAAAACGTACCTCTCATGTTGCCAATGTGAAATAAAGCAACTCATGCAGGCGACGTTCAGCAGATCTTGAAGTATCTGTTAAACATTGACAACAGACTCATCGAGACATGTCGTTAACCCTGCGAAAAAAACAGATAATGCACGGTTGATATTCCTTTGATTTTACAAGCAGGAAATGGTCTTGTGGAGATTGCGAACATGAATTCAGCAACTAAATCAAAAAAATCAGATTTGCATCACTTTCGATCATCTCCCCCGCCCTACAGCACATTTTCAGTTGTTTCCCTTACACTGCATTTCTGAACCACTTTGGAAAGTAGGCAGCAGAACTGTGCATTACTTAAATGGGGAAAAACTGCAGAAAGCTACAGCATGAAGGAAATTGTAGACATTGTACCTGACAAATGGAAAGCTCGCAAACAGGGTCATCAGATATTCAGAAGTTTAATGGAATGTTAGTACTTATTTGACGGGACCTAGCATATAATATGAGATAGGTGTTACAGCAACAGTACAAGAGTTGATGAGACCACTTCTGGAATATTGTGAATTATACTGACGACCTAATTAAGGAAACATATTGCGTCGTTGGAAGCATTTCAGAGAAGTTTCATTCGAACAATACCTCGTATGAAACGATTGTCTTATGACCAAAGGATAAACAGGTTATATGCAATGGAGGTTATAAGAATGAGAGGTGATGGTCGTTGAAATACACAGAACAGTTAATGTGCTTGGCTGGGTACATGGTGAGAATATTTGCCCTTTTGGGAAAGTCTAGAATCAATTTCAGAATTTAGGGGCATCAATTTAAGACTTAGATGGGGAGAAAGCTCTTTTGCTTCTTTGGAATTCATTGCGACGGAGAGCTGTTTATGTTTAAGCCTGATATATATTCTTGGTAGAATGGGACAGGAAGATTTCGCAACAAGGAGCAGAAAAGTGGACGTGAGGCTTATTGGAAGATTCATGATACAATTGATTTGTAGAGCAGGCTCGAATGGTCTATTCATGTTCCTATTTCTTGTAACCCTATGGTACACAAGCAGTTCAAGATTTTCTAGATCTTGAAACATCTGGGAGAATTGCTACAAACTGGTAACTCTGTTTTTAACTGAAATATATCTTTCCGCTTTTCTTTCCTTCCTCGCAGCTAATATTGTGACAATTGTAGCCCTGTCAAAAGGAAAATGCGGTCTCTCCAAATGTGTCACATGTTACCTTACGGCCATGTCCTCTGCAGATCTACTGATCATCATCCTTGATCTAATATTGAGGCACATACCAATTGTTTATGTCCGAGCATTTATTCCCATTCTTGAAAACCTCCATATCTGTAATATACACTTAGCATTTATATATGCTGTCACAGATTGTTCTGTCTGGTTCACTGTCACTTTCACCTTTGACAGATTTGTCGCCATTTGTTGTCAGAAGCTGAAAAGTAAATATTGCACTGAAAAAGTGGCATATATTGTTCTTGGAACTGTGACTGTGCTCAGCTGTTCAAAAAATATTTTCTGGTATTTCAGACTAGCAAACTGGTATTGGTACAGGAATTTCCCTTGGCCTTGCTTTATACATTTCAATGTGGTACAATCCAAACTTTTGGCATCAATTGAATTCGCTCACTACATTCTAAACCCTGGCACACCATTTCTTCTGATCCTGCTGTTCAATGCATTAACCATCAGATACATCATCGTGACCAGCAAAGCTCGCAAGAGACTCCGGTCTTCCAGCAACACAGAAAGCTCCAGAGACACAGAGATGGAGAATCGAAGGAAATCGATCATCCTTTTGTTCGTTATCTCCGGGAATTTTGTTTTGTTATGGAGTGTGTTTATGGTGTATTCTATATGGAATGCAATGTATCTCATTGGATATGATTCTGCATATTTAGATAATTATCTACTTGAATTGGGTTTCATGCTTCAGCTCCTGAGTTGCTGTACAAATACTTTTATTTATGCTGTAACCCAGACTAAATTCAGAGAGCAATTGAAGAATGTGTTGAAACAGCCTTTTACTTCATTCGTGAAATTAATAAAATGCTGAAGAGAGTTGTCGGTAGTATAAGTACATTTGATAATACATTCCCTGCAAGTAACTCTCGCTTGGACGAATGATTTAAAACCAGCAGAAAAAATAAACTGCTGTCTCGTACTTGAATGATGTATACCAAACATCACTACTCAGATCTCCTCAGGGGTACGCGATTGAGACACATTGAGGAGAAGTCTTTATTCTCCACACAATAGAACGTCTGCTCTCCTGCAGTTCTGTGCTTAGAAGACATTGCAGTCAATTCACGTTAACAAGTAGTGAATGTTTACTCACTGGTAACTGTACTGTTAACACTAGACACATTAAATAACCAGCCTTAAGGCTATCTTCAGGGACAATTGTCGAACATTATGCAGTCGGTGTTGAGGCACTGAAGATATCCAAAAAAAAATTAAATCTCCTTTTAATTTAAGACCAAGAGTTACCAACACCAAAGGAACATGGCATAGGACGAATGAAGATATGAATATAATTGGAAGTCAATCTCAAAAAGATTGCTACCACGACGTAGAAAATATACGTCACTGCATTTTGTCGTGAACTCCTTTTCAGACCTAAAAACCCAGAAAGGTACTAATGTTTTCACGAATCTTCAATTTCAGACTTGGCAAACTCTTTTTCCTTTACCTTCTTGAATACTGAAGTATTTGGAACAAATGGTTACAGTTATCAGTTCCTGAAGCCAATGTACATTCTGACCCCCTGACCACATCAAATCCCTACAACAAAGGTCATTCGGCCCATTCCACCTGCAAGAATCCTCGGAAGAACATGCCTCACATACTATTATCAAAATATATGAGACTGCACTTGTCTCTCTGTATATAGTCTCACTGGTTCCTCTTGTGGTTCGGTCATCAAAGACATCTCTCTTAAAAAGAATAAACAAGGACTGAAATATGACAAAATGCTCTCTAGAAATGTAGTATTCGCATTTACATTTCCCTCTGCCCAGGATGCTTGTTAAACCCAATTACTGTTCCACCCCATTATTTATTACATTGTGTCTTCTGCGACTAATTTGCACCCTGAATGCCTTACCCTCATCTCATCTTGCAATTCAACGGTTACTATCTTCTCGAAATCCAGGCGACATTCAAATTTCAAGGAAATGTATTCTAGTAATATATTGAAACTAAAGTCAGAGATCTCTGTTGAAAATATATTTTGTTATATCTTCCTCTGAAGAGAGTTTAAAATAAAACACTTTGCAACCTACCCTATAAGTTTGACATATCTGTTCACAAACGTGTCCAAATTGAATAATTCATTTATTTTCGACAATTGAGGAGGCAATGACCTCATGGTGTCATTGCTGCACATTTAAACAAGAGACCCAGGTAACGTTCTGGGGACCCGGCTTCGAATTCTTACTTGACAAATAGTGGAATGTCAGTTCAATTAATAATTGGAATCAAGCGTTTCTGATGGCTAGCAATCTGTTGTCGATTCTTGGGGAAACCCATCTGTTTCAGTAATGTTCTCTAGAGAACAAAACTGCTTGCCTACATTTGACTACAAACCAACAACAATCTGATTATCTCTCAACTGTATGATTGCATGTGCAATGAATGCTGGCTATCCAGCGATACCCTGTTAATGCATAAGAAAAACATTCCAACAAAGCATTCAAATCGCTGAGACTGTTCGTGCAATTTATTACCATCCATAATCCTTTCAGTTTCAGGTATCGTTTCTAATTTAGAATGCCAGACAAGGTGAACATTGTTTTTTTCTTATCTTGAAACACTAGCTTCTGGGACGGCATATTGGCACAATACACAATACTTAATACCTTTGAAGGTTTCACTATGGTTCTTGTAAACTGAGATACAATATTAAATGTGACCATATAAATTTTGAATGTTTGTACATTACTGTATTTGCAATGTTCATAGACTGTTGTCAAATTCAGAAAATTGATGTTGATAGCAAATGCCTTCTATATCTTCAGAGAATCGTCGAGATATAGAGCACAGAAACAAATCCTTTGGTTCAACATCTCCATGCCAACCAATTATGCAGACTCAATTCAATCCAACCTGCCAGCACTCTGCCCTTATCTCTCCAAACTCTTCCTATTAATATCACTACGCAGATGCGTTTTAAATGTTGCAATCATACTAGCCTGCGCCACTTCCTCTGGCAGCTCATTCCATACATGTACCAACCGCTGCGAGAAAAAAAGTCCCTCAGTAATCTGTTATATCTTTCCCCTCTCACCCTAAACCTATGCCCTCTTGTTCTGGACTCCAATACCCTCGGGAAGAGACCCTGTCTATTTCACCTATCCATGCCCTTCCTGATTTTATAGACCTCGATAAGGTCACCATTCAACCTCCAAAGCTCGAGGGAAAGCAATCCTAACCTATTCAACGTCTCCCTCGAGCTCAAATCCTGCAACTCTGGCAGTACTCTTATAAATCTTTTCAGAAGATTTCAAGATTCATAACCTCCTACCGAGAGGAAGGAGACAAGAAATGCACGCAATATTCCAAACGAGGCCAAACCAATGTCGGGTACAGCCGCAACATGACCTCCCAACTCCTGTACTCAATTCTCTGACCAATAAAGGAAAGCATACCAAACACCTTCTTCACGATGCTATCCACCTGCAACTTCACTTTCAAGGAGCTACGAACCTGCAATCCAATGTCTCTTTGTTTCACAACATTCCCTAGGACCTTACAATTAAGTACATAAGTCCTGCTAAATTTTCTTTTCCCAAAATGCAGCACCTCACATTTATCCAAGTTAAAATCCATCTGCCACTACCTAGCCCATTTGCCGTTTTGATCAAAATCCCGTTGCAATCTGTGGTAACCTACTTCGCTGTCCAATACACCACCAATTTTGGTGTCATCGGCAAATTACTAACTATACCTCTTACGTTTACATCCAAATCATTTATAAAAATAACGAAAAGCAGTGGACCCAGCACCCATCCTTGTGGCACTCAACCGGTCACAGGGCTCTGAAAAACTACCCTCCACTACCACTCTCTGTCTTCAATCTTTGAACGAGTTCTTTAACCAAATGGTTAGTTTTCCTTTATTCCATGAAATCTGAACTTGCTAACCAGACTCCCATAAGAAACGTTGCTGAACGCCTCACTGAAGTCCGAATACACCACGACCACCGCTCTGCCCTCATAAATCCTCTTTGTTACTTATTGAAAAAACTCTATTAGGTTTGAGAGACATAATTTCCCATATACAAACGATGTTGACTCTCCCGACTCATTTTTTGCATTTCCAAATACATGTCCATCCTGTTCCTCAGAAATCCTTCCATCAACTTTCACAACACAGACGACAGGATCTCGTACCACCCTTCCTAAAGAGTGGCACCAGGTTAGCCAACCTCCAGTCTTCCGGCAATTCACCTGTGACTATCTCTGATGCAAGTATCTCAGGAAGTCGCTCGGCAATCATTTCCCTCGCTTCCCACAGAGTTCTCGGTTACCCCGATCAGGTCCTGTACATTTATCACATTTTATGCTTCTCAAGACATTAAACACTTCCTCCTCAGTAATATGGACATTTTTCAAGATGTCACCATCTATTTCCCTACATTTCATACGTTCCATGACCTTTCTCACAGTAAACACTGATGCAAAATACTCGTTTAGTATCTCACTCATCTCCTGTGCTTCCACACAAAGGCTGCCGTGCTGATCTTTAAGGGATCCTATTTTCACCCTAGTTACCTTCCTGTCGTTAATATATTCGTGAAAGCCCGTTGGATTCTCGTTAACTCTATTTGCCAAGCTATCTCATGTCCCCTTCTGGCCTCCTGATTTCCCTGTTAAGTCTGCACCTACTGTCTTTATACTTTTCTCAAGATTCGTTTGATTTATCTTGCCTGTACCTGAGACATATGCTTCAGTTTCTTCTTAACCAGAGCCTTAACGTCTTAATCCTCAAGGATTTACTACACCTAACAGACTTTACAGACACCCTAACGGGAATACACTGTCTCTGGACTCCCGTTATCTGATTTCTGAAGGCTATCCATTTTCCAGGCAACCTGCGAACATCTGCCTCAATCAGATTTTGAAATTCCTTGCCTAATTCCGTCAAAATTAACCTTCTTCCAACTGTTGGATGAGGTCTATTCTTTTCCATCACTATTTTAAATCTAACACAAATATGGTCGGTGGCCCCAAAGTGCTCCCTCACTGATATCTCACTCACCTATCCTGCCTTATTTCCCAAGAGTAAGTCAGGGTTTCCTCCTTCTCTAGAAAGTACAGACACATACTGAATCAGAACTGTTTCTTTTACTCACTTAACGAATTCTTCTCCATTGAGAAGATTGAGATATCTTAAAACTTCGTACAGTATATATCCATTCTACTTCAAGTAGAATGGCTTAATCAGTGATAGTTTTCTGTTCCTGCAAAGGAATGGGGCGAATACACTTGGAAAAAATTCATTTGCAGCTCCTTTTTCTCTCACTCAAAAATAAGCGCGCCTATGTTTCACAGAGGGTGATTTGTGTATGGAATGAAGGACCAGAAGAAGTGGTGAAGGCTGGTATGATTACAGCACTTGAAAACAAGTATCTGGATGGGTGAAAGAAAACGAAGGGTTTAGAGGGAAATGGACCAAATGCTGGCAGATGGGACTAGATTTATCGGGGTTATCGTCTCTGGAGGGTCTGGCAGGGTGAATCTGGGCAGACAGAATAAATCTTTCTCTGACTGGACTGTTGAGACTAGATTGAGTGGGGATATGTGGTCAGCATTGACGGGTTGGACCGAAGGGTCTGTTTCCATGCTGTACATCTCTATGGCTCTATGACACTAATCAATTACCAGGAGGGCATTGATTTATGTCAAGGAAAATAAATGCCTTCGGCGAGCGACGGGGAAGGCGCCATCTGAATGTATGTGTCCTGATCTCACTGCTTAAATGACTGACAGAAGTGGGAGGCCTGAAGATATTTCTTAATTATTTGGATGATAATTTTAAATGCCACAGTCGACAAACTAGAGATTACATCAACCAATGAAGCAACAGGGCATGATGGGACAAGGGGTGAAATCCACCCTTTCACCTATAGCAACAGAGACAGCACAGATGGGGTAAGGTGATAAACCTTTCTCTCCAGCTGATAAATAGATGGGCACTCCGAAAATCCCGCAATAGAACAACACCAGCATGGATGGTGAGGATAAGGTGGAGGAAGTGTTAGATATCGGCCTCATAAAGCAAGTATTCAGATCCTGTTCCAATTAAATCAGACACCTCCTTGATAAGAATTCTGACTTGATTGAAAAATGGGAGGCGGACAGAAAGAGTGTGGCTAAATTCGAGGGCACACATTTTAGAGACTTAAAAAAAACTAGCCAAAGAAGGCAAAGGGGTTCAGTTGGACTTGGGAGAAGTCAAATAAAACAGGTAAACGCCTAGGTCGGAGAAATAAACGGATAACACAATCACGCAGTTTAATGATTGTTGCTGGGGTGATCTTATGTTCTTGAAAATGCTGAAGATAGGGTACAGCAGGTAAAATCAAATTATTCTCAATTGGACGCAACTCACCTCTCAGTGGATGACACGGTTACCTTGGTGTTGCCAAGGATGTGAGAAAGATAGAGCGCAAAGTCAAGAAAGGGAGAAGTGAGAAATTGGGGACTGAAATAGATGGAGCGGCAAAGTGTTTATTGGGAGCAGAAACTGGTCAGGAGCGTGGTGGTGGAGCCACAGAGCCATCTACCCGCAATCCACTATTAAAAAAAAAATGACATTGAGGTGAAAACATTGACCTCGCCGAAATGGATAACATCGGCTCCTAAAAGGAGAGAACGAAAGAATCGCACGATGTTTGTTGAGATGTTGTGAAGCTGCTGGGCAGTGTAGGATGTTTATACAAACTAGGGATTTCGTATTCCTTTTATTCAATCACATGGACATGAGTAATGCTGGCCAGTACAACATTTATTGTTCCCAAGCCTAATTGCGCGAGTGGTCATTTAAGATTAAACTCCATAGCTATAGGTCTGCAGGCCAGATTGGTTAACGATGGTACATTGCCTTCCTCCAGTAACATTCCGGAACGGGATTACAAAATAATTAACAATGGCTTCGTGACGGCATTAAACACTTCATACCAAGTGTTATTCACTGCAAAACCCATGAGGGGTGGATTCGAAACTGAGTCGCAGTGCTTTATCAGAATCTCTGGATTAATACTCTCATGATGTCATGGCCTACCCCAAACCATGCATCTCACACCCCACTTTGGCCATTTACTTAAACCCAGACTATTATGTCAAAAGGCAGTATTAAAAGCATTATCCGAAATGGAAACGTAGCCAACCTTCTGGAGATGGATCGGGAGGAGAAGGAAATTGTTTTGCCAAGATGTGCCCAGCGTGTGGATACAGATCAACAAGATGCTGGGTTCTTCAATACAAGACACATGTTCCACTGTTCGATCGCAAAGGCACTGAGACAGTATTACAGTCAGGACTGCGCTCCAGGTAGCAAGCGTCATGATCATCCAACAGATCATGTGAAAGAGGGGGGGTGAGGGTCCCAAACCACAACCCATTCAACACCAACTCCCTGATGCCATCAGTGAAGGCATTCAAACGGTCGTACTGACTGACCTGCAATGAATTTGATCCCGAAATACTCCCCCAGCCACTTTCCATTGCAGCTAGTCCTGCTACATTGATGGGGGAGTCCCATACAAACCGATAAAACTCCAACAATGTGAGACAGAATTAACACTGGCTGGATATTACCAGTAACCATGGAGACCAGACCAGAGGTGATTGTCTAAGAATACAAAGTCGGACACTTCGTAGGCAGATCAGGAGAGGTGTCTTCACTGAGACACTGACGAGCCAGTGGAAGTCTCTGCCATAGAAAATGATTGAGGGCACAACATTGAAAGCATTCAAGAAGGAGTTTGATATAGTTCTGAAGATCGAAGGGATCAAAGGGAATGAGGAACAAGTGGGATCAGCCAAGATTACGTTGACACACAGCGCAAGATTAAAACTCCGAATGCTCAGAGTTTCCATGTTTCCGTTGGTAATGGACTGGTACCCAAACACTACACATTCGTCGTACTGGATTCTTGGCTAAACACGTTGGACAAACTTATGCTGCTATCATATACACAACAATGCGTTCACTGCCAATTGCTAAAGTAGTTTCAAAAAGATAATAACCACCTCAAAGCCCCTGACAACCAGTCAGCTTCAGTGTTCATCGCAAAGATCAGTTTGATGCAGTCTTGAATTTTCTGAGACTTCAAGTGCTGATCCAAGTGCTCTTGATTTTTGTGAGGATGCACCCCTCAAATAACCTCACAGGGAACACATTCCAGAACGCCACTACCAATCTTTGTGAAAAAAGGCCTTATATCTCCTCTGGTCTCTGAAAGTGCGCCCTTGCTTTGAGAACAAGGTATCCTATCTTTCTAATCAACCTGTTCAGAGATGCTAGTGTACACTTCTGAAGCAGGTCGGACTTGCAGCTAGGCTTCCTACCTCAACAAGGGATACTGTCTCTAAACCACAAGACCCGCGTACCTCGTCTACCTTTGCTTTCATAAAGTGGGGAAATTGCTTTCTACTCACTGTACCCATGCCTCTTGCAAACAGATGCACATTTGTTGGGTTCGATTGCTGACTCCCTTGCTTCAGAGATATAACCAAATGTTTTCCACTCTGTCTTCGTAGCTAACGTTCTGTACCAGAAAACAGTCTGGTGATTCTCTTCTGCATCCGTTCCAATGAAATCTTACTCTTGCTATCGTGCAGAGACCACAGCTGCACACTGGTCCCCCAGCTGTACAGAGGAAGTTTATGGGAAAGTTTATGGGCTGTTGTAAAATTTGTGCTCGAAGGGGACAAAAACTAAACAACTTCAGTCTGCCCATGGAACGAACACAAACTACAAAGTTATTACACTGGCAATGGAATATTTCATTCGAAGACATTGCCTGCAGAAAATAATGGCTCAATGCTTTCGAGACCATCGGCATTGTTTTTTGTGAAAAGTTATTGCTTTCTATGCAACGGGTTATACTGTAAATCCAGGTACAGGAAGTTATCTGTGAGTAGGTATTACTGGGTGTCACGATTAGATTGGCGATAGAAAAGCACAGCAAGTCAGGTAGCATCCGAGGAGCAGGAATATCGACGGTTCAGGCAGAATCCCTTCATCAGGAAGGGCTTTCCTGATGAGGGGCACCTGCCTGAAAAGTCGATTTTCCTGCATTCCAGATACTGCCTCAACTGCTGCTTTTTCCAGCACCAATCTAATCTCCAGGACCTGCAATACTCACTTCCTACCATTACTGCGTGTCAGTCAATGCTAAATTGTACTGATTACTTTCAAACATAGAGTACCTCACCGAAGAGCGGTGATATTTTGTTCCTGAAAGGAATATCGCTTTTAATTATCTACATATGGGTGATTCGCTCGAATCGAACAGACACCACGAAACATGTGCTTTGTTCTGTCATTGTCAGGTTGTATTCCTTGCGAGACTCCATTCAACTGTTAATCTTAGTAGATGCGATGATTTAATGATCACACTTCCTCAACAGTCTTCTTCCCGGTGCACAAAGATAAGTAAAACTAGGTTGCACGTTTCCTGCTTCAGTAAAGAATCAATATGAATATGTGCCTATTAACGCAAATGATTGAGATTTCGTTATAATGAAGGTTGCTTTATAATAGGAAATAAACAGAGAATCGAGGTTTTCTGAGACTCAATCAATTACTTCTCATTTTTCTATTCGTATCGGGTTCAAAGGATTCACCTTTGAGAATCTGGCGACACAGATGAACTGACCAGAGACAAGGTGGGTTTTGTTGATCTAAATAAAGCTGGAGCTAATGAATTTTTTGCAGGATGTATCAGAAGAGAATGAAAAAAAAGAGTTTTTTTTTAAAAAAAAGGCTATTTTGAGTACTTACGAATTGGTACAAGAGCATGTCAACAGCGTACCAAACATTTATGAAAGGAACCACGTCAGACTTATATCGAGTTTCAAAGAATTAAACAAAGCAACTTTGATAAACTGGTGAGAGCATTAAAGGTATAAAAGACACATGAGGCTCTTAGAGGTATTATTCTGCTATCGAGTTTGCAAATTTACCTACAGAAATGATAAGAACTCATGTTGAGGAGCCGAAAGTTATAACAGCGAGAAGAGCTGCAGAGATGGCAGATGAATATGTATTAGGGCACAAATCTAAATCTAGCTTCAGAATGGAATTTCATTCGGTGACGTCTAGAAATTGGGAAAGAGGAAGATCCTTCAATGAAAAGCATTAATTAGATCACACTGGAAACAACTTATCACATATAATGAAAAATAAAGAAATCCAGGAATTTGGAAAAGCGATGAAAGAACTCATGTGTTTTCGTTGCAATAAGGTGGGGCACACAAAGTCAAGATACTGGCAGTTTAAGAAAGACACTGGGAAAAAAGAATGTGATAAAAAGGCGCTGAACAAATGGGATGAGTTAAAATAATGAAGAAAATACTGCGAGAAGTCGAGGAGCTGCAGCAGAATGCACAGCCTCGTTATGGGCTGGATAGCACCCGATGTATTCAAAGATTTCACATGTGTGTGTAACTGAGGAAGAGTGGAAGTGTGTAACTGAGGGGACTGAGGAAGAGAAGTTCAAACATTCAGAGCTGTGGGAGGTGGTCTGCCCCGAATAATGAGAGATGAAAAGATTTGCACTTCTTCTGAAATATTGCCCGAGAGAGTGGAAATCTGAGGTATAAATGGAGAAAAGAGTTATGTTCTCCTGTGTAAATTAAGGCTGAAAAGTGCAATAAAGACTGGGGAATGATAGCATGAGGATTGGAAAAATCGGCTACTCCAGCAATACAGTTTATTATTGAAAACGGTGGAGCTTGAGCATACATTGGATTGATGCCCATTGTCTTGGAAAAGCCAGAAGAAAACCAGGGAACTGAGCAGTTACAAGAAAATAATACACTGAAATTGGAACATAGAACATTAAAAATTACGGTGCAATACAGGTCCTTTGGCCCTCAATGTTGCACAGATCTGTGAAAACACTTTGAATCACATCCAGCCTACAATTTTCCATTTTCCTTCACATGTCTATCCAATGATCATTTAAATGTCCTTAAATTTGGCGAGTCTACGACTTTTGCCAGCCAGGCATTCCAAACGTGTGTTACTCTCTGAATAAAGACATTACCTCTGTCATCTGTCCAATATCTATAACCCATCAATTTTCAACTGCATCCCTTCATACGAGCCAACACCATCTTAGGGAAGTGACTCTCACTGTCCACCATATCGAATGCTCTGATTATCTTATATGTCTATATTAAGTCGCCTGTAAAGCTTCTTATCTCTGACGAAAATAGCCTCAAGTCCCTTTGGCTTTCTGCTCAAGACCTTCCCTCAAGATCAGGCAACATTACAGTAAATGTCCTCTGTTCCAAACCTTTTACATCCCTCCTATAACGCGGAAACCAGAACGGCATGCAGAACTCCAATACTTAGGACAGCTGCAGCATGAACACATGACTTCGAAATTCAATCAGGTGAGGGCATAATAGACCTCCTGTCTGTGCATCACTGGCACCGGTGAAAGAGAGACAGACTGAAATGATTGTATCTTGCTGATACTGGAAGGAAAGAAGACTGACTCCACTGTCTGTGTATCAATGACTGCACCGAGATGGCGGGTTGAGTTGTACACTCAGCGAAATGAAAATCAAAACTGTTCACAGAATTCCCAGATGTGGTCTCACCAGCACTTCACAGAGTTGCAGTTTGACTTCACTACGCTTATGCTCCAACTTCCTTCAAATAAGATTGAAATAAAATCATCAACCTTCCCAATCAACGATCGCCAGCTCACGTGCCTCTCACATCAAATCTCAACCAGTTGTCTCCTAATGTTTAAATATTTTGTATGAGCTGCTTTTGTTTTCTTCAATGTTTACCTCGGGAGGGGTTGCCAGTTGCCATCCTGTATAATTCAGTTTCTCAAAACTGCATGGAACCTGTGAAACAACAGTATTCTCACTGGCTGACTGTCAGCAATCCATAAGGGAGGAAAATGATACTATCGTTTCATTGCGAGAGGCCTGGAGTTCAGGTGTAGCGATGTGTCAGGAGAGTTTTACAAGGTCTGAGTGTGAGCACACCTGGAATACTGTGCTAGGTTTGGTCTCCTCACCTCAGAGAGGGCATTCTCAGTATAGATGCACTGCCCATCGATAATGCTCGGCCAATGAGATCATAGCGAAGCTGATCATCCTCAGCAAAACGTTCCCGTCTTTTTCCCAATATCATCGACTCACTTCCTGGTAAAAAAAAATTCTCGTTCACATGTTGAATATAATTAAGGACCCAACCTCATAGCCCTCCACAATAAAGAGTTCCACAGATAAAGATTTCCAGTTAGCATCCTGGTAAATCTCCGCTGCACCATCTGTAAAGTTTCCACTTCATTTCTTCAGTGAGGTGAACAGAACGGAACACAATATTCCAAGTGTAGTCGAACTAGATAGAGCTGCTGCATGACCTCACGGCTATCTGCGTCTCCACTGTCCTTCGTGCCATCAGTGAGCTTACTAACTCAACTTTTGACTTGCTCATTCAAGTTATTTATAAATATCAGAAAGAGTAGAAATCCTCGAACAGATCCCTGTCTAACACCACTGGTCACTGAGCTCCAGGCTGAATACTGCCCATCTACTACCATCCTCTGTCATCTGCAGGCCAGCTAATTCTGTATTCAAACAGCCAACTGTCCCTTCATCTGATGCTGCCTTATTTCCTGAATGAGTCTACCACGGAGAACCTCATCAAAAACCTGCTCTACTT
Source organism: Hemiscyllium ocellatum (assembly GCF_020745735.1). Classification (NCBI taxonomy): domain Eukaryota; kingdom Metazoa; phylum Chordata; class Chondrichthyes; order Orectolobiformes; family Hemiscylliidae; genus Hemiscyllium; species Hemiscyllium ocellatum. The sequence continues at coordinate 89,658 of NC_083441.1, forward strand.
TCATCAATATTTTTTGTCAAAATCTGGAAAAATTCAATAATGCTTCTGAGGTATGACCTCAAAATCGGCATGCTTACTATCTCACAATAACCTTTGGTTTTCCCAGTAATCATAAATCCTGGCTCTCAGAATCTTCGCCAAAAATGTGCACAGCACAATACTGAGGCAAAGTACTCCTCTGACTTTGGCACGAGTTCCCTTCACTATCCCTGACCGGCCCTACTCTCACTGATTCCTCGCGGACAGTCCATATCACAGTAACGCAGGTGTTGGATGCATGAGAATGTATGCCCGTGGATAAGTCACCTAGGATCCCTCCAACCACAGGGATGAACTCAGATTTCTCCAGTTTCCTCATTTCCCCTCCCCCACCCATGTCCCCGTCCCAACCCTCGAAATCAGCATCACTTCCTCATCTGCAATCTTCTTCCTGACAGCTCCGCCCCCACCCCAACTCCGGCCTATCACCCTCACCTTAACCTCCTTCCACGTATCGTATTTTCAACGAGCCTCCCCCAAGTTCCTCCTCCCTCCCTTTTATCTTAGCCTGCTTGGCACACTTTACTCATTCCTGAAGAAGTGATCATGCCCGAAACGTCGATTCTCCTGCTCCTTGGATGCTGCCTGACTTGCTGTGCTTTTTCAGCAAACTATTTTCAGCTCTGATCTCCAGCATCTGCAGTCCTCAGTTTCTCCCTGAACAGATATGTCCAAGATCGCTGCGAGATTCGAGAGCACACATTCCAGAAGCCCTGATTGATATTTGTGCATCATCTTTAGTACCAATGTGGTTCCAGAAGAATGGAAGGTCGCAAATGTTGTGCCCTTATTCACAAACTGGCTGCAAAGAATATCCTGGAACTGTCGACCTATAAGCCTAACAACGGTGGTTTGTGAATTACTTGACAATATTCTCAGAGACAAAATTCGCATGCATTTGGAAAAACAAAGTTTGGTTTCGGGCATGTAGCATCTGTTTCTGCATAATAAATTAGTTGGGAAAGTTGACGAGGACAAGTGGTAGACGGAGTCGAGACGAAATTCAGTGAACCCTGTGATAAGCTTCCACGTGATAGGCTGCATTGGAAGATTAGATTGCATAGAATCCAGGTGGAGCTGGCAAATTGGATTCATAATTAAGTTGGTGGTCGGAAGCAGAGTGTAATAGTGAAAGGACGCTTGTCGGACTGGGGGCCTCGAACTCGTAGAATGCCTCAGGCGTCGTTGCTGGGCCCATTGCTCTTTGCTATCTACATAAATGATTTGGATGAGAATGTACAAGGCATAATTAGTGAGTTCTTCGAGGAGAAAGTGAGGTCTGCAGATGCTGGATATCAGAGTCGAAAATGTGTTGCTGAAAAAACGCAACAGGTCAGGCATCATCCAGGGAACAGGAGATTCGACGTTTCGGGCATAAGTCCTTCTTCTGGAATGCGGAGACTGTGTCCATCAGGCTAATATAAAAGGTCGGGAGGAGGGACTTGGTGGAGGGGCGATGGAGATGTGACAGGAGGAAGGAGGTCAAGGTGAGGGTGATAGGCCAGAGTGGGGTGGGGAGCGGAGAGTTCAGGAAGAAGATTGCAGGTTAGGAAGGCGGTGATGAGTTCGATGGATTTGACCGAGACAAGGTGGGGGGCGTGGAAATGAGGAAACTGGAGAAATCTGAGTTCATCCCTTGTGGTTGGAGGGTTCCCATGCGGAAGATGAGGCGCTCTTCCTCCAACCGTCGTGTTGTTATGGTCTGGCGATGGCGGAATCCAAGGACCTGCATGTCGTTGGTGGAGTGGGAAGGGGAGCTAAAGTGTGGAGCCAAGGGGTGGTTGGGTTGGTTGGTCCGGGTGTCCCAGAGGTGTTCTCTGAAACGCTCCGCAAGTAGGCAGCCTCTCTCCCCAATATAGAGGAGGCCACATCAGGTGCAGCAGATGCAATAGATGATGTGTGTGGAGGTGCAGGCGAATTTGTGGCGGATATGGAAGGATCCCTTGGGGCCTTGGAGAGAAGTAAGGGAGGAGGTGTGGGCGCAAGTTTTGCATTTCTTGCGGTTGCAGGGGAAGGTGCTGGGAGTGGAGGTTGGGTTAGTGGGGTGTGTGGACCTGACGAGGGAGTCACGGAGGGAGTGGTCTTTTCGGAACGCTGATAGGGGAGGGGAGGGAAATATATCCCTGGTGGTGGGCTCCATTTGGGGGTGCCAGAAATGACGGCAGATGATACGCTGTATATGGAGGTTGGTGTGGTGGTAGGTGAGAACCAGTGGGGTTCTGTCCTGGTGGCTGTTTGAGGGGCGGTGCTCAAGGGCGGAGGAGCGGGAAGTGGAGCAGATGTGGTGGAGGGCATCGTCGATCACGTCTGAGGGGAGTTTGCGGTCCTTGAAGAAGGAGGCCATCTACGCTGTACGATATTGGAACATGTCCTCCTGGAAGCAGATGCGGTGGAGTTAAAGGAATTGGTAATATGGGATGGCGTTGTTACAGGGGTCAGGGTGGGAGGAGGTGTAGTCTAGGTAACTGTGGGAGTCAGTTGGTTTATAGTAGATGTCCGTGTTGTTTCGGTGGCCCGTGATAGAAATGGAAAGGTCTAGGCAGGGGAGGGAGGAGTCTGAGACGGTGCAGGTGAAAATGAGTTCGGGCTGGAAGGTGTGGTAAAGTGGATGAACTGTTCAACCTCCTCGTGGGAGCACGAGGCAGCGCCGATACAGTCATCGATGTAGCGGAGGAAAAGGTGTGGGGTGGTGCAGTGTAGTTGCAGAAGATGGACTGTTCCACATATTCTACGAAGAGGGCAGGCATAGCTGGGGTCCATGCGGGTGCCCACAGCAACTCCTTTGGTTCGGATGAAGTGGGAGGATTGGAAAGAGAAGTTGTTCAGGGTGAGGTCCAGTTCAGTAAGTCGAAGGAGGGTGTCAGTGTAAGGGTACTGATTGGTACGGCGGGAAAGGAAGAAGCGGAGGGTTTTGAGTCCTTCGTGATGGGGGATGGAGGTGCACAGGGACTGGATGTCCATGGTGGAGATAAGGCGTTGGGGACGGGGGAAGTGAAAATCATGGAGGAGGTGGAGGGCGTGGGTGGTGTCCCGAACATAGGTGGGGAATTCTTGGACTAAGGGGCACAGGACCGTGTCGAGGTATGCGGAGATGAGTTCGGTGGGGCAGGAGCAGTCTAAGACAATGGGTCGGCTGGGGCAGTCAGGTTTGTGGATTTTGGGCAGGAGGTAGAAACGGATGGTGAGGGGTTGTGGAACTATGAGGCTGGAGGCGGTGGATGGGAGATGCCCTAAGTTGATGAGGTTATGGATGGTCTGGGAGATGATGGTTTGGTGGTGGGAGGTGGGGTCATGGTCAAGGGGGCAGTAGTAGGAGGTGTACGCGAGCTGGCATTTAGCTTCAGCGGTGTAATTAGTAAGGTTGCAGATTACACTAAAATAGAACATGCCATGGACAGTGAGGAAGGTGCTCAGAAATTGCAACAGGACCTTGATCAGCTGGGGCAGTGGTCAGAGAAATGGCAAATTGAGTTTAATATTGTTAAGTGTGAGATCTTGTATTTTTTAAAAGTCAAATCAAGGTGGGAGGTTCATGTTGAATAGTAGTACATGATGGAGTGCAGTAGAACAGAGAGAATTAGGAATTCACGAGCACGATCTTTTGAAAGTGAATCATAGGTAGACCAGCTCCAATATTTCTGCTTGCTTTCCCCATTTCCACACAACCGTTACTGCTCGATCCAGCAGCTGTGTAGATAAAGCATATAATGCGAAAAATGTAAACGTTTATAAAACGTGGGGCTAATATTTCAGCAATCCCCCTGATACTTTTGTTTCCTTTTGTTAAAATTCACTCCACATTCAACAATTGCAGAAAAAATGACAAGGACATAGCTTTTGCAAAAGGGAGAGATCCAGAGAAAAAGAGACAATGGTTGGGGGCGGGACGTTTGTTAAGTGCATTAGTCAGGGGTAAAAGCAGGGACAGAAATGTTTCTGTGTGGGACTGTATTCGAAGGGTTGGTGTGGACTTGTGAGGCCAAACGGTCTGTTTCTACACGGTAGGGATTCTGTTCTATTATGGAGGGACAACGTTTATCATTATATGTGATTGTAAATGCCAGTGTGAGTGTGAAATTGATTGTATGCCATTTTATGTGAATCCGAATATGTGTCATTGTCCACATTTTCGCGTGTGCATGTATTTTGTATATTTGTGCATCTGCTTTTATGTGTGATTGTGAGAGTGTGTCTGTCTGAGTGTTTCTGTTTGCATGAAATTGACATTGTAAGCGTTCAGTTGTGTGCATCGTGTGTGTATGCCTGTCATTCTGAATGTTTCTGATTGTATGTGATACTGTGTTTGTGATTTTGTGCATCTCATTTTTTGTACCTGTGACTACTTGTTCTTGTGTGTGATTATGCATATGAAAATGTGCATGCCATTGTCAGGGCGTCAGTGTGAATGTTTTTGAACGTTTGCAAGTCGTATGTGCTATTTTGTATGCAATTGCATGCGTGCGGTATCAGTATGTCATTGTATGTTTATCTGAATATACATGGTTGCGTATAATTGGGTGCATGTTGGCTGTGTGCCATTGCATGTGTGTCTGAATATGTGCAATTATTTGAGGGTGTCATCGTCAGAGCATCATTTTATGTATTTGAGTCGTTGTGAAAGCTTCATTGTGTGATCTTGTGCTTATGTTTATGTCGTGCATGCTTGTCATTGCATGTGGGTCTGTAAATATGTATCATTGTGAGTTTTTACAATTGTGAGTAGTGACAATGAGTCATTGTAAGGTTGTAATGATATTCTAGCCTTTCTGTGTGTATGGGAGTGTCATTATGAGTCTTTCTGATTGTGTGTAATTAATTCGGTGTGCGCTATGTGTGTCATTGTGTGTGCCTGATTGTATGCTGTGCGTGATTGTGCATGTAATATTGTGTGTGTTTGTATGAAAGGATCAGTTTATGTGTTGTGGCATCGTGAGTGTCATTTTGACTGTATCTGATTGTGTATTGTGCCTGTACCTGGATCTCATTATGAGTGCATGTGATTGTAATTATACTTGGGAGTGTGTCATTTTGTCTAAATTTGTGTGCCTTGACTGTATGCCACTGTCTGAGTGCCAGTGCGTGTGTGTGTTCAGTGAGTGAGAGGTGTCAGTGTTATTGTCTCACTCTGTGCTTGTGCCATTGTAAGATGGTCATTGTGTGTGTGTGTGTGTGTGTGTGTGTGTGTGTGTGTCTGTGTGTATGTGTATGTATGTGTGTGTGTGAGTGTGTCTGCTTATGCATCTGACAGATTGTCACGAAATGCCTGTCTAAATGTGTGCCAAAGCCTGTTTGTGCCGTTGTGACTGTACCTTTATGAATGTAGATGTTTACATGCGTGCTATCTATTGTGTCATCATGTCAGGATGAGACGAATGTTGCCTCACAAAGGTGTGTTGGAGACTGAAGTATTCACATTCTTTTTTGACCTTATTTATGCAAAATGGCATAGAACGTCATGTATCCAAATTTGCTCATGACACAAAGGGAGGAGGCATTAGAGACAATATATGTGACAGCATAAAATTACATATGTATATTGGTAGAATAATTCTATTGGCAAACCTGTGGCTGATTACTTTCAAAACAAACAATTGTAAGTTTAACTATTTTAGACCGAGAATGGGCACTTCAAAAATAGCTTGAAGTTAAATACAGTTTATCGACAAAAAGACTTGAGGGTTCAGTTGCATGGATCTGTAAAACGTCACAATCAATTACCACAAAAATCATCGCATCAGGAGACACCTTGCAGCGAGATGGGACTGAAATGTTCATATTTTGAAGGGTGAGCAGTGTGTACTTCTCTCCACAGAGCCTAATTGTGTCCCTGGAGAGGTTCCTTCTTCTACAAATATGTGGAGTCTTGCCATAACGTAATTTACCCTGCAGATTCAACTGGAGATATATCCATCAGAGGCTGAGATCACCGGCTCCATGCAGACAGGGAGAGAGAGAATCTGGTAACATAAGATTGGAACGTTACTGTAATGGATCAGAATTTGAGAACTTTAGATTGGAATGTTACTAAAGTGGAGAGGAGATTATCTACTTCCATTTATTATTTTTCTACAACTCAATACGTTGTATTACGAATAGAATACCTACTGCAGATTATCCAACACTTTTACTATCCGGTCCTGGCTATCATTGGTCTTCCCGGTAATGTTCCCTTTCAATTCTTTAACTTTTCAAGGGATGTTGAACTGTGGTAATAGCGCGGTGCTGCTCAGGAGGGTGATCCAGAAATGAGATGCTGCCTGGCCTGCTGTGCTTTGACCAGCACCACATTTTCAGCTAAAGAATTTTACTGCCTAGTCTCAGCAAGTCAGTGAATTCTGCTCAGAGAAAGGCTCGGATGTGATGATATGAGTAAAAAACGAATTCGTCGTCAGAACACTTTATTAAAGCTTTACCCTCCTTTTTAAAATCGAAGCTGCTTAAATAGCACAGATGATGTGTGTTGATAATTTGTTGTATTTTAAAAACAAATCCCTTTCATTATCTTTGCACATTTTATGAACAGTGTTTTGCCCCAATGTTACATTCAAAACTTCAGGAAAACGTGCATTCAGTTCTGGTCGCCACGTAACAAAATTTATGTGGATGCGTGGAGAAGATATGGAAGAGTTTTACCAGAATGCTGCCTGGATTAGATGGGAGGAGGGTATGAAAAGCTCAAAAATCTCGGCTTGTTTTTCTCTGGGGCGTCAGTGGCTGAGGGTAGACTTGGTAGAAGTCTATAAAATTATGAGATGCAGAGACAGCGTGGCTGACAGAATAGTTTTCCCAGATTTATAATGTATAGTAACGGATGGTGTGCCTTTATGGTGAGGGAGGATATTTTCAAAGAGAATGAGGAACATTTTCTACACTGGCAGTTCTCTGGAACACGCTGCCCAGCCGTGCGAGAGGCTTTTCAGGGGCTTTTTGCATAAGCACATGACTCTGCACGAAATGAAGGAATGTAGCCCAAGCACATGCAGACGGGACTTGTTTAATTTGTCGTCATGTTTGGCGCAAGATCTTGGGCCAAAAGGACTGTTCCTGCGGGTATTGTTCTATGTTCTATGTTCTACAACGCGGGGTCCTCACGTTATTTCTACACAACCGTATTTATTCGAGCCTCTCACAAACCCTCCTACCAATTCTTTCAAATTCCTCGTGGCAAAACTTCTTGTAAGTGCTTTCACAGTGTTTCCATGCAGTTGCTTTCAAATCACAACCACTCACTCTATGAGGAATCTCTCCTAGTTCTGTGCCTGGATCTCTTCAAACCATTTGCAGCCGGCAACTGTGCATTTCCTGACACGGTAAACATTTCTCACTATTAAGTTCCAGTTGAGCAATTTATCTGAAATAGCTTCTCCGATTTTTCTTTACTCGACGTTACTGTTATAAACTACTTGATCAAACCCTTGTTTACGACTTGCTTCTTGCAACAGATGACGTCCAGACAGCGAAAGTGTATTTTGCCCATCAAGGAAATACCATCTGCAACTTCGTACGATTTGACAACTTCCAACTTCGTTGATGCTGTCCCAAGTGGGACAGAATACGGCGATTTACCAAGTTTTATAGTGTCTTGATCGGCTGTAGTGACACTTTGTCGTCATGCTTTAAGACAAGAACATGGTGCATTTGCAGTTGTTCTAAAATACCTTGTCATGTGCAAACGTGTGGGTGCATACACTGGTGTCTCCATCTGTGTTCAGGCAACTGCTTTATTATCGTGTCCTTTAGACTTCTCTTTGTTTGTCCTTTGGGTGCGGGGGTCACTTGCTGGTCTCCAGATGTCCTTGCGAGGTTGTGTTGAAATGTCTTCTTGATACTCTGCAATACCATGTTCCACAATGCCTTTTCACAGGGAATTCCAGGATTTTCGTTCAGCCAAACTGAAGGAATAGCGATATATTTCCAAGTCAGGATGGTGACTGGGTCGGAAGGAAACTCGCAAGTTGTGCTTTCCCTGCATCTTCATTACCTCGCCTTCTAGATGGTATCGGCTGTGGGTTTAGAATTTGTCACACCAGGATCTCTGCTGATTTTATTTTTCAGGGCACCCTGGACATAATGCATACTGCTGGAACTGAGCTTTGCTGGTGGTGGGAATGGATATTTTTTGATGTCATGCCAATCCGACACGCTGCTTAGTCCTGGCTAATATCACGTTTCTAGAGTATTGGTGGAACAGCCCACATGCAGGCAATTGTATCGTTTTCAATTTCACTCCTTGCTGTGCTTTCTCGAAAGCATTCGAAAGATATATCTCACTGAACACACCTATGTGTCAATTTGTATCTAGAAAGTGTTGGATTTTGATTTAACATCACTTGCCAGTTGTTTTGCTCACATCTCTATATCAATATCCAATGAACTTCAATGGTGAAATTACAACTTTGTCAACTCTCTATTAGCTTTCTTGCATCTGGAAACAAATTTCCAGATTCCAATGAAGAATCTATAAAAGCTTCCCAAGTCAGCTCTTCTTCTTTCTCAACATACATGCAGAGACAGTGTGATATTCCCAATTCTGGATGTCTAGTGACGTACCTGAGACGTCACTGGATGTTTGTCACACATGGAGTACTTTACCAAGCTACTAAGATTTACCAGGATGTTGCCTGGAATGGAGAATAGGTCGTACGAGGACAGGTTGAGAGTTCTCGGCCTTTTCTCTTTGGAACGGCGAAGGATGAGGGGTGCCTTGATAGAGGTTTATAAGATGATCAGAGGAATAGATAGAGTAGACAGTCAAAAACATTTTCCCCGGGTACAACAGAGTATTACAAGAGGACATAAATTTAAGGTGAAGGGTGGAAGGAATAGGGAGATGTCAGGGGTGGGTTCTTTACCCAGAGAGTGGTGGGGGCATGGAATGCGCTGCCCGTGGCAGTGGTAGAGTCAGAATCATTGACGACCTTTAAGCGGCAATTGGATAGGTACATGGATGCGTGCTTAATCTGGGATCGATGTTCGGCACAACATCGTGGGCCGAAGGGCCTGTTCTGTGCTGTATTGTTCTATGTTCTATGTTCTAACTCCGCATGATCAGAACAAGTAGAAAGAAGAGTTTGCAGTTCAACTACTCAACTCTGCTTCAACATTCAACGAGATCACAGCTGATCCGACATTAGTCACACCCACGTCCCTGCCTTTACACCATTAAACTTGATTTCCTTACTGATCAAGAATCTATTTATCTCAACTTTCAATATACAGAGGAACCATCCCACGACTGTCTGCGGCAAAGATTTCTGAAAACTCACAGCACTGAGAAGTACGGCACGGTGGCACAGTGGTTAGCACTGCTGCCTCACAGCGCCTGTAGACCCGGGTTCAATTCCCGACTCAGGCGACTGACTGTGTGGAGTTTGCACGTTCTCCCCGTGTCTGCGTGGGTTTCCTCCGGGTGCTCCGGTTTCCTCCCACAGTCCAAAGATGTGCGGGTCAGGTGAATTGGCCAAGCTAAATTGCCCATAGTGTTAGGTAAGGGGTAAATGTAGGGGTATGGGTGGGTTGCGCTTCGGCGGGTCGGTGTGGACTTGTTGGGCCGAAGGGCCTGTTTCCACACTGTAAGTCTAATCTAATCCCTCCTCACATTCAACGCATTGTAAGAAGGATGTGGAAGCTTTGGAAAGGGTGCAGACTAGGTTGACTAGGTCGTTGCTTGGTATGGAGGGAAGGTCTTCTGAGGAATGGCTGACGGACTTGAGGCTGTTTTCGTTCGAGAGAAGAAGGTTGAGAGGAGACTTAATGGAGTCATATAAGAAAATCAGAGGGTGAGATAGGGTGGACAGGGAGAGCCTTTTTCCAAGTATGGTGACCGCGAGCACGAGGGGGCATAGCTTTAATTTGAGGGCTGATAGATATTGCACAGATATTTGAGGTAGTTTCTTTACTCAGGGAGTAGTGAATTTATGGAATGTTTTCCCTGCAACAGTAGTAGATTCGCCAACTTCAAATCTATTTAAGTCGTCATTGGACTAGCATATGCACGCAAATGAAATCGATGGGCTTCAGATTAATATGGCAGATAGTAATGTTCTATTATATATGTTCCAGGTTCGTCTTAATGTGCTTCTTAATTCTGAGACTATGCCCTCTGGTCCTAGTCTCTCCCAGGCGAGGGAATATCCAATTGGCATTTACCTTGTAAGGTAAATGTTAAAAATCCTGCCTGTTTCAATGAGATTACCTTTTGTTCTTCTAATCTTCAGTGAGTAAAGTTCCAAACTGTTTGCTGGTTGCTTATTAAACAATGTATCCATGCCAGGGTCATCATAGCAAATCTTGAAACTCCCTCTCGCTTTGCAATGAAATGGAAATCTCCACCAAATTCATGTTACCTTGAGCACTGGTTCAGCTTCCAAAAACGTACCAGAGACGTTATTAGGTCCACACACGCACAGCCCTGAAAACAATGAATCTCCTAGTTTATTCCCCATCCATGAACTCCACTCTTCCAATGCGCACTTGAAAGGTGGGCACAACCTACAATCGGTAACCTGAGAGACATTAAAAACAGAAACATATATAATGAGAGACGGAGTAGGCCATTCCTCACATCGATTCTGCTGTAAAATTCAATTTAACGAAGACTCATGATGGAACTCAATCACTGTTCCCGCTTTCTACCCATAGCTTTAAATACTGAAAACTACATCTTGGAAACTTTCAAAGTTTTCAAGTCAATATCGTTTTCTTGTGAAGACTATCGTAATCTCACTGAAATGACTTCAAGATGCCAGTTTTTCTTTACCAAGTCACCCTTCGGTTACACGTGGAAAATCCTTGACAATGGTGCATCTCCCTCAGACACAGTTCTTAGAGTGTCAGAATGCCCTTCATGCCTGTTTATATCTGCCAACCAAGGCTCCCTGACACCATCGCTTATCAGGAAAAATATATTCTATGTGGTCCACCTGATTTAAATCACCACACAGACTGCTCTCTGTGTGAAGCAATTTCTCCATATCACATTCGGGAATGCAATCCATATCCTTAGTCTGCGATCCCTTCCTCTGGACTAGCTGGTAATTGGGAACTCCGTACTGTAATTATCTTGTTGATTCCAATAATTTTTTTAATTATTTGCAGTGGATATCCCTCACCTGTCATTTTCCTAAACTACAGAGAAATTGGTTAATCTGTTCCTTTCATGTCCAGTCTGCTGCGAATGTTCCCTTTTAAATCATCTGTTTGAAGTGAACGGAATGAGGAAGTAGCTGAAATGGATCAGGAGAGACAAGCATTCCTGTCACTGGTTTGAAATAATGGAACCGCCTACTGCCTGTATAATGGCAGAGAAATTCTAAATCAAGAAGATCTTTCATTCATCTCTCGCTTTCCAGCACATGCTTATTTATTTCCCATCAACTGCGTTTCTTGTCGATTTTAGAAAGGAGGACAGGAAAAGAGAACATTGCTTAAATGTGGAAAATCTACAGAAAGCTGCAACATGAAGCGACATGTAGACATTGCACCTGAAACATCGAAATCTCGCGCAGAGTGGCAGTAGATATTCTATATGTTTATTGGAATGTTGGTACTTATTTGAAGATACCCGGGTTATAAGATCAGGGAACATGATTTGGTGAGACCACATCTGGAAAACTGTGAACAGTGCTGGTAACCATATTGAAGGAAACATAGTGTTTCATGAAAAGCATTTCAGAGTAGTTTCTTTGGAACAATCCTCGGTTCGAAGCAATTCTCTTCTGTCCAAGGATAAACAGATATATGCAATGGAGGCTCGAAAGTGAGAGGTGCCGCTCTTTGAAATATACATAATTCTTCATGTGTTTGTCTGGGAACATGCTAAAAGGGTGTTTCACCTTAATTACTGAATTAAGTGACATCCATTTAAGATTTAGCTGAGGAGAACGTTCTTTTGATTCTCTGGAACGCATTGCGACAGAGAGCTGTGTATATTTCAGGCTGATATAGATTCTTGACAGAATGGAATATCAAGGTTTAACAGTACAGAGCAGAAAGGTGGGCGTGACAATTATTGGATCATTCATGATACTATTGCTTTGTAGCATGCTCAGTTGGTCTACTCATATTTTATGACACCTTGTGGTATACAAACAGTTCAGGAATTCCTGGATCTGGAATCATCAGGGAGAATTGCTACAAACTGGTAACTCTGCCTCCAATTGAAATAAAACTCTCACCTTTTCTTTCCTTCCTCGCAGCTAACATTGTGACAATTGTAGCCCTGTCAAAAGGAAGATGCGGTCTCTCTAAATGTGTCACACGCTACCTCTTGGCCATGTCCTCTGCAGATCTACTGATCATCATCCTTGATCTAATATTGAGGCACATAAACATTGTGTATAGAGATACCTTTTTTAACATTCTGATTAATCTCCGTATCTGTAATATACACTCAGCATTTATATATGCCGTCACAGATTGTTCTGTCTGGTTCACTGTCACTTTCACCTTTGACAGATTTGTCGCCATTTGTTGCCAGAAGCTGAAAAGTAAATACTGCACTGAAAACGTTGCATATATTGTTCTTGGAACCGTGACTGTGCTCAGCTGTTCAAAAAATACGTTCTGGTATTTCAGACTAGCAAGCAATTATTGGTTCAGGAATTTTCCTTGGCCTTGCTTTATGCATTACAATGTGGTACAATCCAAAGTTTGGGCATCAATTGAATTCGCTCACTACATTCTAAATCCTGGCATGCCATTTATTCTGATCCTGCTGTTCAATGCCTTAACCATCAGATACATCATCGTGACCAGCAAAGCTCGCAAGAGACTCTGGGCTTCCAGCAGCACAGCAAGCTCCAGTGACTCAGAGATGGAGAATCGAAGGAAATCGATCATTCTCTTGTTCGTTATCTCCGGGAATTTTATTTTGTTATGGAGCGTATTTATGGTGTATTCTATATGGAACGCGATGTATCTCATTGGATATGAGTCTGCATATTTATACGGTTATCTACTTGAATTGGGTTTCATGCTTCAGCTCCTGAGTTGCTGTACAAACACTTTTATTTATGCTGTGACCCAGACTAAATTCAGAGAGCAATTGAAAAATGTGTTGAAACAGCCTTTTACTTCAGTCGCTAAATTAATAAAATGATTTAAGAAGTAGTCTGTGGTACAAGTACATCAGACAACATATTCTCTGCAATTGACTCTCGCTCGGACGAGTGATTTGAATCCAGTAGACAAATTGATATGCTGTCTCGGAGGTGCATGACATATACAAAGCATCATCACTCAGATGACCTAATGGGTAAGCGACCAAAGCTCATTCATGAGAAGTCTGCATTCTCCGCACCATGGTATGTGTGCTCTCCTTCAGTTCATGCTTAGGAGACTTTTTAGTCAATTCATGTCAACAAGCAGGAGTGTAAACTCACTGGTGTCGGTACTGGTAACCCTGGACAAATTAGATACCAGCGTGAAAACTGTCTTGAGGGATTATTGTTCATTATTGAACAGTTGGCGTTGAGTCACTGAAGGTATCCAAAAGAGTACGTTACTCTCCTTTTAGCTTAAGAACAAACGTTAATGACATAAAAGGTAAATGGCCAAAGACTAGTGAAGCTATGAATATACTAAGAAGTCAATCTCACAAAGATTTTACCAAAAGGTTGCAACAATACTTCGTGCATTTTGCTGTGAACTCGTTCTCTGAACTCATACGTTAGAAATAAGAAAATGATCAGGGATATGGGAGTGTCGATCAGGGACAGCGTAGATTGGAGTCTGAGCAGATAGGGGAAGCCCTAAATGAGTTCTTGCTTCAGTTTTCAGTAAAGAACGAGACTTCGTTGTGAATGGGACCATTGAGGAGCTGCGATACAGCCTTGAAAAGATCAAGATTGATGAAGTTGATATGCTGGCAATTTTGCAAACATTAAGATTGACAAATCCCTTATCTTTCAGTGTAATAGTCCTGCTAAGATTTGCCTTTCCAAAATGCAGCTCTTCACATTTATCTGAATTAAACTGCATCTGCCACTTCTCAGCCCATTGGCCCATCTGTTCCAGATCCTGTTGTAATCTGAAGTAACCCTCTTTGCTGTCCACGACACCTCCAATTTTGGTGTCATCTGAAAACTTACTAACTGTACCTCTAATGCGCGCATACAGATCATTTATGTAAATGACAAAAAGTAGAGGGCCCAGCACCGATCCTTGTGGCACTCCACTGGTCACAAGCCTCCAGTCTGAAAAACAACCCCCTACCACCCCGCTCTGTCTTCTACTTTTCATCCAATTCTGTATCCAAATGACTAATTCTCCCTGCATTCCATGAGAACTAACCTTGCTAATCAGTCTCCCATGGAAAGCCGTGTCGAACGCCTTACTGAAGTCCATGTAGGTCACATCTCAAACTCAATACAGTTTGTGAGACATGATTTCCCACGCACAAAGCCATGTTGACTATCCCCAATCAGTCCTTGACTTTACAAATACATGTACATCCTGTCCATCAGGATTCCATCCAACAACTTGCCCACCACCGAGGTAAGGCTCACCGGTCTATAGTTCCCTGGCTTGTCTTTACCGCACTTCTTTAACAGTGAGACTAATATGGTTATTCTAAAAGATGAGACAATTAACAACATTTCAGGTCTTTTTCCATATATAATTTTAGTTGTATCACACGGTAAATTTTTGCTATAAATTCTATGCCTTGCAATCTTATTCTCAATAATCATCTGATGAAGGAACAGTGCACCGAACGCTAGTGCTTCCAAATAAACTGGTTGGAATATAATCTGGTGTTGTGTGATTTTAAACAAAAAAATAAGAGCATGTTCAGAGAGGGTAACTGATGTATGGAATGAACTGCCAGGTGAACTGGTGGAGGCTGGTTTAACAACAAAATTTTTTTAAAATATCTAGATGGGTCAATGAAAAGGAAGATTTTCGAGGGATCTGGGACAAATGATGCTAAATGGGACTAGATTAATCGCAGTTACTGTCTCTGGTGGATTCTAGTGAAGTTTATCTGGGTAGACAGGAATAAACCTTTTCTTGATGGAGGGATAAATTAACAGGAGGGCATTAATTAAAGTAAAGAAAATCAAATAACTGAGGTGAGTATGGGAAAGGACCAAAAATTAAAATTGGGTATCTGGAACCCACTCCTTCAATGACTGACGGAATTCTGAGGCCTGAAGATAATTCGAAAATATTGGCATGATAACTTTAAGTATCACAGGAGACAAGCTAGAGACTATAACGACCAATAAAGCAATAGGGTATGATGGGAACAAGGGATGAAAAACTCCCGTTAACCGAGAGCAACAGAGACAGGACAGTGGAGCAAGGTAATATAGAACCCAGTGCTTTTCCTCCAGCTGACAAACAGATGGACCCCCCAAACAACATCAACATTGATGACTAGGATCAGGTGAAGGAAGTGTAAGATATTGGCATTATAAAGCGAATATTTTGCTCCTGTTCCAAGCAAATCAGACAGCCCCCTGCTATGAATTCAGCCTAGATGGAAAAATGGGTGGCGCGCTAATTGAAGTGGGCAAAACAATCACCCATGTTGAGAGATTGTGCTTGTGATGATCCTATTAAAATGAAAATGCTGAAGACAGGTTACAACAGGTAAAATCAAATTGAACTCGGTTGGGACAGAACCCACTCACCCACCAAATCCCACCCCCAAACCCACGCCCACAGAAGGACACTGTTACCGTCGTTTCCTCAAGGATGTGACGGAGATAGACGGCAAACTCAAGAAAGGGACATGTGAGAAATTAGAGACTGGTACATAATGAACGACAAAGTGTTAATTGTGAGAAGAAACGGGTCACCATTGTTAGCCGTGTGGTGGTGGAGCCACAGCGATATCTCCCCGCAAACCAACGCTCACCAAAAAAAATGCCATTGAAGTGAAAACATTGACCTCTCCGAAATTGGTAACACCGGCCCCTGAAATGAAAGAATCTTGGGATCTCACGATGTTTGTTGAGATGTTGTGACGGGTCTGGGCAGTGTCGGATGTTTATACAAACTGGGGCTTCAGTATTCCTTTTAATCATTCACATGGACATGAGTATCACTGGCCAGTACAGGGTTTATTACCAAACCTAATTGGCCCAGTTGTCAGTTAAGATACAACTTCATTGCTCTAGGTCTGGAGTCATCTGCAGGCCAGACTGGGTAACGAGGGAATATTAGCATCCTAAAATGACATTGTTGAACAAGAAGGGGTTTTAAAACACTTAACAATGATTTTGTGCTCAGCATTTCACTCATCATACCAGATGCTATTCACTTCAAAACCCATTAGGGGAGGATTCGAATCCGTGACCCAGTCCCTCAAGTGAGTCTCGGGATTAACAGTCGAGTGACGATACTGTTCAGGCATGACCTGGCACTCACCAACCATCACTCACCTCCCATTCGCCATTTACTTAACACCACGCTATTATATCTATAGAGGGCTGAGGGCAGGAGGAAAAGCATTATCCAAGTAAGATGACCTTGATAGAGAGAGAAAGAAAGAGAGCACAATTGGCCACTCAACAGTGAAAGACCCCATCGCTCTCTGCAAGACTGGAAGAATTTCGCCCAAGATGGAAAAGTAGTCAACCTTCTAGAGATGGGTTGGGAAAACAAGGAAATTGATTTGCCAAGGTGTGCCCAATGTGTGCACACAAGTTAGCAAGATGGTGCGTTCATAAATACTGGACGCATATCTGTTCCACAGCACATAGACAGGATTCAATAGAGACTTCGTCCCAAGCGTAACAAGCGTCATGATCTTCCATCGGATCATAGAAAGAAGTGGTGTGTGCTCAATCCCAAACAATTTAGCACCAACTCCCTGATGTCATCGGTCAAGACACTCAAACTGTGGATCTGCATGGCCTGCAGTGAATTTCAACCTGAAATAAGTTCTCTCCGTCACTTCCCATTTTAGATTGTGTTGCCAGATCCTCTTCAAACTCACCTTTCACAAAAGGGAGAAGCTGCTTTCCACTCACTGTGTCCACGCCTCCTGTAATATAATGTCCCTTTGTTGGGTTCGTCCTCAGACATCCTACCTTCATAGAAATAATCAGATCTTTTTCCAGCCTGTCATCATAGCTCAGCTCTATGCCAGGAAACAGTCTCGTGATTCTCCTCTTCACCCATTCCAATGTAATCCTATCCTTCCTATCGTGCACAGACCAGACCTGCACACAATACCCACTGCTGGACAGAGAAAGTTTATGGGATAGTGAACTACTCATAAGCCTATCGACGGTTAAGATGGGAGGGATGTGATTGAGGACAGCTAGCCTGCAAATGGAATGTATGCGTTCACGGTCTTTTGAAATTCTGTTTTTGTGTCTGCAATAGAATAGGGCTTTTCATGTGGAGACAGCGTGGCCTCGTTCTCTGGGCCTGCAGGACAGACTGGAACTTGTGGTCATTCTGGAACTCTTTACCGATTCCTGCCATTCTATTTAATTTTTTGTTACTGTAACAGGTCTGTTTCCTTTACATTGCAAGATTTGTACATAGGTACTTGTACTTTGTATTTCCATTTTTAAAGCCAGCCATTTTATAAAAGAATTTGCACTGTACTCATGTACAATGACAATAACGAATATTGAATTGTACTCTGTTCAATAGTTGTGGTAAAATGAAAAGCTTCAGGAAACCTTTTTTGGGAATTTCCATTTCAAGTAAAATGGTAATGTAGAAATCTGAAAGCACTTGCAGATGGTACGGTGGCTTATTGGCTAGCATTGCTGCCTCACAGCGCCAGACCTTGCTTTGATTCTAGACGCGGGTGACTGCGTGGAGCTCTCGTGCTTTGTCTGCGTCTGCGTGGGGTTTCTCTGGGTGACCCAGTTACCTCACGCAGTGCAACGAAATATCCTTTAGGTGGATTGGCCCTTCTGGACTGCTTATGCTGTTCAGGGATGTGTAGGTTAAATGCATTAATCAGGGGTAAATATGCAAGCATGGGGAAACGGTCTCGATGGGTTTCTCGTTGGAGGGACACAGTGGATTTTTAAGGCTGAAGAGCACGTTTCCGCGCTGTAGGTTTCGTTGAGAAGTTCTACCCGACGTGAATTTGGAAAAGATATGCAAAGTCATTTTTGAGGTCTTGTAGAAAATGGAGTTATGTCTATTTCCTAAAGTGACACTGGATAATTTAGATAAACACCAGTTATAGATGTGGGTGGATCAGAAACAGCTTTCACCAATTTTCAAATTCAATTTCAAATGCCAGAACAACATACTTAGAATCTTTCAGAATAAAACAAAAGGCAAAAATGTGAGTGTGGTACATCAGAGGCAAAAATGCACAGCGGGAGGCCCCATACACTTTCCCTTGTGCCAATCTCTGGAAGGGAATTGTTTGACAACTTCCGATCTACATCAGAAATAATTTGAATGTGCTTCCAAAGTTGAAGAGATGTAGTAAACTCAGGAGTGTGTGTATTGCAGAGTCCTGAGAGAGAACTGAATGACCCCACTGTGTGTATGACTGAGGCCAGCGAGAGGACAGGCTGACGCCACTGAGTCTGTACCAGAGAACACAGGCAGAGAGGAGGTGACCCCACTATGCCAGCAACACGGTCCCCAGACGCACAGTAGACTGAATGCAATGTATGGGTACCGATGAACTTGGAGAAACTACAGCTTGACCACCTTCTGTGCGTGCATCATTAATCCCATGCAGAGAGCAGACTGAATGCACTCTCTGTACATCACTGTTTGTGTATATGACAGACACAAGGAGAGAGCATGCTAACACCACTGAGACTGTATCACTGACCTCAGGGAGAGAGAACACAAATCCGACTGTTTGTGAAGCACTTACCCAGGGGTGGTAGTGCAGACTGCCCCACTGTGTCTACCAATCGTATCACTGACGCCGAAGTAAGATCAGACCCCTCTATGTGAATGCTGCTGACTTTGGGAAAAGCACAGACTGGCCCCACGGCGTCTGTACCACTGAACCCGGCAGAGAGAAGGTAGACCCCACTGCATGTGAAGCACTGAGGGCAGGAGTGTAGAATAACCCCACTATGTGTGCGTCACTGACACCAGTATGAGAGCAGACTGACTCCACTCTGAGTGTGCTATTAACACCAGGAAGACAGCAGACTAATCCCACAGTGTTTGCCTCACTGACACAAGGAAGAGAGCAGAGTGACTCCACTATGCATTTCTCACTGACCATGAGGAGAGAGTAGTCTGACCAACAGTGTGTGTCGCAGAACTTAGGGAGGGAATAGAAAGAACTCCACTGTCTGTGTCGGACAGAAATCACTGAGAGGACAGACCGACCCAAACTCACAGAAGTCGGGAGAGACGATACTGATCCCAGTGTGAGTGCATACAGTGACCGTGGGTAGACATCAGACTGACCCCACGAGCAGGGTGAGAATCTGGATCTCGGGGACAGCGAGGAACCCGGGGTTGGGGGGGGGGGGGTGGAAGAGGAAACTGACAACATGGAGTGTGTATCATTGACCCGGGCAAAAAGCAGACACACTCCACTCTGTTTGTATGACTGAACAAACTGACCTACTGTCTGCGTATCTCTGTCCCCGGGGACAGAACAGTCTGAACCATGTGTGTGTATCGCTGATCACAGGGAGAGAACAGACTGACCCTACTCTCTGTGTTTCGCTGACCCCAGGAGAGAGCAGAATAAACCCTCTGTCTGTGCATCACTGACACCGGGAAAAGAGAGACAGACTGAAATGACTGTATCTTGTTGATCCTGTAAAGAAAGCAGATGGACCCCACTGTCTGTGTATCAATGACCACACTGAGAGAGCAGGTTGAGGTGCACAATCAGCGAAATGAAAGTCAAAGCTGTTCACAGAATTCCCAGATGTGGTCTCACCAGCACTTCGCAGGGTTGCAGTTCACCTTCACCACGCTTATGCTCCAACTTCCTTCAAATATGATTGAAATAAAATCATCAACCTAAAATCATCAGCCTTCCCAATCAACGATTACCAGCTCACGTGCCTCTCACATCAAATCTCAAGCAGTTGTCTCCTAATGTTTAAACATTTTGTATGATCTGCTTTTGTTGACTTAAATTTTTACATCTGAAGGGGTTGCCATTTGCCATCTTGTATAATTCTGTTTCTCAAAACAGCATGGAACCTGTGAGACAACAGTATTCTCACTGCCTGACTGTCAGCAATCCATAAGGAAGGAAAATGGTACTATAGTTTCAGTGCAAGGGGCCTGGAGTTTAGGTGTAGCGATGTGTCACGACAGTTATACAAGGTCGTGCCAGTTATACAAGTTCTGAGTGTTAACACACCTGGAGTACTGTGTTAGTTTTGGTCTCCCCACCTCAAAGAGGACATTCTCAGTAAAGATGCACTGCACATCGATTAAGCTCCACCACTTAATGAGATCACAGCGAAGCTGATCTTCCTCAGCAATACTTTCCTGTCTTTTCCCCATACCATTGACTCCCGTCTGGTTAAAAATCTCTCGTTAACTTGTTGAATATAATTAAGGACCAACCTGATAGCCCTATGCAATAATGAGTTCCACAGATTCTTATCATCTGAGGGAAGAAATTCCTCCACATCTCTCTTTAAATAGCCAACCCCTTATTCTGAGATGATGTCCTCTAGTTCAAGACTCTCTCCCACAAGGGTAATAACATCTCGTCATCTACTCTGTCAAATCCCCTGACAATCTCAATAAAGCTGCCATTCATTCTTCGAAACTCCAAAGAGTACAGGTCAATCAACTCAACATATCCTTACGAGACAGTCCCCACAACTGGAAACACCCTGGTGAATCTTCTCAGAATCCAGCTGGCAAAATTGTCTGAAGATCCAGTAGTGAAATCTGGAGTGTGATCCAACCCCTCAGCTATTGACAGGCTGACTCAGAATCAGGTGTCCACTGCAAAACTGCTCAGCGCTCTGTCCCAGACTCAGACTGTGCTTCAGATTTTGATCAATTCTGTGAATCAGTCGTGGTGCACACGAGAACTATTCTGCTGGACCTGTATAAAACATGGATCAGGCCACAGCGAGAGCATTGTTTGCACTTCTGGAATCCACACGATAAGAAGCAAGTATAAATAATGAGAGGAGCAGACATGATAGACAAGAAGACACAATTTCCCTTAACAGAGTTGTCAATGACCATGGGCATCGATTTACAGGAAGGGGCGGATAATTTAGAGGGGACGTATGATGTGTTTTTTCACCCATACTCGGGTACAATCTGCAACTCAGTGCCTGCAAGGATAGTGGAGGAACGAATCCTCATAACATTGTGGTAGCGTTGATATGAAAACATACAGAAGGATCTTGGCGTCCAAGTCCATTGCTCCCTGAAAGCGCGGTCAGCACATCTGGGCACCAGACATGAAGAAGGTGGTCTTGGCCTTCAGTGAATTTTAGGCAGGTTTAAAAGGATGGTCCAGGAATTCAAAATTATATTCTGGGAAAGATTAGAGCATTTAAGGATTTATTCTCTGGAAAGTAGATGGTTGAATGATGATATAACTGAGGTCTTCTTGATGTTGATCACGAGAGGCAGTGCTGATAAACCAAAAGTTTCCATCGGTAGAAGTTGAATTCAAAAATGTGCTGGTAGAAATTCCTGCAATTCCCTCCACCTTCACCAAGAACACTACTTCTATCAAGAATGTGGCTTCCCACCACCTTCTCAAGGGCAACGAGGGGCAGGCAGTAAATTATTGTCTCAGCCAGTGATGCATACATGAAAATCTAAGAATTAAGCGCAGGTCTGTCATGGGAAACGACAGAAAGCAGTTCTGGAAGTTAAAAACTCTCTGATTCAAATGGCACTCGATGTTAATTGAATTTTGGAACTTAAATCGGTGACAGACAATTCGTTTTCGGAAGAGCATATGTGTCCAGAGCAGACAAATGGAGTTATCTCACAGATTTGCCGTGTTGTTATTGAGTGGCTGAGCCAGTTTGAAGGGCTGAATAGCCTCCTTATGGTATAATGAAGAATATATTTTCGATCATTGCTCAGACCTGAAACTCTGCTGAGTTTCTGTTTTGAAAGTGCACAAGGCACGATTAATCTGTGATTCAAGTTGCACTCCAACTGAGTAGGTGATCTACATTTTAATAATTTTTTTAAAAATTTAAATAAGGTGGAGGGAGTGGCCATTGTGTCAATGACGAATAGCACCAGCACACTCCGTGAGTCGAAAATTGTGGTGCTGGAAAAGCACGAAATCGTGTCTCCCCAAAATAGTGGAGACAACACTGAGAGCAACCAACACAGTAGAAGATGTACTTGGAAGTACAGGTAATACTCTGTCGGATGTAGAAAGATGCATTGGGGTTTTGGACAGTCAATTCTTGTTGTGGCAGGGGAAGTTGCCGTGGGTGGAAGCCGTAGACTTGACAAAGTATCATGGAGTGAAAAGTCTGGGGGAAAAATGAGGGGTGGTGTGGGAATTATGTCCCAGGTGGTGGCGTCTGTTTGTAGGTGGTAGAAATGGCGGATGATGAAGTTAGTTAAAAGGTGGTTGGTGAGGTGGCCGATGACGACCAGGGGCTTCTGTGCTTATTACGATTGGAGGGGTAGGTTTCAAGGTCGGAGTTGTGGGAAATCGAGGTGTGGGAAATTGCAATCATTGAAGAAGAAGGATAACTGTTTGTCCTTTGGTGGAATTCGTCCTCTGAGATCAGACGTGGTGGAGATGGAGGAATTGAGAGCACGGGATGGCATTCTTACAAGAGGCATGGTGAGAGGAGATGTAATCCATGTATCTGTGGGAGTCAGTAGCTTTGAAGTAGCTATCCATGTTGAGTCTGTCGCCAGAAATTGAGACGGAGAGGTCCAGCAAGGGGATAGAGGTGTCCGAAATGGTCCAGGTGAATTTGAGGTCATTGTGGAAGGTGTTGTTGAAGTTGATGAACTGTTCAAACTCATTGCAGGCTCATGAAGTGACGCCAATGCGATCAGCGATGCAGTGGAGGAAAACGTGGGGAATCATGCTGTAGTAGTTGAGGAAGATGGACTGTTCTACATGGCAGAGACTGGACGCAAACTTGTGCAATGTTTCAGAGAACATGCCTGGGAGCCATGCATGAAACAATCCCAATACCCTGTGCAGGAACACTTTGACCCCACCTCCCACTCCACCAAGGAAATGCAAGTTTTGAGTGTTCTCCACCGCCAAACACTAACCACCCGACGACTGAAGATCGCCTCATCTTCCACCTAGGGACCCTCCAACCGTGCGGTAATAATGTAGATTTCATCAGTTTGTTCATTTCCCCTCCCCCACCCTATCCCAGATACATATTTCCAACTCTGCACCACCCTGTTGAACTGTACTGCCTGTTCATCTTCCCTCCTCCCCTATCCACTCCACCGTCCTTTCTGACCAATCACAATCACCCGCCAACTCCATTTAGCCATCGCATTCTGAGCTGCACTACGCCAGCCCCACCCCACTAACACTTTTTTCGCACCCCCACTGCGCCACCATCTCATTCCTGATGAAGAGTTTATGTTCAGAATGTCACTCTCATGCTCCTTGGATGCTACCTGACTGGGTGTGCTTCTCCTGAATCACTTTTCGGTTCTGATCTCCAGCATCTGCGGTCCTCACATAACCCTAGTATACTCTCTGAGCCCATGAAAGAGGATTTATGTTCCAACTGCATCGTCCAATCTCTCACAACTGCAGAGTTTTTGTGGTTCGCCCTGTTGTTGCTGGTGTTAATGGAAGCTACTGCAGCTGGTGCGTTCATCTTTTTAATATTACCACAGGTATTTGACATCTCCCCATACCAGCAAACAGGGGATCCAAGGTATGAAACAGTTCTCTTCATGTGCTTGCTGCTGTTCAGGTATGTGATCATCCCGTTTCTTATTGCAGCAACGATGGCCAAGCAGCTGTTCCTGTGCTTTAACATGTCCTTTTGACATGCTGTGCCTCACTGACAGGGGGATGTTGCAGTGCAGTGGTGGTGCCCTAACTCTGAGCGAGGAAGAACTGTATTCAACTCTTTATTGATCCAGACATGTGTAAAAAATTCTGAACAAGGTTGTTGACAAAGCCGTTCAACCAGGTTTCGTTATACCTCCATAGTTTGCCCAAATATAATCTCAAAGGAAATGAAGACAAAAAACAGGGACATTTTGCTGAGACTCTTCAACTGTGAACAATTTTCGATCCCTTATCTCAGGAAAGTTACACTGGTATTGGAGGCAGTCCCGAGAGGTTCAAGTGATCACGGAGGCAGACCAAATTTTAAGGGATGATATCGAGGAATTGTCAGAAAAATGCGGGAGAGTTGAGTTGAGGATAATCATATCAGCCACGATCTCATTGAATGGCAGAGCAGATTTGTTGGTCGAAATGGTCGACCTCTGCTCCTCAGTTTTCTGCTCTGATCTCTGCATGTCCCTGTAGGATGAAATTTCATAGTATTTGAGCACCTCCAGGTCTGATATTCCGTGGTTGACACTGCATTAATGACGCTATCATTGCAAGTCACGCCTCAAGATGCCTTTCTCTAAGATCAGATACCTCTTCTCTAGAACTAACCATGTCCAGCTCCTCCTTTAAGACCAGTCTTCCAACCATCCCTTTTGAGCAGCATTTGTTCAGCTGACCAACAGACAAAAATCATTGTGCATGACAGTACAGTAGGAAGCCATTTGACGTTGCGTGCCTGGTCCTAGCCCCTGAAAGTGCGACCCGGCTATTCCAATTCCCCATTTGTAGCTCCATGTCCCTCCCAGTCCAATGTATTATTTTCTTCTGGCTATAATAGTTCGCATTTGAAGGTTACTGTTGAATCCGCCTCCACCATTGTCCCATGCAGTTCATTGCACACCTGAACAAAATAACCTTCTTGTGATTATTTAGGCTGAACACCAGTGACGGAAAGAAGGAAGGGGGAGTTGCTTTTCTATCACAGCAGTAATCAGAGATTAAATAACCCTGTAATCATCCAGTGAGGCTTTGTTGTTGCGGATAACGAATAATAAGAAATTGTGATGTTAATTGGGATTGTCATACAGCCCCCCAAATTATCACCGTGTGTTAGTTCAACAAATATACAGGGAGATTGGGGAGACTTATGAGAGCCATAGGGTTGCCAGCGAGAAGGATTTTGATTTTCCCAGCATAGACTTGGAGGGCCAAAGCATGAGGAGAATTGGTTGCATGCATTCAGGAAAGTTTCCTCAAGCATTATATGGAGGGTTCGAATTTGGAAGTAACGAAACCGGACCCCCACTTGGAAAGTAGAGCAAAACAGGTGACGGATCTGACAGTGGGTGAGCACTTTGGGATTAGTGACCACAGACATGTTAATATTGAAATAGTTTGGGAGAGACGCAAAACTGGCTCTCAGTTTCAAGTTCTTAACCGGGACAAATAAAAATATGTTGGAATTAGACAGGAAATTGCAGGGGTTGATCAGAGTACTCTACTTGCTGGCGAAAGGCCCTTTGACAAGTGTGAGGCCTTTAAAAGTGAGATAGGTGGAATCCAAAGTATAGTTGCTTTTATGAGGGTGAAATATAGGATTGAAAGGAACAGGGAATCGTGGATGCTCAGCGACATTGTGGTTTTGACCAGAAAAAAGGGAGATACAGCTCAGGCACACCAGGCTTGGATTAAGGAAATCCCTGGAGTTATATAGGAATGCAGGACTTTACTGAGGAAGGATATCAGGTGGGAAAAGGGGGCACGAGATACCTTTGGGTAAGAAACTTACTCTCAATACAAAGAGATTATTTAAAAATATTAGAACAAAAGGTTAACTATGGAGAGAATTGGCCCTGTTCGAGACTAAAATTGCATGTGTATATCTCTAGAACCGTAGGACTTGTCAAGATCTTCACTGAATGTTTCTCCTGTGTGTTTACTAAAGATCAAAGAAAATGTTCAACCCAGGAACTGGCCCTTCAGCCCTCCAAGCCTGAGCCGATCCAAATCCACGGTCTGAAACTATCTCTCAATTCGTTAGCGTCTGTATCCCTTTATTCCCCACCTACTCATTCATCTGTCCAGAAGCATCTTAATAGAAGCTACCGTGCTTGCCTCTACTACCTCTGCTGGCAACGCATTTCAGGCGCCTACAACCCTCTGTGTAAAGTACTTACCACATGTATCCCCCTTAAACCTTTCACCTTTCACCTTGAAAGCGTGACCTCTCATTGTTGAATCCTTCACCCGGGGAAACAGATTGTCTCTATCTACCCTGTCTATATCTTTCATGATTTTGTAAACCTCAATTAGGCCCCACCTCAATTTCCTTTTTTTGAATGAAAATAATCCGAACCTACTCAATCTCTCTTCAGACTTAGCATCTTCCATACGAGGCAATATTCTTGTAATCCTTCTCTGCACCATCTCCACAGCGACCACATCCTTTTGGTAATGCGGCGACGAGAACTATACATAGTATTCTAAATGCGGCCAAACCATTATCTTGTATAATAACAACATGGTATGCCAATTTTTATACTCAATATAGGGTCCGAGTGAGCGGAGGAAGACATGAAGGCTTGGGAACTGTGGGAAGTTCGTGGTGTCATGTAACATCAAACAATACAGCGCCGGACTGACCCTTCAGTCCTCAATGTTGTGCTGAAACTTCATCGTAATCTAAGATCAAACTAACCCAGATATCCTTCAATTTACTCTTATGCATGTGCCTATCAAAGAGTCGCATAAATTCATGTAATGTATCTGACACTTGTCCCACTGTTGCCAGTGCTTTCCACACACACACCACTCTCTAAGAACCAAACTATGACATCTCTCATGCACCTTCCTCCAATCATCTTAAGTTATGCTCCCTTTTGATAGCCATTTATGCCCTGGCGGTATAAAACAGTCTCTGACTATTCACTCACTCCTTGTCCCTCAGCATCTTTTAAACCTCTATCAAGTCACCTCTCACCTTTATTCATTCAAATAAGAAAACCCTTAGATCGCTCAACCTTTCTTCATATGACATGCCCTTCAATCCAGGATGCATCCCGGTAAATCACCTCTGCACTCCTTCTAAAGTTTACATTCCTTTTTTTCCTAGACTGAGTTGAACAGAGCTGATCACGATATTCCAACTGTGGTCGAACTTGGACTCTGTCGAGCTGCTGAGTAACCTCATCCAAATGTTGTGCCGTGACTGAGCTTACGAACTCACCTTTTCACTTCCTCCTCCAAGTCATTTATAAAAATCAGAAATAAGCAGAAATTCCAGGACTTATCCTTGTGGAGCAATACTGGTCACTGAGCTCCAGGCTGATTACTGCCCATCTACTACCACACTCTGTCTTCTATGGGCTACCCGATTTTGTATTCAGAAAGTCAAATTTCCCAGCATCTCATGCCACCTTACTTCCTGAAAGTGCCTACCGTGAGGAACGTTTACCAATGAGTTTTGTCTCATCCTGAAAGAATTCAATAAGGCTTGTCAAGTGTGACCTCTTACAAAACCACACTGACTATCCCACATCAAACGAAGGTTTTCCAAGTAATCATAAATGCTGGTTCTCCGAATCCACTCAAACATACACAAGCATACGACTGATTGGTCTGTAATTCCCAGGATTACCCTGTTCCTTTTCTTGAACAGGGGAATAACATTTGCCACCATCCAATCACTTGGTACTACTCCATAATTAATATATGAGAATAGATTAGATTACTTACTGTGTGAAAACAGGCCCTTCCGCCCAATAAGTCCATACCGAAGAGCCCAAGTGCAACCCACCCAGACACATTCCCCTTCATTTACCCCTTCACCTAACACTACGGACAATTTAGCATGTCTAATTCACCTAATCTGCACATTTCTGGACTGTGGGAGGAAACCGGTAATGAGAAGGTAAAGATCATCGCCAAAGGGACAACAATCTTTTCCTAATTTCCTATAGTAACTTTCGTAAATGCTGCCGCACTTAGGAGAGATCTGTCCTTATATTTTGCAAAGTTCTCAGAATATCTTCCTTCTTAACATACACCCGTTTGAGCATATCAGCCAGTTTTCACTGTCCTCACAAACGGCAAGTTACTTTTCACTACTGAATACTGGGGGAAAGTATTAATTTAGGATTTCCACTATCTCTTCCAACTCAAAGCACAGGTTCCCTCCACTATCCCTGATCGGCCCTACTCTCGCTGATACCTTGGAAGCAGTCGATATCACATGCGGTGTTGTACGTATGAGAATGTGAATAAATCGCCTGGTCCTGAACAGATATATTCTAGATCACGACAAAAGGCTGAAGAACAAATTCTGGGAACCTTGGTTGATGGTTTTTTTGCATCTCTTTAGCACAAAAGGTTCCAGAAGACTGGAAGGACGCGAATGTTGATCCTTTATTCAAAACCGGCTGCAAAGAAAATACTGGGGCTATAGATATAGAAGCCTAACGTCTGTGGTTTGTAAGTTAATTGACAATATTCTCAGAGATAAGGTATGCATGTATTCGAAAAGACATGTTGTGGTTCAGAGCACACAACATAGCTTTTTGCTAGAGTTCTTTGATGAATTGACTGGAAGGTTGACGATGGCAGGCTTGTAGATGTAGTTTAAATAAGTTCAGGTAAGACCTTTGGAAAGGACCAACATTGTAGATCGCATTGGAAGTTTAGATTGCATGGAATCCAGGTGTACCTGGCAAATTCGTTACATGATTTGGTTGATGATCAGAAACAGAATGTAATAGTGGAAGGATGCTTGTCGGACTAGAGGCCTCTGACTTGTGGAGTGCCTCTGGGTTTGGTGCTGGCCCCATTGCTGTTCGTTACCGATGTCAATCATTTGGATGACAATGTACAAGGCATGATTCGTAACGTTGTAGATTACAATAGAAGAGAATGTCCCATGGACAGTGAGGAAGATGATCAGAAATTGCGACAGGACTTTGATCAGCTGGGGCAGTGGGCGGAGAAATGGCAAATCGACTTTAATAGAGGTTGATGTTGAACGGTAGGACAGGGGGGAGTGCAGTGGATCAGAGGTTCACAGCTGATCCAACATTCTTCAAGCCCACTTCCTTGCCTTTACACTATAAAGCTTGATTCCCTTACTGATAATGATTGGATTAATCTCAGCTTTCAATATGCAGAGGGACTACCCCCACCCCGCCCCCTCCCCGCCCCTCACACCCTGCAGCTGTCTGCGGCAAAGAGTTCTAGAGACTCACAACCAGGAGAAGAAATCCCTCCGCACATTCCTCTTAAGGTTCTCCTTATTAGTGAGACCATACCGTCTCGCCTGACACTGACCTAGGCGAGGAAACGTCCTTCCAGCATTTACCCTGTAAGGTAAATGTAAGGAACGCTACGTGTTTCAATGAGATTATTGTTTGTTCTTCCAATGTTCAGTGAGAAAAGTGTCAAACTATTTGACCTTTGTTTATTGAACAATTTGACCATGTTGTGTATCGTCCATGCGATCTTGAAACTCCCTCTCAATTCGAAACTGAACGGAAGTCTCCACCATGTTGGTGTTGCATGTAGCACCAGTGTAGCTTCCAAAAACATACCTGAGACGACATTAGATCCACACACGTCCAGTACTGAAGAAATCGACTCTCCTAATTCATTCCCCATCCTTGAGTAATGAACGTCACTGTTCCAAAGCGCACTTGAACGGTGTACACCATTTACTATCAATATTAAAAGCAGAAGCGTGTATAATAGGAGCCGGAGTAGAACATTCCTCCCTCGATTCTGCTGCAATATTCAATTCAATGAAGACTGATGATGTAACTCCATCACGGTTCCCGTTTTCTCCCCAAAGCTTTAAGTTCTGTAAAAATCTACCTCTTGAAAATATTCAATGTTTTCGTGTCAACATCTATCTCTAGCCAAGTCTATCATAATCTCACTAAAATAACTTCAAGAGTCCGGCATCTCATTCCTAATTTACTCATTTTTTACGCATGGAAAATCCTTGACAATGGTCCAACTCCCTCACAGCTAGCTTTCAGAGTGCCAGAAGACCTGACACTCTTGTTTATATCTACCACTAAGGCTTCCTGACACCAACTCTAATCAGGGAAATTGCATTCTGTTCGGTCCACCTGGTTGTATTCACCAGACTGAATTCTCTCTGAGCAAAGTAACTTCTCCTTATCTCAGTCTGGAATGCTATCCAAATCCTTCGTCTGTGATCCCTGCTTCTAGACTGACTGGTTACTGCGAACTGTATTCTGTGTTTATCCTGTTGGTTCCAGTTATTTTTTTTTATAGATTTACATTGGATTCCAACCTCCTGCCCTTTTGTCAAAATTCTATTTAAGTTCCTTTCATGCCCACTCTGCTGCTCATGTTCCATGCTAAACCACCAATTTGCAGTGAACAGCATGAGGAATTGGCTTATATCGATCAAGAGACAAGTATTCCTATCACAGGTTTGAAATAACTGAATCCCCTTCTGCCTGCTAAATGACAGAGAAGCTCAGAGGCAGACCAGCATTTAAACCAGAAAAACGTACCTCTCATGTTGCCAATGTGAAATAAAGCAACTCAGGCAGGCGACGTTCAGCAGATCTTGCAGTATCTGTTAAACACTGACAACAGACTCATCGAGACATGTTGTTAACCCTGCGAAAAAAACAGATAATGCACGGTTGATATTCCTTTGATTTTACAATCAGGAAAAGGTTTTGTGGAGATTGCGAACAAGTATTCAGCAACTAAATCGAAAAAAATCAGATTTGCATCACTTTCGATCATCTCTCCCGCCCTACAGCACATTTTCGGTTGTTTCCCTTACACTGCATTTCTGAACCACTTTGGAAAGTAGGCAGCAGAACTGTGCATTAATTAAATGGGTAAAATCTGCAGAAAGCTACTGCATGAAGGAAATTGTAGACATTGTACCTGACAAATGGAAAGCTCGCAAACAGTGTCATCAGATATTCGGAAGTTTAATGGAATGTTGGTATTTATTTAACGAGACCAAGCATATAATATGAGATAGGTGTTACAGCAACAGTACAAGAGTTGGTGAGACCACTTCTGGAATACTGTGAACTATACTGGTTAAGGAAACATATTGCATCGTTGGAAGCATTTCAGAGAAGTTTCATTCGAACAATATCTCGTATGAAACGATTGTCTTATGACCAAAGGATAAACAGGTATATGCAGTGGAGGTTATAAGAATGAGAGGTGATGGTCGTTGAAATACACAGGACTGTTAATGTGCTTGGCTGGGTACATGGTGAGAAGATTTGCCCTTATGGGAAAGTCCAGAATCAATTTCAGAATTGGGGGCATAAATTTAAGACTTAGATTGGGAGAAAGCTCTTTTGATTCTCTGGAATTCATTGCGACAGAGAGCTGTTTATGTTTAAGGCTGACATACATTCTTGGTAGAATGGGAAAGGAAGATTTCGCAACAAGGAGCAGGAAAGTGGGCGTGAGGTTTTTTTGGAAGATTCATGATACAATTGATTTGTAGATCAGGCTCGAATGGTCTATTCATGTTCCTATTTCTTGTAACCCAATGGTACACAAGGAGTTCAAGATTTGCTGGATCTTGAAACATCTGGGAGAATTGCTACAAACTGGTAACTCTGTTTTTAACTGAAATATATCTTTCGGATTTTCTTTCCTTCCTCGCAGCTAACATTGTGACAATTGTATCCCTGTCAAAAGGAAGATGCGGTCTCTCCAAATGTGTCACACGCTACCTTACGGTCATGTCCTCTGCAGATCTACTGATCATCATCCTTGATCTAATATTGAGGCACATACCAATTGTTTATGTACGTGCATTTATTCCCATTCTTGAAAACCGCCGTATCTGTAATATCCATTCATCATTTATATATGCTGTCACAGATTGTTCTGTCTGGCTCACTGTCACTTTCACCTTTGACACATTTGTTGCCGTTTGTTGTCAGAAACTGAAAAGTAAATATTGCACTGAAAAAGTGGCATATATTGTTCTTGGAACTGTGGCTGTGCTGAGCTGTTCAAAAAATATTTTCTGGTATTTCAGACTAGCAAACTGGTATTGGCTCAGGAATTTTCCTTGGCCTTGCTTTATGCATTTCAATGTGGTAAAATCCAAAGTTTGGGCATCAATTGAATTCGCTCACTACATTCTAAATCCTGGCATGCCATTTCTTCTGATCCCGCTGTTCAATGTCTTAACCATCAGATGCATCATCGTGACCAGCAAAGCTCGCAAGAGACTCCGGGCTTCCAGCAACACAGAAAGCTCCAGAGACTCAGAGATGGAGAATCGAAGGAAATCGATCATCCTTTTGTTCGTTATCTCTGGGAATTTTATTTTGTTATGGAGCGTGTTTATGGTGTATTTTATATGGAATGCCATGTATCTCATTGGATATGATTCTGTATATTTATATAGTTATCTACTCGAATTGGGTTTCATGCTCCAGGTCTTGAGTTGCTGTACAAACACTTTTATTTATGTTGTGACCTAGACTAAATTCAGACAGCAATTCAAGAATGTGTTGAAACAGCCTTTTACTTCAGTCGCTAAGTTAATAAAATGATTAAAATAGTAGTCTGTGGTACAAGTACATCACATAATATATTGTCTGCAATTGACTCTGAGTGATTTGAATCCAGTCTACAAACTAAAATACTGTCTCGCAGGTGCAAGACGTATACAAAACATCACCACTCAGATCACTTCATGGATAACATTGACGAAACGTCTGCATTCTTCACACCATAATCCATGTGATCTCCTTCAGTTCAGTGCTTAGGACACCTTGCAGTCAATTCGTGTCACTAAGCAGTGAGTGTTAATATGAGTATGATAAGGGAGAAGGTAGTGACAATCTCGGTCAGCATTGTGAATTTGTGCTTGGAGACTTAGCAGATAGGGGAACCCTTAAATGAGTTTTTGATTCGGTTTTCACTAAGGAAAGGGACCTTGTTGTGAATGGGAACTTTTCGGATCTGGAATAGATCAAGATCGATGAAGTTGATGTGCTGGAAATTTTGGCATACATTAAGATTGACAAGTCCCTAGGACCAGACCAGATTTATCCCAGTTTGCCCAGGGAAGTGAGAAAGGAGGTTGCTAAGCCGCTGGCAAACAGCATTGCTTCTTCAATTTTTTATGGGAGTTGTGTCGGAGGATTGCAAGGAGGTGAATATTGTTCCTCTTTTCAAGACGGGTAATAGGGAAATCCCTGATAATTACAGAACAGCCAGTCTTACGTCTGTGCTCAGCAAGGTTTCGAGAAGAATTCTGAGGAATAGGATTTATGAGTAATTGGAAAAGCATTGCGTGATTAAAGAGAGTCAGCATTGCTTTGTGAGGGGCAAGTCATGCCTTACTAATCTTATTGAGATATTTGAGGATGTGACAAGACAGGTCGATGACGATAGAGCAGTGGATGTGGTTTATCTGGACGTCAGCAAGGAATTGGACGAAGTTCCCCAAGGTAGACTTAATCATAAAGTCAGAAGGTATGTGATACAGGGAATTTTGGCTTTCAGGATTCGGAATGGGTTGGGTTACAGAAAGCAGAGAGAGAGGTTGTAGATGGAAAGTATTCTGCCTGCCGGTCAGTACTGAGTGGTGTTTCGTTGGGTTCTGTTCTTGGCCCTGTGCTCTTTGTAGTTTTCAAAGATGGCTTGGATGAGGAGGTTGAGTGCGTGGTAACTAAATTTGCAGATGACACAATGGTTGGAGATGCCGTTGATAGTACCAAGGGCTAATGCAGGCTGCAGCGGGACATAGACAGGATGCAGATTTGGGCTGGGAAACTGCAGATGGAGTGCAACCTGGATAAATGCGAAGTGATGCATTTTGTAAGCTTGGACCCGAATGCTGAATATAGGATTCAAGCCAGGATTCTTGGCAGTGCAGAGGAACAGAGGGATCTTGATGTTCAAGTACATTGATCCTTCAAAGTTGCCATCAAAGTGGATAGGGTGGTTAAGAAAGCTTATGGTGTTTTGGCTTTCATTAACAGAGGATTAGAGTTTAAGAGCTGCGAGGTTTTGCTCCAGCTCTACAAGTCCCTGGTAAGACCACACTTGGAATATTGTGTCCAGTTCTGTTCGTCCTAACGTAGGAAAAGTACTGAGGCTTTCGTGAGTGTGCAACCAAGGTTTACCAGGACGCTGGAGGACAGGAGGACTTGCCTTATGAAGAGAGGTTGACTAAGCTGGGACTTTTCTTTCTGGAGAGAAGAAGGAAGAGAGGTGACCTGATCGAGGTAAACAAGGTATTGAGAACCACGGATAGAATCAACAACCAGAAACTTTTTCCAGGGCAGGATTGACTGGCACGACAGGTCATAGATTAAAGATATTAAGTAAAAGGTATAGAGCGGACGGCAGAGGTAGTTTCTTTCTGCAGAGAATTGTGCATGCATGGAATGCTTTGCCAGCAGTGGTGTTGGAAGCAGCGTAATTAGGGGCATTTGAGCAACGGCTGGACATGTACACGGACAGCAGTGATTTGAGGCGTCCGTAGATGAGTTTTTTTTTAATTTTCTATTAGGATTACTCCTCAGCGCAACATCATGGGCCGAATGGCCTGTTCTGTGCTGTACCTTTCTATGTTCTAAAAACGCAGATAGGTACTAATGCTGTTGTGAATCTTTTATTTTGGAATTGGCAATCTCTTTCTTTCTTTCCGCCTTGAGTCGTTGACCAATTGAATAAATGATCATAGTTCTCAGCCACTGAAGCTATTATATATTCTGAATCCCAAACCACATCAAATCCCTACAACAAAGTTCATTTGGTTCATCCATTCTGCACGAATCCTCTGAAGAGCATACCTCTTATATTCTTATCTAAATGTCTGAGATTCCATCTATCTCTCTGCACATAGTCTCATTGCTTCGTCTGATAGCTTGGTCGCCAAATTCAATTCTCTTCCAAAAAAGTACACAAGAACATACACATTAGGAATACATAGCGAGCAATTTAGTGAACTCATTTATATTTCCCTCTCAGCAGAATGCATGCTAAACTCAATTACTGTTCCCACCCACTATTAATTACTATGTGTCTTCTGCTACTACTTTACACCCTGAATCACTTACTCTGATCTAGTTCTATCTAATCCTTAGAGAGATTCAAAGTTCAACCAAACGTATTCTTATAATATCTTGAAACCAGAATCAAACATGTCTGTTGAAGGTATATTTTGTTTTAGCTTTCTCTGAAGTAACCTTTTTTAAGAAAAAAAATGCAACCTACTCTATATATTTGATATATCTGAAGTCAAACATACCCAAATTGAATGTTTAATTTATTTTCGACAAGTGAAGAGGCAATGGCTTTGTGGTGTTATTGCTGAACATTTAAACCAGAGACAAAGGTAATGCTCTGGTGACCCGGGTTAGAATCCTTCTATGGCAGATGATGGACTTTGAATTCAATCATCTTTGGACTTTGTGGGCGGCACGGTGGCACAGTGGTTAGCACTACTGCCTCACAGCGCCTGAGACCTGGGTTCAATTTCCGACTCAGGCGACTGACTGTGTGGAGTTTGCACGTTCTCCCCGTGTCTGCGTGGGTTTCCTCCGGGTGCTCCGATTTCCTCCCACAGTCCAAAGATGTGCGGGTCAGGTGATTTGGCCATGCTAAATTGCCCGTAGTGTTAGGTAAGGGGTAAATGTAGGAGTATGGGTGGGTTGCGCTTCGGCAGGTCGGTGTTGACATGTTGGGCCAAAGGGCCTGTTTCCACACTGTAAGTAATCTAATCTAATCAATAAATAATTGTAATCAATTGAGTAACTATTGAGCAACAATACAATGTCCATTTTGGGGAAAACCCATCTGTATCATTAATGTCCTTCAGAGAAGGAAACGGCTAGCATACATATGACACCAGATCAACAGCAATGTAGTTATCTTTTAACTGTCCGCTGGAATGGGCAACAAATGCTAGTTGTCCAGTGATGCGCTGTTAATAGTTTAAAGACATTCCATCCACGCATTAAAACCACTGAGAGATTCATGCATTTTATTGACTTTTCAGAATAATTTAAGTTTTAAGTAACTATTCCCCTTTAGAATGCCAGGCAAGGCAAATATTAATATACTTTCTAATCATGATATGCTTGATAATGCGACGGCCTAGTGGCTGTTAGACGCCAAATACTTAATATGTTTGAATTTTTCAGTGTGGTCTTCCTTACCGAGATGCAATTGTGAGAGTGACCTGATGCTTGCACGTTATTGTGTTCCGATGTTTGTCGTCTGCTGTCAAATTCAGAAATTCGAATCAGTTTGTCTTTGTCTCCTGTATCTTCAGTTAACGAAAAACTCGGTATACAACCATTCCGCTTCAAGCAGAATGGATGAATTAATGATTGCTTTCTGCTCTTGCAAACGTGTGGGTCCAGGACCCTTGGAAGAAATTTCGTCAACAGCCTCTTTTTCTCTCACACAAAAATAACAGTGATTTGGAGACGCTGGCGTTGGACTGGGGTTTACAAAGTTAAAAATTACACACCACCTGTTTACAGTCCAACAGGTTTACTTGGAAGCACTAGCTTTCGGAGAGCTGCACTTTTATCAGGTGATTGTGGAGTAAAAGACTGTAAGACACGGAATTTATAGCAAAAGTTTACAGCGTGATAAAACTGAAGCTATATCTTGCAGACCCGGATTGTTTGTTAAGTCTCTCATCTTTTAGGATGACTGTGTTGGTTTCAGTCCTTTCCTGTGTAAATCGCAAAACCTATTTTGAAAGTTACATTCTCAAGTGCACTTTAACAATTGGTGTCATGTTGGCCCACATAAGCACTGAACGTGTTATCTCCCTGTGAGGCTGTCAATGGTCAAACTGATTCTAATCTTTAAAAAACTATTTACCGAATCTTGCATGGATGAATGCAGTTATTGAGCAAAGTAAATTGTAATTATGCAAGTGCAAATTCATCCCACAAACTTATATGTGTATGTGTGTACGTGTTTGTGTGCATCTGTGTGCGTGTGTGCGTGTGTGTTTGTGTGTGCAAGTGGGGCCGTTGTGAGTGTCTGTGAGAAGGTGTGTATATGTGTGTGGGTATGAGTGTAAAAGGGTTTCGGTCTGTGAGCGCCTGTAGTGTATGTGTGAGTGTATGAGAGAGGGTCTGAGAATGTGTTTCTGTGTGCGTGTGTGTGTGTGTGTGCGTCTGTCTGTCTGTCTGTCTGCCTGCCTGTATGTAGTCGTCTGGTCTCTGTGTGTGCAATGCAATGCGGTCACCTGTAGTGTGACATGAATCCAAGGTCTTGGTTGAGGCCATCCCCATGAGTACCGAACATTTTAACAAAACGTGGCCAAGCAGAGGCTGATAGCCAAGTTCGGTACCCACGGGGATAGCCTCAAACGGGACCTTGGGTTCATGTCACACTACAGGTGACCCCATTGCACTATACACACACACAGATACTTCTATACACACACACACACAATCGGACCCTCTCTCATACACTCACACATGCATTCCCACACACACCCTCTCACAGACTAAAATCCCTTTACAGTCACACTCACACACACCCTCTCACAGACACTCATAACACCGCACCCCACCCCACACACACACCCATATGCCCAGATACACATATGTGATTGCGAGGTGAATTGGTACATTTCACTTCGCTCAAAAACTGCATGAATCCATGTCAGATTCTGTAAATCCGTACTTTAGATTAGAATCAGTCTGAACATTGTGGCACAGTCAGCCTCAAAGCAAGTTAACACCATCAATGCATCATCTGGGCCGACATGACACCAATTGTTAAAGAGCACTTCAGGATGTAACTTTTAAAAAAGGTTTTGCGACTACATATGAAAGAACTGAAACCAACATGGTTATTCTAAAAGATGAGAGACTTTTCAAAACTTTCCACAAAAAATTCTGTTTCTGTATCTACAATAGACTAGGGGTTGGCACCTGAAGGTAGCGTGGCACCGTTCTCTGGGCCTGCAGGCCAGACTGGAACTTGTGATCATTCTGGAATTTTTCATGGTTTCCTGCCAATCTATATCCTTTTTGGTTACTGTGTAACAACTCTATTTCCTTTATACTGCAAGATTTGTACCTAGGTACTTATACCTAAGGTGGTGCCACTAAAGCCCACTATATTAAACAGTTTGCTCTGTACTCATGTACTATAACACTAAAGGATATTGTATTGTAATCTTTTCAGCACTTTTGGTAAAATGAAAAGCTTCATGAAACCTTACGTGGAAATTTTCAGTTCAAGTAAAATGATAATGTACACCTCTGGAAAAATTTTGCAGAGGGCACGGTGGCTCAGTGGCTAGCATTGCTGCCTCAGAGCGCCGGGGACCTTGATTCCATTCTTGCCTCGTATGACTGTCTGCATGGAGATTGCACGTTTCGTCTCCTCTGTGTGCTCTGGTTTCCTGTCATTGCACAAAGAAATGATGGTTAGACGGATTGGCCAGGCTGAATTGCTTTCAGGAATGTGTAGGTTACATACATCATTCATGTCTAAATATCGAATAATAGGGAATGGGTCTCAGTGGATTACTCTTTGGTGGTTCGGTGTGGGCTTTTAATGCTTAAGGCCACTTTGCTGAAAGGAACAATCATTTTGATTTGGCTGCGTGAGTACTTCGCTCGATTCGAGCCGACGTCAGTAATTATGTGCTTGCTGGTGTTCTGTCATTGTCAGTTTATAATCAGTGTGACACTCCATTTTACTGTTAATCTTAGCAGATGCGATCATATAATGATAACACTTTCTTGACTTTCTTCTTCCTGGTGCGCACGTCTAAGTATACCTGAATTGCACGTGTCCTGCTTTTGTAAAGAATCAACATGAACAACATGATATTTAAACAGATCATTGAGATTTCTTAATAATTAAAATTGGAATATAACAGGAAATAAACAGTGTCTCGAAGTTTTATGAGACTCAATCAATTCCTTATCATTTTGCTATTTTCATCATTCTCAATGTCCATCTTCCCACTTCTGATTCCCACGCTGCATCAAAGGCAATTCTTATTAAAGAGTGTATGTGTATATGAATCTATGTGTATATGATTAAATATGTTGCTGATATATACAGATATATTTTCTGCATTAACTCATATATTTTCATGATTGAATGGTGACTGCCACACGGAAGTCAGAATGCGGTACTCCCACACATTCTCCACGTGCCATGTTCAAACCAGATAAGAGCTTAAAGGTGTCTATTTGGACACAGTATAGAAATTACAAACAAAAATTCAGGGTCATAATTGCTCAAAGTTCCCCTATTCATATTACCTCCCTGGAATTATGATGATGCAGGATATGGAGGCTGAGTCAGTTCATATCACCATTTTCACTGCTTTTATTTTTAAACTCACAAATCTGTCGAATGCTACAGCCGTATCGTTGACTGTTCTATATTAATTAATAAACCACGCTCATATAATGAGACTTCTGGAGAAATCAGTTTTGATTACATCTATACCATTGCATTAAACTCACGTTTCTTTTTAAACTTAATTCAATTATAAATCTGCTACCAGAGCTGTAATGATTAGTCCAAGGCATATGGGCTCAGGTGACACGGGATAATCTTGAGCACGAGGGAACGATCCGATCGCCTGCGCAGTACTCACTCCATAGAACGTCCTTCAAAACTGCTTATTCAATTGTGTTCTCAGAGTTTAGTACAGCACCAGACACCAGCGTTCGTTTCAGGCCGAGGGTAGCGTGTGTGTGGAGTTACATGTGTCAGCGTGCTTTTCCACGGTGCTCTTGCTTCTTCCAACAATCCAAACATATTGCCTTCTCTCTCTTACATCAACTCGAGTGGCAATTGTGATATGATCCCAGGATCTCCAGTTGAACCTGGTGATCATGGGAATGGCAGATGTACTGACGACTAGCACTGAGGTCATACTGACTCCAATGGAATCCAGAGTTATTATTTCCCAATACTTCTGTTGAAACTCCTCATTGTGTGTAAGGTTTACTACCTCTTGCCTCATATAGTAATGGGCTGATCAGTCTGGTTCATCGTCTTACAAGAGAAAGTGTCATACAAAGTGAGAGACAAAGAACCAGGTAGAAAGTCAGAAGGAAACCATATAAATGAAGATCTATAGAAAGATAGAAGGTAAGTTAGAGAGAGAAAGAATGAGAAATTAAAAGAGAATAGAAAGCGACAGTACGAAAGCAAGAGAGAGAGAGATGGAGAGACAGTCAGAGAGATTGTGAGAGATAAAAAGAGAGAGAAAAACGGGATGGTGGCAGAACAAAACAATGCGGGTCAGACAGACATACACAGGCCGAGGGAGCAAGACTAGGTGAGAGCAAGAGACAGGGTGAAGTCGAAAGACAGCCAAATTGAAGGAGAGATATATTGAGATGGGACAGAAAGACAGCGAGATGAAAGGAAGAGTGGGATTAGTCATTAAACATTTCAGTACTAGGTGTTCAGCACAGACAGGGAAAGGAGGAAAAGTGGAGAATTGACAGCGTGAGTAAAGAACTGTATTTCAGTCCTGCTGAGAAAGGATGCTGCAGACTGTTTAAGGAGAGAATCAATTTGTGAAGATCTGTGGGATAAGTCAGGTGCAATTACATTAGTCTATAGGTTTGTGGGAAGGATCCACATGAAACAAATTGTGCAGAGGAATTAGCAAGATTTTTGAAATTACAAAGTTATTATAACGGGGAACAAAAATTGCCCAAAAGTGGATTGTAATATCAGAGTGTAAGTGGCAATGAGAGACAGGTATTCCGAGATTATACTCAGGAGAGTTTCGTCCAGCTGTTGGTCAGCGTTTGAGGCGGTATGGTGGCTCAGTGGTTAGTAGTGGTACCTTATTGTTCTAGAGTCTCGGGTTCGCTTACAGCCTTGGGTGTCTGTCAAAATGTAGCTCCCACTTTTGCCTGTTTTTCCTCCTACAATCCAATGATGAATTGGCTATGTTCATAATTTTCGAGGATGTGTAGGTTGGATGCATTATTCAGGGCTGAATATAGACTCGCGGTTTGGGTGAGACACTCTGTGCGGGGTTGGTGTGGCCTTGTAAGGCCAAAAAGCCTGTTTCGACACTGTTTAAAAAAAGTGTCCAGTCCATTAAGAAATGGTACAGGTCAGTAAGTCGCTAAGTCACGTGATATTTACTTGTGCACAGTGTACTGGCTGTGGCCAGCAAGTTGTGTGCATTTTCCCATGAACTAATGAATTACTAAATAACCCGTTAACTTGTTTTTGTCTAGTTTTGGAAAATGTCTCCCCAGCCAAGGGAAAACTCTTCCTGGGTGGTACATTGGCTTTGCCAGTCACCTCGGTGTCAATCACCTGAACTGAGGAGATTCAAAGCCCCCCGTTAATATTGCTAAGCCAGAATTTCCTGACGGGCCCAGGTTAACAACCTCAATCAAGGAGTTCGCGGGCAAGAAGTACCAAATGTTTCCAATCACGGCAGTTGGGTTTTTGGAAATAAGTTGAGCCAGTGGAACAAATGGGAGCAAATTTTGGAGACAGTGATCATTATAGGAGGCAGGTTCAGGATGACGGTGGAGTGCATTGCTCAATCCAAAGTAAGATTTGCCAGAGAGATGTCCACAATCGGGCAAGAACAAAGGGTGAGTCAGAAAGCCTGCAATGAGACTTTGGTGGAAGAGATTGCATCTACCCAATTGTCGATGTTTTGCAGGAGATGATGCAGTTAAAATCAAGGCGTAATTTCTTACACTGGAAATGTAGAACAAACAAATGCACAGCATCAGTCTTGAAAAAGAAGATAAGGTAAAGAAAAAATGCATTGGTATTACCAAGTAAATGCAATTGAAACTGAATCAGAAGATTTTTTTACCGCAGCAGGAGGACCACTGAGAGCGAGGCCGTGGGTTGCTGGGAAGATCAATTAATCGTGTAAAGCTTTACCTCGTGGGAGCAGCTGGCTCCATTTTTTGCAGCAACATCTGGAGCAGCGACTCGAGGACCAGCGGGCTGCCAGGGAGCTAAATTAATTATTTAAAAGCTTATCTCGTGGTAGCAGTGGCCTCCTGTGTGTTTGCAGTCCGCAGTGGAAGCTGCGAAGGCGAGGACTGTGGGCGGCCAGGAAGGTAAACAAAGTCATTTTAAAGCTCATCTCGTGAGAGATGTGGGGTCCATTTTATTGCAGCAGCGGTTGGCCAGCGAAAGCGAAGAAAGCGGGATGCCTGGAAGGAACATTCATACTTTAAAATAAATCCTCTTGGGAACACCAGCTTTGGTTTTTCACATCAGTGGGAGCAGCGAGAACGCGGACTAAAGGTTGCCCGGCAATCAAGTTAATCAGTTAAAAGCTTGCCTCCTGGGAGTAGCGGCTTCCACTTTCTGGCAGCAGCAGTGGGAGCCGCGACAGCGAGGACCAGGGGCTTTCCAGGAAGGTACCTTATTCGCTTAAAGGTGTACCTCGTGAGAGCAGCAATTCTGGCAAGAGTGAAAATAGATAAGGATCCTAAACTGGCTGGAATTTATCGTAAGATTCTCTGGGAAGCGAGGGAGGACATTGCAGAGCCTAAGGCTTTAGGTTTACATCGTTATTGTCTACAGGAATTATGCCAGAAGACTGGAGCATAGCAAATGCTGCCCCATTCTTCAAGAAGGGGAGAAAACCCTGGTAGCTTATTTCCCTTGTGGCTAACGCGTTGGAAAGGATGATAAGAGATAGAATTTGTCATCATGTGGAAAATAATAAATTGTTTATGGATAGTCAACTCAGTTTTGTGAAGTGTAGGTTGGGCCTCACAATCTTTATTGAGTTTTTTCAGAAGGTGACCAAACAGGTGGATAAGAGTAAAACGGTTGATGTGGTGTTTTGGAACTTCAGTAAAGCGTTTGATGAGTTATTTCAGAAAATATAGTGG
The DNA here is from genome assembly GCF_020745735.1 of Hemiscyllium ocellatum. Classification (NCBI taxonomy): domain Eukaryota; kingdom Metazoa; phylum Chordata; class Chondrichthyes; order Orectolobiformes; family Hemiscylliidae; genus Hemiscyllium; species Hemiscyllium ocellatum. The sequence continues at coordinate 132,492 of NC_083441.1, forward strand.
CATAGGACTGAGTGTGATTTAGCGGTTTGGATCAGAAATTGGCTGGCTGTAAGGAGACAGAGGGTGGTGGTTGATGGGAAATGTTCATCCCGCTGTTCAGTTATTATTGCAGAACCGCAAGGATCTGTTTTGGGCCACTGCTTATTTGTCATTTTTATAAATGACCTCAATGATGGCGTAGAAGAATGGCTGACTAAATTTGTGGACGATACTAAAGTCGATGGAGTTGTGGACAGTGCAGAGGATAGGTGACAGAGGGATATGGATAAGTTGCAGAGCTAGGCTGATAGGTGGCAAGTGGAGTATAACGTGGAAATGTGTGAGCTAATTACCTTCTGGAGAATTAAAAGGAATACAGAGTACTGCACTAACCATAAGATTCTTGGTAGTGTAGATGAGCGGAGAGATCACAGTGTCCATGCACATCAATCTCTGAAAATTTCAACCTAGGTTAGTAGGGTTGTTAAAGCAAACAGGGTGTTATGTTTTATTGGTCCAGGGATTGAGTTTCGGCGCCATGAGGTGACGTTGCAACTGTCAAAACTCTGGTGTAGCTGCACTTTGAGGATTTCACACAGTACTCATCTCTACGTTATAGGAAGGATGTGGAAACATTGCAGAGGATGTGGAAGAGATTTACCACAATGTTGCCTATTATGTAGGGGCGGTCTTAAGAAGAAAGGCTTAGGCATCTGACACTGTTATCTTGAGAGAGAAGAAGCCTAAAAGGTGATCAGAGGATTAGATAAGATGGACAGTGGAAGCCTGATTCCTCAAATGATAATTAACATCACGAGGAAAAATAGCTTTAAATTGAGAGATGATAATTAAAGGACAAATGCCAGAGATAGGTTCTTTACTCAGAGAGTAGGAAGGGCGTGGAAAGCACACCCTGCAACAGTAGTACACTCGCTAACTTTAAGAGTATTTAAATGATCATTAAATAGCCATACTCGATGAAAAATGAGTACTGTGGAGTTGATGGGCTTCCGATTTGATTCATAGGTTGGCGCAACATCGAGGGCTGTGGGCCTGGACTGTGCTGTAAAGTTCTCGTTCTGGAAGATTCAAGGCGAGGTGAAAAAGCATTGCAGTGGATCAAAGACGAGTTAAGACAAAAGAGTGACAGATAACAAAAAGGGACATCCCACAGTATTAGAAATGTGCATAAATAATTTAAAGTAAAGTGTTTACAGAAGGTGTATGTATCATGTGATATCAAAAAGAAAAATGGAATTCGATGACGGGACAATATTTGTAAGATTCGCAAACAGCATCAGGACAGGCAGGGAAAAATGTTGACAAGAAAACAAAAGGAGGGTACAGACTCCCAGGGGCAGGCTGAATAATTCGACAAGCATCTGGCAGTTGGAACGTAAAGTGGAGAAATGCAAACTCTTCAGTTTCTTTTTAAACATTAAAACGAAGAAAAAGTATTTTTTTGCAACAGAGGTAGCCTGCAAAATACTGAGGGGCAGAGGGATTTATATCTTGAAGTGCACAAGTTCCAAGCATTTATTATACAGAACATAATGAAGGAGGTTAATCGGGTGATGTCCTTCATGACAAGACAGAGTCAATATAATTGCGATACTTCAGTTGTACATAGTGCTGGAGAGACCAAACACAACATAGAATATAGAAAGTTACAGCACAGGACAGATCATCCGGCCCTCAATGTTGTGCCGAAATTTTATCCTACTCCAAGATCAAACGAACCTACATGTTTTATATTTTACGATCAGTAATGTGGCTCTCAAAAAAGTCGCTTAAATGTTCATTACGTATATGACTCTACTAGAACTGCATTCCATGTACCCACCATTCTCTGTGTAAAGAACATACCTCTTAATATTATGCCACCTTTTGACAGTTATTTTCGCCCTGGGAACAAGTCTCTGGCTATCCACTGTACGTATGCCTCTCAGCATCTAGACTACCTGGATCTGGGCACCGCTCATCCTTCTTTGGTTCAATGAGAAAAAATCCTCACTCCATCAAACTTTTTTCATAAAACATGCCCTCCAATCCAGACAGCATCTTGGCAAATCTCCTCTCCACCTCTCCAAATCTTCCACATCTTTCCTGTAATGAAACGACTAGAACTGAACACAATATTCCAAGTGTTTTATAATCAGTGTTTATAGAGTTGCAACACAGCCTCGCAATTGTTAAACCCAATGTTAATGCCAACACGTCATGCACCTTCTTTACAACTTGGGTGGCAACTTGAGGGATCTACGAATGTGGACCTCAAGATCTCTTTGTTCCTCCACAGCGCCCACAATTATGCCTTTAATCCTCCATGCTGCATTCAAATTTAATCTTCCAAACTGAGTTACTTCACACTTTTCCAGGTTGAACTCCATCTGCCACTTGTCAGCCCAGCTGAGAATATCCCATTGCAACCTACAACAATTGTCCACACTATCCCTAACTCCACCCACTATTTAATCAACGGCAAAATTACTTAAACATCTTTCCACTTCCTCGTCTAAGTCATGTACAAAATCAAAAAGAGCAGAGGTTGCAGAACACATCCCTGTGGAACACTACTAATCAATGAGTTCCAGGCTGAATATTTTTCATCTGCTAACACCTTTGGTCAAACCAATTCTGTATCCAGACAGCTAAATTTCTGTGTATTCCATGCCTATTAACTTTCTGAATGAAATTACCATGGGCAAACTTATCAAACGCCTTAGTAAAATCAATATGCATATATCCACTGCTCTGCCTTCGTAAACTTGTTTCGTTTACTCATTAACTCACGTTACAAAAACTCAATAACTCATGTGCGGTTTGACCTGCCCCTCACACAGCCATGCTGACTATCTCTAATCAAACTATGCTTTGCCAAATAATCATAAATCCCGTCTCTCAGAATCCTCTCTAATAATTTGCCCACCACTGATGTAAGACTGACTGATCAATAATTCCCACGGTTATCATTCTTTCTTTCTTAAACAAGTAAATAACATTTCCGACCGTCAAATCAACTGGTACTTCTCCAGTTGACGGTGACGACGCAAATATCATCTTCAAATATGCACCAATCGCTTCACTCGTTTCCCATAGTAATCTTGCAAGTATCCCATGTGGGGCAGGGGACTTAGCTATCCTCAATTTGTTTAGAAATTTCCAGCACATCCTCAACCTGGTCGAGCGTATAAGCCTGTTTCACGCTGTGCACACAAATGACAATGTCCCGCTCAGTAATAAATACTGACGCAAAGTATTCATTAACGACATGCCATTCTTCCTCCAATTCCAGGTGCAAATTCCCGCCACTATCGCTAATCCCTAATCCTACCCTTACTCTGGTAATCCTATTGTTCCTCATATATGTGCAGAATATATTCGGGGCTTCCTTATCCTACTCACAGAGGCTTTTTCATACCCTCTTCTTGCTCTCGTGAATACATGGTTTTGTGTTCCCTGGTTGCCTTGTAACATTCCAGAGCCCTGTCTGACCCTTGCTTCCTTAACTTTAAGGGGCCTTTCTTCTTCCTCTGACGGGATATCCCACAACTCTTGTCATACAATGTTCGTTCACACCATCAACTCTTTTGCCTCAGTGGCCAATCCTATCCAGCACTATTAGCATGTGCTCCCTAAATCATCTCCAAATTTTTGTCTTAAGTTTCACTTCGAATAGCTACCCCCAATTTATCCTCCACAGTTGCTACCCATGAGCATTTCAATCACCTACCGCCCCCCCTATTAAATATTTCTCGATAATGTTTGGTCCTATCCTTCTCTATGACTTTAATACAGGCCAGGGACCTGTGAATAATATCACTGAAATGTTCTCCCACCGAGAGACCTGATACCTGACCTGTTTCGTTGTCTAGCACCAAATTAAATATGGCCTTCTCTCTAGTTGGCCTATTTACATATTGAGACAGGAATCCTTCAAAGACACATTTGGCCTGACTTATTCCATCCAAACCATTTTCACTAAGGAAGTTCCAATCAATATTAGGGAAGCCGAAGTCATTCATGACGACAACCCTGTTACTTCGGAACCTTTCCTGAATCCGTCTCCCAATCTACTCCAAAATGTCTCTGTTCCGATTGGGGTTCCATAGAAAGCTGTCAATAAAGCGACTGCTGCATTCCTGTTTTTGATTTCTACCCATACTGACTCAGCAGACAAACTCTCCTCGACGTCCTCCCTTTCTGCAGCACTGATACTATACTTGTTTTGCAATGCTTCTCCACCATCTCTTTTACCTCCCTCCATATTCATTTTGAAACATTTCAACTCCGGTGCATTCAACAATAATTCCTGCCCCTGTGATATTTAAGAATCTGTAATTGTCACAATGTCGTTGCTCTAAGTACTAATCCATGCACGATGTTAATCCCCCTTATTCTTGACACTTCTTGCATTAAAATAGACACAATTCTATCCATCACATTGAGTACAATATTCACCTAACAAAAATCTATCTTTCCTCACAGACTCTCTGCACGCTGTTACTGCCTGTTCAACACCTACCTCATCATTTGACAATTAGCTCTGATTCCCACACCCTTGCTAAACTTGTTTATACCCTTCCGAAAAGCTGTGACAAACGTTCTGCCCAGGGTATTGGCATTCCCTCCAGTTCAGGTGCAACCCGTCCTCCTTGTCCATGTTCCACTTTCCACTGAAGTTATCGCAATAATCCACATGTCTGAAGCCCTCTCTCCTACATCATCTCTGCAGTAAAGTGTTCATATGCACTCGACCTCTGTTCACAGCCTCAATAGCCCGTGACACCAGTTGAAATCTTGAGATTATTATAATGCTCGTCCTGCCATGAACCTTTCAAGGTAACTGCTTATATTCCATTTTCATGTCCTATTCTCCTTTCCTATCAATGCCATTGGTTCCGATGTGAACCAGATGTCTGGCTGCTCACCTTCCCCCTTAAGAATCCTGAGGACTCGATCAGAGATTCCCTGACCCTGACAGACGGAAAGCAACACACCATCCGAGAATCTCGCTCGTGATCGTAAAACCTCCTGCTTATTCCTCTAACCATTCATTCTCCTATCACAATCGCTCTCCAATTCTCCTCTCTCCCTTCTTATGCACAGAGCCAGGCACATTGCCAGAGACCTTGCCGCTGTGGCTTTCCCCTGTTAGGGGTCCCACACCAACCCCTCCCCCCCCACCCAAGAGTATCCAAAGCGATGTACTTATTACTGAGAGCAATAGGAACGTCTGGAATACTTTTGAATATCTTGTCTGCTTATAGAAGGGATAATGCAAACGTATAGATGTTAGTTCGTCGGGATGTTTCATCGATTGAAAAAGCTGAGCCTCTTCCACAGCAGTTTTGAACAGTTCAGAGACGATGGGAATGGGAGGTATGGTGAAGTATACGAATTGTTGGACTCTTGGAGAAGGTAGACGTGGGAAGTGGTCTCCTGAAGTGAATCATTCTGGGAGAAGATGCGTTTGGATTTACAATGGGAGTTGGGGAGGGGAACATTGCCCTTTCAGGAGAAAGAGCAGAGTTTTCTCTTTCTCTCTCCATGGTCTGTGTGTGACTGTAGAACGTCGCACTCAGAAGGCAGTGGAGTTTGTACATTGAAACTTTTTGAAGACGAACAGATTCTTATCAATAGAGGAATGAAAAGTAATTGGAGACTGAATACAATGTGTGGTGAGAAAAACAATTGAATCAGTCATTCTCTTATTAAATGGTGGAGCCAGATGAATGAGTCCAAAGGCCTAGCATTTGCTTCTGTTTTATATCTTCAGCAACTGTAATGAAACAAACTCTTCTTAAAACAGACAATGTGTCTGTTACTGTTTAGCCTTACAGACGGTGCGTTCAGTTACTCTGTGAAATTCCATCACACTCTGAGCGTCTTCAACATCTGCTGGTCATATCTCGCCTCTGCTAAACCTTGTTAATGCGAACCGTACACGACTCAATACCCTGCAATGATCTGCTGCTAACGAATGGTACTTATGTCAATGAGACATTCCCTCTTTCTCTTCCTTAACCTTCACTCTAAGCACTGAAACAATTATCACTGTGACAACGTAAACATCGAAACTTTAGCAATTTCATGGAAGGAAAAATCAACGACAACTCTCTGGAATAAGTTCTTTCTGAGAGCTGAAAGCGGCAAGGAGAAAATGTTATAAAGGACTAAAAGGCAGCACGTGACTGATCCATCCCTGTGAAGAGGAAACATGTCCAATGTTTTCTTGAGACAAATAATATAACAGTGATGCGTTCTTTTTAAAGAGGTCAGCATCATCAACGAACTCATGTTTGCAAATCGCGCTGAGCTGTATCCAACAAGTGATAGGGTTGCACAGTTCGACAGCAAATGCTCATCAATCCTGATGGTTATACAAATGAATCTAACAAGCCAACTGAGATTAACAGTTTGGTTGCAGTCAGACTCACTTATACATGCTGCACTCAACATATATTCACAAATATCTGAACCTCGCAAACATTAAAGGCAGAAAGCATTATGCCTGTTTGAACAGACAAACTTTTTTTTCCGGACGACCATTTCACTCGCTCTTAGCCAACCAGAGTTAACTTGACGCGGCCAGAAGATGGTAACTCCACAGAGACCACGTCTGGACTTGAACACAATTCCGTTGCGCTGTAAGGCAGCATGCTGAACACTGAGTCACCATGCCTGGAAAGCGAGAATGTGGTCAGCCTTTTGTCAAGTTCAGAGGATCGATGACTACAGGGCATCAGTTTAAGGTGAGTGGGGAAAAAATAAAAGGAAACCTTAACGGAAACTGTTATTTTTAAACAGAATGCGTTATGCATATGGAACGAGCTGCCAGTGGAAATGGTTGAGGCTGGTACATTAGCGACATTTAAAAGACATTGAGACAAATACATGTACAGGAAGGGTTTAGAAAAATGTGGGCCAAGTAGTGGGAAATGGAGTTAATGTGGTTGGGCATTTTGGTCAGCTTTTACCAGTTCGGGCCAAAGGGCCTGACTCTATGACTCTATAACTCTCCATCTATATTTCGACTGACAAATGACAAATAACGTGCACTTCACAAAATACGAATTGACAATCTTCAACAAGAGACAATCCAAACATTACAACTTGACAAACAAATCATTGCCATCGCTGAATGACCTACCTCGTGAATGCCAGCATTTGTCATTGACGGAAATTAAACTGGAATCATCATACCAACACAGTAGCTCGCAGAGGAGATCAGCTGCAAGGAGAAAATCGCTTCCCCATTCTCCAAAATCTGCCCACCACATGCAGTGTGAATGTCCAGAGTGTGATGGAACATTGCCCAACTTTTCATGATTGGGTGCAGCTGCAACAATACTCAAGAAGCTCTAAACCATCTCAGTCAAAGCAGCACCCTTGATTGGCACAACACCCACAAACATCTGCTCCCTTCACCGCCGACGTTCCAACACAGCATTGGGTACAATCTACAAGATACAGTGAGTAAGGGTCAAGCTTCAGGTTAGGTTTAGGGTGAGGATGAGGACTAAAGTTACGTTTATGGTTAATGTTAGGGTTACAGTTAAGGTCAAGAATCGGTTTCGCTATCGATCCGGGTCACTCCATCTGAGGGCAATTGAAATCTATTTTGTTTAGGTGACAACTGCACGCAGCAATCCACCAGACAGCATTGACAGCTCACAGAAGCGTTGGCTGGAAGTACAAGTTTTTAAGAAGGCTCTCAGAGTGTCGTGGATAATATAGGGAGGGAATTCCACAAACCCGGATGCTGTTAGTTGGACACACAGGTCTACCAGCGACAAAGTCTTAAATTGCTGATGAAGGAAATAAATGATCGCAGAAGTAGATAACGCAGAGAAAGAGTTGTCACTCGGGCAATCACAACAAATTTACTGAACAATTGCATTTTCCACAATTGTGAATTTATTAATCAGTTAACTGAGAGGCAGAACTGGCTTGCCAGCAGTCACCCACCTGTCTGTCAAAGTTGTGCCTAAGCGTGCAATGTCTTCATCTCAAACCTAGAAGCTCTGGTTGTTAGCAGCTATCTGGGGTTTCGAATTCCACTGCAGAATTGATTCAAATAACTCGTTCTGGAGTTAAAAATCAACTGATTGCCATGGCACCATTGTTCATTGATGTTCAACAAAATCAGAATTTACTAATGCAATTTCGGGTAGGACGTATGCTACCCTTTTCTATTCTGTGCATTTCCAGACCCTGACACTGTTTTGACCGATTCCGAATTGTCCTCTGAAACAGCAAATCATTTCAAGGGTGACAAACGACAGCCACTAAATGTGGTCTGGCCTACGATGCAATAATACTCCATCATCTGGCTTTGGGTCATGTGAGCCCTGGAAAGGCTGGACATAAGATCATTCAACTGTGCTCTCAGTAAAGTTGCTATTTGTTTAACACCGTACAAAGTCTTTACTATCAATTATCTTTTACGAGCTGTGTGTGATGCAATATTGCAGAATAAAAGAGCAATCCATGTTCTGCCAGAGTTAAATAGGCCTTCACTCCACTGCCTGCATATCGCATCCAGTACCTTCAAAACATTCGAGTGGATCGAATTGGCTGAAGTCAGAGACCTCCGTGCACAAGATTTGAGGAGGAAGGGGCCAACATGGATGACCTAATCAATTAATCTGGCTGAAAGTCAGTGCAAATGTTTCAGCCTTCACACATACACCAATGTTGACAGAGTCACCCGTACCGCAGGATGAGGTCTAACCATTATATTGCGCACAAAAAGAAGCAGTAGACCATTCAAACCATCGAGATTGCTCCTTCATTTAGACATATCACGGCTTACCTAATCATCATTTCGTGCACCTTCCTGCTGACTTCCTATTACTCGTGATTCCACTGTTGATTCCAGATAGAGATGCTGGCATGCTGCCAATAAAATAAGACATAGTCTCAGACATCATGGAGTTCCAAAGACAAGGTTGAGGAGTCCAGGGACAAGTGCCTCTGTCTGTTCCAATTCGGACTTAGCTCGTTGGTCTGTTCTGTTGTTGCAACATGACAGAATCACTAACTCAGTAGGGGAATTTGACTTTTCAACATGGATGTGTGGATACAGCAATTTTAGAACTTCATAATACTGAAAGAGCCCTAAATGTTTCTGTCTCCCATCGATTCCTGTTATTTTTTTTTATTTTACACACTCGTCAGACTCGGGCATTAATGGCTAAGCCAGTATTTATTGCCATCTGGGGTTGTCACTTTGAGAAAGTGGTGGAGGCCTTCTTCAACCACAATCCACATGCTGTCAGTAAATCTATAATCTCTTTTGGGGTTGAGTTCCAGAACTTTGATCCAGCGACAGCAAAAGAATGCAATATATTTTCCAGTTGATGAGTGGCTACTGTGGAACTTGCAGGGGCGGGTGTGGGGTATTCCCATGAATATATTGCTTTGGTTGCTAGGTGGAAATGGTTGCGGATTTAGAAGGTGCTGTCTTCGGATCTTGGTGAAATTCTACAGTCCATCTGAGAGATAGTGCACACTGCTGCGACTGAGCTTCAGTGATGGAGGTAATGGTGGCTTATGCATGTGGTGCCAATCAAGTGGGCTGCTTTGGCCTGGATGTGTCAAACTTATTGAGTGTTATTGAAGCTGTACTCAACCCAAGTGAGCAATATTCCATCACAGTTCTGATGTGTACCTTACGTGACCTGGGCAGTCAGAAACCACGTTACTAGCCTTATTATTGACTGCCTCTGACCTGTTCTTGTAACAAGCTCCTGACCTGAATTACAATCGAAACTGACCAAAACACTACGACCAATGCAGTTATTTTAATTTTCATGATTCAGGAAAGTGGACGTCAAATTTCATTGCATCCATACAAAGAGAAGAGAAAAAATTATAACAAAGTTAATTTCAGTAGAGCTTCAGATGCATCTGGTAGAATTAGAATATCCTTTACTGTCACGTGCATTCCTCCAAAATGCAAAGAAAAGTGTTCACTGTTCCGTGGGTGGGCGTCAGTGACATTGGCTTAGGCGAAATGAACACAAAGATAACTTAAAGAGTTCAGCTTTTCTGTCTCCGCTGCTACAGCCAGAGTTGCACTCTGGGATTCCTAGCCCAAGCCATGCCATCAAGATTGTGCTGTCTCGGGCTTGCCACCTCACACCATGGTGCAAACGGGAGTATTCCAATCGTATAAGCCATTGCCATGCTGCCATCAAGGACCCACAATACGCGGAAGTGAGAGTGTCCCTCTAGGCTTCACATGCAGACAGACCGACTCTGCAACCACACTGCCTCTGATATCGCTGCCGTTGCTCTGGAGCCCAATGTAGCCATCACCTGCTGAAGAGCTCTCTTCATGAGGTCCGTTTGAGAAAAAGGAAGGGGAGGATGGGAAAAGGAATTGAAAAAAGATGAAACTTTAGCCAAGAGGACAATACCACGCCTGTACACTGCCTCGTCCACCGCCGACTTATTGCTAGCAGTATCTCATGATCCATTTTATAAGACAATATGAACTCCTAAAGTTAGGTGCATTGCTAGGGTATTCGAGATTCATTTTTTTCAAAATGTTCTCGTTCTGCTATTTCCTCAGTTTTACTTTGGGAATACAGCCTGGGGAACTGATTTCCATCATTCATTCACAAAAACACGGCAGTACCATGACTATCGAAAGGCAGGCGCACAGCAAACTATGTGGAAGCAAACTGGGTACCATCCTCCCAGTTGGTGTCCCATGTTTTCTGGATCAAAACTGTAGACAGTCTATGTTTCACATTTATGCAAATAGGCAGAGTGGTTGACTGATCTCTCTGATTAAGTGAAAGTGATACATTTGTATGACTGTTCAAGGTGATCACCTGCTCAAATCATATTTCTTGTCTCTGTGATTAAGTCAATATCCCAATGTCATGACAGTTGGGGCACACTGCGGTGTTCCCAGTTATCGTGGGAGCATCTGTGAAGTGTGACAACCTAGGTAGCAATGTCCAGAACACCGTCAAACACATCAACGCCATTTCAGTGCCAGATATTTTGCTACCTTCAGAATTCAGGTTGTTTTTCGCTTACAGTGAAATAGCAGCATCCTTTCAAAATTGGGTGCTTCACTAGCTATTCAAAATGGCTGTACCAGAGTGAGCATATCTGCTCTCCAAACACTTGGTCTGGGATTTTACTTTCTCATTGGAGACCAGGCAGGAGAATGAAGTTGAGGCTGAGATGAAATAAGCCATGATTGACAGTTTGAAACTGAGTTCTGGAAAGAAATGCATACCTGTAAGGTGCATGCGGATAAATAAACGATTTCCTAGACCATCAATGACTGGACTGAGATCTATCCAACACCAAGGTACGTTACGTTCTACAACGTAATGTACTGTGTAAGACGCATTTTTTTGGGGGAAAGCAGATTCTAATAACAAATGAACATTTACATCACAAAATATATTATGTGGATTTGATGCTTCCGCTTTTAATAATGTCAAATATAATATACAGGTATTCATACTATCATGATTACAAGATCTGCAATCCCGTTCACATCCAGAACCAATAAAGATGCAACAGACTAAAGGAACATCAGGATGCTCTCCCATTACAGAGAGAAACGTAATTTTGATATTATTCTGAGTGTCACCACAACTCAAAGGAGAGGACAAGAGCGAGGAGGTGTGACATATGGTAACATTAGTTGGGGCCAACAAATTGGTTTGTTTTTTAAGTACATGTTTCACTGTTTCAGTTGCAAATCAACTGATTGGCATATCTTAATAATTGATGAGGGAGAGGTAGAGATGAGATGTTATTATGGACCAAGTGAAACCTCCTCTAAGTATATTAATAAGGTAACCGAGACTCTAATCATTTTCTTATATTAAAGGTAAGTGCAAAGTTTTGCTTTGCAGATGCAATTTGATTGATCAAACTACTCGATGTTAAGCAAACACACACTTTACTTTTATACTACAATTAAAATCCAGACAAAATGAAAATAAAAGAACGAAGGCTTAACTGTTCCAATATTTTAAGACTCAATTGCACACCGTGGGCACAATCAAATTCACTAAAACAGGTTGTCTCACATGCAATTTTATCAGCAGGAGAATGTCTTCCAACTTTTAGCTGCAATAGAGATAGGAATAAGAGCTTACTCCTACCACTGAACGCGTCCATTTTGCTTCATCAAAGTCACGTCAACACATCAACAATTAAAAGCTCTTGTTCTGCCATGTGCATAATTTTCAATTTGAAAGGCTGCAATACTAAGGTTCACCTAAAATATATTAATTTTTAGAATATTTATCCTCTTCTTTTGCCCCGAACTTTAAGGGGCTATGATCAGTATGTACAATTGTCTCAGACACATCAACGGCAATATAAATGCTGAAATGTCAATTAGAATTATTCAACGTGGTTTTGTGCGTGGAAAATCGTGTCTCACAAACTCGATTAGAGTTTTTTTTGAGAAAGTTTCCAAGGATATTAATAATGGCAGAGTAGTAGGCGTTGTTTACTTGGATTTCTGTAAAACCTTTGACAAAGTTCCACATGGTAGACGAATTCGTAAACTTAGGTCACCTCGGATTCTGGTAGAGTTTGTGAATTGGAAACATTCGCTTACTGATAGGTGGCAGAGCTTGGTGGTAGAGTGTTGCTTTCCAAACTGGAGGCCTGTCACCGGAGATCTTTTCTGGGTCCTCTTTTTTCTTGTCGTTTATATAAATGATTTGTTCAAGAATATAGAAGATGCGGTTAGTAAGTTTACAGATGAAACTAAAATTGGCAGTCTACTGGAGAGTGAAGAATATATTCAAAGAGTGCAGAGGGATCTTGATCGAATGGTTCCATGGGATGAAAATTGGCAGATGGAGTTCAATCTGGAAAAATGCTAAATTTTGCATTTTATACAATAAACTAAGGTAGTATTGTTACAATTGATATAATTGGTACGATTGCTGGTAGGGACTTAGATAAAGTTGTAGAACAAAGGGAGCGAGGAGTTCAGGTACATAATTCTTTGAGGCTCGCGTCGCATATGAACAAATTATTTAAAAGGCTTTCGGCATGCTTGCCTACATTACTAAGTCAAATGAGTATCGGAGCTGGAATTCATGTTGAGGTATTACAAGACATTGGTGAAGCCTCTTCTCGAATATCGTGTCTAACTCTGTTATCCAGTTATACCAAGGATATTATTGAGTTGGAGAGGTGTCAGAAGAGATTTATCGGTGTATTCCGGTTATAGACTATTTGAGTTGCAAAAAATGACTGAATCGGCTGGAAACTTCTTTCCCAGGAATATTGGAGTTTGAGAGGCGGCCTGAGAGACGTTTAATCAATAATGAAGTTGTAATTATGATGCTCCTTCTGCAAGGTTACTTCTTCCTTGTTTCTCTTTTTTTTAGGAGATCGTAAAAGACGCAGATTCTGCAAAGTCTGGGTTTGAAGGATGAATTTTAGGGCCAATTTAATAGTAGCCAACAGATACTGACTCAGGTAAAAGGCTTTAAGCTTTCAAAAGAAACACTTTTGTTTAATGCAAAGGGTAGTGTCCATTTCTCCCTGCTCAACAATATTTCAATTTGATTTGATCTGGCTGTTCACTGACACCGATCAGGCAGCTGTGTAGCTGCTGGGCCCAAAGAAGCTGATCCATGCTGATCCTCCTCCTCTCTCTCTCTCTCTCTCTCTCTCTCTCTCTCTCTCTCTCTACCTCTCTCTCTCTCTCTCTCTTTCTCTCTCTCCGAAAAATCCTCTCCCGTAAGCACATATGTCTGAATTCAACTTTTGTGCTAAGGGGTGTTTATGGGAATAATTGGAAGTAGTTGGAAGAGCATCATGAAGTTTAGATAATCTGTCGGATCGGATACGTTATTCACTAGTCTGTTCTCCTTTTTGTGTGTTTCATTCTGTAATCTTGTAAATAAAGATTGTTTTGTTTCAAATAAGTGATTTGACCAGTTGCATCCCACCTGGAATATTCACGTTACACCTGCTTGTAACAAATAGCAAAGTTAGGGTCTGGGCCATTTTCTTGAAACGTTGTGAGGGGGTCTGGCCTGGTCCACAGCAAAGATTACAGAGTTCATCATTGTTGCCCCGGAATGGGATATTTCCAAAGTTTGAGAACATTTTTAAGCTGAGAGTAGAGAGATTTAAAAATCTGTATGAGGGCCTGCATTTTCGTATCAACAGAAACCAATTTGTGGAATGTTGTTGCGCAGCCACAATCTTACTAAACCATAAGGAACTTATCAGAAAGAAGCATATAATGGTGATTTAAACTTAACATCACCAGTGCTCAGGCGAGGGAAAATGTTAGAAGCAATGACCTTCATGGGCACTTCAAAAATGTGATGGGCATTGAGCCCACGCTGTTGGTACCATACTGCTCTGCAAATCAAGGATCCAGCCAACTGAGCAAAACCAACACCTGCTTGTGTTGCAACATCTAGAGGAAGCAATGGATGTGGTATTGAAAACAACGTTTAAAAGACGTTCGGTTAAGTACGTGAATGCAAAAGATTTGGAGGGGTATTGTCCAGGAGCAGGCAGGTGGGGCCAGTGGGGCTAGTTTAATTTTGGATAACGCCTAATATGACAGGTTGGACCCGGAAGTCTGTTTGCATGCTGCATGACTCAATGACTCTAAGACCGCGTTCTTAGTGTAACATTCTGGACTGCATTCAGATTCTTCTTTGGTGTATGATTTTTGGTCCAACTGCTTCAAATTGCTGATCTTTATACTTTCATTTCTCCTTCTGTCCCAGCATGTGGCTTTGTGAGCATATTGTCACACGGTCATGAAAATCACGCGATTTACTTGAATTTCCATTATTTTTTCAACCCGAGTGAGCACCTCTCCCACTTGTGATCCAGTTATAGCGTTACCAAGTATAAACCGTATTTTTGGTATTGAGAATTTCTCTGTTACGCCTGCCAGTATCACTTCAAATTTCACCAGACTCACGAACTGCTTATTCTAGTGACTGTGTATAGATTTCTCAGCACCTCTGCCTGAAAACCCGTTAACAACAATAACACAGGATAAAATGCACCTAATAAAACTATCGCATCATCGCAGACGCCATCTATATGATAAACTATTGCCTCATCTCAGTTCTACGACGTCTCCTGTACTATATCCTCTAGTACGATAACCCCTTAACTCAGAATCATCCTCACTGTAACTACTCCGTTCAAATATGATAGAATTGTGTAGACTTCAGTCAGATTCTCTCTTATGCTTCTCAACATACGTGAATACTTAAGTGACCAAACCTCTCCTTATGGAATATACCTGTCATTGCCAAAATCAGCCTCATGAACCTCTCAACACAAGTGAATACAAAGTTGACAAAACCTTTCCACATGGGATAGACCTGCCATTCCCAATATCAGCCTGACGAACCTCCGCTGCAATCCATCAATGTCATGGATATCCTCTCTTCCTAACCTTAGGGAAGCAAAAGTTGTATGCACTACTACAGGCCTGATCGCTAAAGCCTCTGCAAAACTGCTGTAAGGTATCCCTACTTGTTAACTCCAATCCTCTAGCAATGAAGACTCATATATTATTTATCTTCTCAGTGCTTACTGCTCCACGTGTTTATTTCCAGTTACTGTTGTACGAGTGCACCCAGATCGATCAGGGCATCCACATATTGCAATTTATCGTCATTTAAACAATGGTCCTTCTTTCTGTTTTTTCACACCGAGCCATAAAACTTCACATATAGCCATTTTGGACTGCAGCTACCATGTGTTTCCCGACTCAGTCAACGGGTTGAGAAAACTTCGACCCCTCCTTGCCACATCTTCACACTCTAACCCAGTTCTGTGCTTTCAGAAACTTGGAAAATTTGTGAATCGTTCCATTATCAGGACCTCTCTACAAACTGAGAATACCTGGTGTCCAAGTCGTGATTATGACAAAGGGATGCCTCGCTGGTAGAAGCTTTCATTTTTGAAAAAGCCTGACAGATTCTCCTGTTAATGGAGGACGCGAAGGTTCATGAAATTACAATGCTGTAAACTGCCAAGGCTTTTGTTGAAATGTAAAAAGTGAAATGAAGACAATGAGCTGAATCACCTCTTTTGGAACCCGAATGGAAATTACTCGAAATTTCTTGCTATCACGTCACGTTTTCCATTTGAGTATATTTACGAAAAAGTTTAACTGAACAGCCATAATAATATTATATGGCTGAGCCGGATCGAAAATCTGTGTGGGCTCCTCGTGCTCCGAGTTCCTTTGTTTCATGTCCGGGGCTAAAGGAATCAAAGGGAGAAAGCAGCAGCGAACTGATTTATCTGACCATCTGACCAGCAGGTCAGCTTCAAAGGTAAAATGAGCAGCTACTACTCCTCTTCTATATGGAACTGGAGAAGTTGTGACAAGTTGTGACTCGAAAAGGGAGGAGAAGAGTAGATGTGACTGTAGCAGTCAAGATGAGGGGCTTCAACAGGGTAGATAGTCGTGAGGTTATTTCCAAAGGTTAAGATTAGTCAGTCCTGCAGATGACTTGGCAGTTGGTGTATGTAGACCCATAGGGTCATAGACCACGTAAGCAGATCCTTCCGTCCAACTAGTGCAGGTCAAACATAATCCCACATTAAAACAGCCCCAACTGACGACTCCTTGCCCTCCAAACCTTTGCTATTCTTTGATCCATCCAAATGTCGTTTTAGTTGTGATTGCACACAAATCGTCCAAGTGAGAAATAACCTCTGCATTAAAAAAAAACTCTTTCCTTTGTAAAGATCTTTCTCCTCTCTTCTTAAAAATGTGCCCACTAGTATTGAAATACCCCATCCGAGACACAAGACAACTATCATTAATGCCAACAGTTTAGGGCTGGGAGGAAGCCATTTAGTTTCGAAGTTTTAGACCAGGACGCGTTGCTTAAATCTGGACGTGCTTGTGTGAAATCGATTAACTTTAAGCTCCACTGTATGATGAAGAGAGATAGAGGTTGCTAGATTCTGGTGGCACAGACTCTAGGAAGTTCAGAGGATCAGAGAGATCTTGGAATGCTAATCCACAGATCTTTGAGAACAGACACAATCTGAGTTTGCATGTATGCAGGTGGATTCTTCCCTGTAATCACAACATAATTTCAATATTGGATTTTCTTTGTACTATTAAAAGTTGTACTATTCCTTCTCCAATGTTATGCTGACTGGTCTGTCGTTCAACGCTTTAAGATTCTCCACTTCTACAGAAGTGAAGGCATTTCCCAATTCTGATGTCTTCTAAAACATTTGCCATCTATAAGAGCATGTTTGAAAATTTGTGACCAATACTGCACTATTTTCACAATTCTGTTGCTCATTCGAATTACTGTGACAGAATTGAAATATATTCAAATGTTTTCAGTTAGACTTTTGGTCAGAAACATGTTAATTGAACTTGTTTGTTCAAAGACTGTGATTAATGTCAGTCTCTATGGATCCGAACTGTGACACTGAAAGCTGCTCACGTTTTCACAAGAGGTCCCTGCTCTAGACTGGATTATAAAACCTTGTGACTGGGAAGCGCAACTCTGATGCTAATGGCGACCAGCTATTCCAGAGAAGAAGGAATTCAGGGATAAGAATCTGAGAACAATGGAACGGAATACTTCTGCCATGGATAAAGGTTTCATGTATGGTCTTCACTGGCTCTTTGCGGATCGACCTTGGATAACAGTAGCTCATCGAGTTTCATACGCACTTCAGGTTATACAGGGCGGCTATTACCCCATGCTTGCAATTTTTGGCATCCCTGGTAAGTATCCATAGCCATGTATAACCTCTGTTACAGTTTTTTGTATTTATGTATCTGTAGTCATCGTATTATAAAACAGATATTTGCACTCCACTGTGAACGAAACCCGAAACACTCGAAGAGGTGCACCTCACCATATGATCTAGAAAATGAGCATAAAAAGTGCTTTCGCCTGCTTTTCAGTAACTTCTTGCATTGGAATAAAATTCCTCCTTGACACTTTAACAGTAACAAGTAGTAATTTAATTATCTGAATCTAACAGTGAACAGTTACTCAAATATTAATCAGTAGATTAAATCCCTTCAACTAAATACTGTCCCCGAATAAAACAAAATTGAAATGGTATGCTATTCCACATCACTCCCATTCGTAAGTATAAAATGAACAACATTTATTCTGTTAAATTACAGCCAGTATACAAGTCTTCCGGGATGTTCTGTGCTTTCTCTGTCGTTTCTTCTGTCAGGAATACATTCTCAATCATTTGTTGCTTAGATGGTCTTTTCTTGAAGAGAAAGATCAGGCAGTGAGAGCCAACAATTGACACTGGACAGCTGAAGGCCGTTTACTCTGTATGATGGCAGCTAGCTCTGAGGTCTTTTTACAACTGTCACCTTCTTTTTTTACCCTTGATGACATGTCAAAATTTCTTACAGATGTTGGCAAAACTATCAGAGTTAAATTTAAAAGGTTTTTGGTATCGAAGTGCATCGAGTAAATTGATTGTCTAAATCCTTCGTAAAAACTTCTTCTTGGCCTGTTAATTGCACGGTCTTTCGATTCAAATGTCTCAGCGTGGATTGTTTGTGAACTTACAAACTTTCACCTGGTGATCACAGACATCCATTTTCAATCTCTTAGAACCAACAAAGCACCATCTCTCAAACAGATCACGCCATGCTTGCCCCCTACCCCCTACACTCCCCCAACCAGAATTTGACAACTGCAATTTTACAAACACCAATCACTAACTTCCTGCTTCCCAATCTGCAATTGCTCTACTAACTTCGCAACAACTCGCACTTGGAAAGGAACGAACAAAAGATGGCCTCATTTAATTTTTCAAACTGTAATTTCATTATATTACCTGATGCAAAGCTCAGACCTAGACCTAGACTTGCATGTTTTGTTCACATTATATTTATTTATAATATTTAACACTACCGTTTCCATCTTATATAAGCATTTTTCTTTTTAATTCAGGATAAACCATTCGTGATCATTTTTTCACGGCCCACAATATGTCCAATCTGTCAGTTAAATGCTTGTAAAATGAAATTACAACGAAATACTCTGATGTACGTATCGTAAATCTTTGCAGAAATATCAAAGGATTGTGATCAGTGTACATAATCATCTCTGATGCTTTGTTTGCAACGTAAACATTAAAATGTTGCAAGGCCATTACCAACCTCAATAAGTATTTGTCAATGGCTGAATACATTTCTTACCGTTGAATGCTGCACAATGCAAGGCTGAGTCTTTCGCAGCAATCTCAATCCAGAAATGGCGAATGGACTATCCATCTTGGCCTCCTCCAGCGGTTCGCAATCTTACTGATACCAGATTTCAGGTAATTCAATTAACTCCCCGTGATTTCAAGAAGGTACTGGATGCTGCAAAGGCCGCGGACCCTGACAACATTCCGGAAATAAATCTGAATACTAGTGCTCCAGAATTTGCCTCGCCCCCATAGCCAGACTGTTCTCGTCAGGTTACAAACTGGCATCTATCTGACAATGTGGAAAATTGCCCAAGTCACGTTCTGGACATACGAAGAGGGCAAAGCGCCCCCCCCCCCCCATCATCGGTGTACTGTCGATCATCAGTACAGTGATGGGAGGACACAGCAACAGTGCCGTCAAACAGCACGTACTCAGCAACAGCATGTTCAGTGACGCCCAGTTTGGGTTCCGCCAAGGCCACTGAGCTCTTTAGCTCATTACAGCCTTGGTTCAAGCATGGACGCAAGATCAGAATTCCAGAAGTGAGGTAAGAGTGACAGACCTTAATATCAAGGCTGCATTCGAAAGAGTGTGGCATTAAGGATTACTCGCAAAATCGGAATCAATGTGTTACAGGGGATCAAATCTCCCGTGGTTCGAGTTTTGACTGTCACATAGGACGGCAGGCATCGTTGTTGGCGTTGGGTCATCTTAGCTTCAGGAATTCTCTGCAGACGTTCCTCAGGGTGCAGTCCCTGGGCCAGCCATCTTCAGCTGCTTCATCAATTACCCAAGATCTGAAGTCGGAATGCTCGCCAGTGATTGTACATTGTTCAGCCAACATTCGTGAATACTCAGATACTGAAGAAGTCCGTGGAAAATGCAATAATCATCGATAATATCCAGACTTGGCCTGACGAGTGGCAAGTAACATTCGTGCCACAAAAAATGCCAAGCAACTAAAACTTAGTTATCACTGTCACAGCCAAATGTTACATATTTCAAATTTTTGCAGGACACTCTGCGACTGCCAACTAGTCATATGCACTGCTGCTCCCAGTTAGAGTAGCATTCATTCTCTCTTAAAGGCACAGTACACACTTGCAACATCATAACATTATCATTGATCAGAAACTCATCTGGACTCACCACTTAAGCACAGTTGTAAGAGCAGGCTGGAGGCTGGATGACTGCGGCGACTAGCGTACCTCCTGATTCCTGAAAGCCTGCCCACTATCTCCAAAGCAGAAGTGAGGAGTGCGATGGAATACTCCACAATTGTCTGGATTACAGCAGCTCTAACAACATGACATCATCCTGGTCAAACTT
This sequence comes from Hemiscyllium ocellatum, assembly GCF_020745735.1. NCBI lineage: Eukaryota > Metazoa > Chordata > Chondrichthyes > Orectolobiformes > Hemiscylliidae > Hemiscyllium > Hemiscyllium ocellatum. Next base: position 153,004 of record NC_083441.1, read on the forward strand.
CCCCCTTGATTGGCATTGAGTCGACAACCATCCACTCCGTCTTCAAATGGCACTCAGTTACAGCAGTGTGTAAGATCTAAAAGATGCACTGCAGAAATTCACCAAAACTCTTGAGACAACTTCCAAACGCATTACCACTTGCATCTAGAAGGGGAAATACAGAAGGCATTTGGGAACACCCCATCACGTTCAAGTTCCCCTCCAAGTCGCTCACTATCTGACTTGGAATCGTATCGGCGTTCCGTTACTGTTGCTCGATTAAAATCCTGGAATTCCTTCCTCAGTGGCATTCTGCTCAACCAACAGCAAGTGAACTGCAACAGTTCAAGAAGACAGCTCACCATCACCTTCTCACGGGCAAGTGTTCACGGGCAAGAAAATGCTAGATTGTCAGCCACTGTCACATCCCAATGAATGAATAAGTACATTATCGAGTCTATTTTTGGAAAATAAATTAAAGACCTTTCAATCCCTCCTCGTGTAATCATCATCATGGAGCAATACAGCTCCAAAAACTATATTGCTTGCGTCAATGGCGACTTTGTAGAGGTTCAAATAATTTGGCATGGCTAAAACTGGTGTGTTGATTGACACTGCTTTTAAAATCTCAAATTTCTCCTGGCCTTGTTCTGTCTACTGAAATTTTGTGCTTTCCTTTATGGGTGATGCGCACTTGATTTGCAGTATTTGATAATTGAACTGCTCATGACATCCTGAACTAATTTGACAGTAAAATTGGAACCTCGGTCTGACTGAAATTTCCTCGGTCGTCCATAATGAGTATATAAAGCAATCATCTACTCCACAATCGTTTTTTTTTGCCTTGAGATTCAATGATGGAATTGCCTTCATAATCCTGGTCGATATATCCATTATGGTAACTTACACCGGTTCCCATAATTTATTTTAAGGAAGAGACCTATACAATCCATTACCACCCGTGTAAAACTTTCTTCAAATGCGCGAATTGATACTAATGTCGCCGGTTTTGTCGCCACTTGTGGCTTTCATTCCATCTGATACATATGCCATGGACGGCAAAACTAAACCACGTCTTTATCAATTGTTTTTTATTCAGGCCGATGGAAATGCATCTGTACCTTTGCCTTCCTCACTCCTGGATGAACTCCTACAGGTATTTCATGTGATAACTGCAATTCTTCCTGTTTGTATTCTACTGGCAATACAATCTCGTGTACTTTGGCCCATTTCTCATCTCTATTTCTGTTTTAAGATTTTATCCGTAATGTTTGGGAATACGCTCAGATTCCTTTCCGATTCGACTTTATGAGATAAATCATTTCCCATCTCATCTTTTTGCTGAAGGTCCGTTAATCTTACGGGACTAAACACCTCTGCCTGATCCTCACCTGCATAGGGTTTTCCTTTCCCATCTCAGCAAATATTCCTGAAAAATTAACCTCAACTCATTCATCTTTCTTTCTGGTTTTCCCTTCGTTTTCGACTTATTGGTTGTGGCACATTGTCACAAGAAAGTCTCAGAGCGTCGACGAGAGGACTGCCAGAATGTTGAATCACTGATTTAAAAACTTACTTTGAGCGTCGGGTACCTCAATTGTTTGTTCAGCAGCAGGAAGAGCTGGAGCGTCGACCAGTGAGCTGCCGGGAATGTGAATCACTGACTGAAAAACGTACCAAGTAAATAGGCAGACTGCACGCTGAGCAGCAGCATACATGAGACTGCTAAGTAAGTGAAGTTGGTGAATATTTGGGTGGCTGTGTTAACTGAAACACTACTTAGTTACTGTCTCCCACCCACCCCCCTCTAACCAAAACAACTGGTGTGCCAGTTTGATAAGATAACTAGGTTTTCGTTCTTTATTTTTCAATAGTCCCTTTGGAAATTTAGAATAGTGGGAATTGAAGTTAGGGCACTAAAATGCTCCTCCTGCAGAATGTGGAAGGGAAGGGTCGCCAGTAGCGTCCGTGCTGACTTCATCTGCAGGAAGTGCACCAAACTCCAACTGCTCGAAAATCGTGTTCGGCAGCTGGAGATGGAGCTGAATGAGCTTTGGTTATTTCTTGAGGTAGAAGGTGTTATTGAAAGGAGTTACAGGTAGGTAAAAGAAAAAAGGCAGATGGGTCACAGTTAGGGGTGGAAAGGGAAACAGCAGACAGTGCAGGAATCCCTGTGGCCGTTCCCTTCCGCAATAAAATTTATAATTTTGAATACTGTCGGGAGGGGCGGTTCACCAGGGGAAAGCCATGAGGTACAGGTATCTAGCACAGAGTCTGTCCCTGTTGCTCAGAAGGGAAGTGGGGAGAGGGTCAGTCATTGGTGACTTCATAGTTAGGCAGACAGATAGGAGATTCTGTGCAAACGAGAGACACACATGTTTGTTGTGGTGTCTCCCAGGTGTCAGGGTTCGTGATGTTTTTGAGATTGTTGAGAGTGAGCGTAAACATACACAAGTCGTGGTCCATGTAGACTCTAACAGCACTGGTCGGAAAAGGGATAGATATTTAAGGCAGAAATTCAAGAAGCTCGGGTAGAAGCTTAGAGCTAGAAAAAAACAGTGTTGCTATCCCTGGTTTATTGCCCTGCCACGTGCTAGCGAGGTGCGGAATTAGGAGAGAGAGGGGTTCAACACGTGGCTACAGGAATGGCGAAGCAGGGAGGGGTATGGATACCTGGATAATTGGGGCTCATACTGAGGTAGATGGAACATCTATAAACAGGATAGTCGATACCTAAATCAGAGGGATACCAATACCCTGGGCGGGGGGGGGGATGAATTTGCTAATGGTTTTCAGGAAGGTTAAATTAATTCAGTAGGTGGTTGGTAACAGAATCAATGTAACAGAGTACAGGAGGATGAGAGTGGTGAGGTTAGAAATACGGTTTCAAGGTCGCAAGCAGTCAGGTGGTTTGAAGTGTGTCTACTTCAACGCCAGAAGAATCCAGGATAAGGTGCGTGAACGTAAAGCATGAGTTAGTTGCTTGGACATCGATGTAGTGGCCATTTCGGAGATAGTTATTGCAGGTTCCAGGATTTAGACGTTTCAGTAAGAACATAAAAGATGGTAAAAGAGGGAGAGATGTGGCATTTCCCGTTAAGGATAGTATTGCCGTGGCATAAAGCGCGCTTGAGGACTCGTCTGCTGAGTAGGTAGACTCAGGTTAGAAACAGGAAAGGAGACCTCAACCTTTTGGGAGTTTTCTGCAAACCTCCAGAGCTGCAGCAGGAAGAGTAGCAAAGATGATTCTGGATAGGAGCGAGAGTAACAGGGTAATTGTTATGGGGGCGGTGGCTTTAGGTTTCCAAACATTGACTGGAAGTAATATAGTTCGAGTAATTTAGATGGGTCCGTTTTTGTCCTATGGCGCAGGAGGGGTTCCTGACACAGAATGCAGACAGGCCAACATGGGCGAAGCCACAATTGACTTGGCCATGGGTAATGAATCCGGCCAGGAGTTCGATCTGGAGGGTCATGAGCACTTTGGTAATAGTGACCACCGTTCGGTTATGTTTACTTTAGCGATGTGGTTTACTGAAGAATTTGAATCTCTTGTTCAGAGGAAGAAAACGGCTTATGTTAGGATGAGACGTGAAGGCTCAGTTGGGGCGTTAGAGAGTTACAATTTGTCAGGAAAGACCTAAAGAGAGAGCAAAGAAAAGCCAGGAGGTGATATGAGAAGGCGTTGTCGGATCGGACTGTGGAAAATCCTAAAACTTTCTATAGGTATATCAGGAATAAAAGAAAGGCAAAGTAAGGTTGGGGCCAATCAATCAGAGCAGGAGGAAGTTGTGCGTGGACACCAAGTAGATAGGCAAAGCACTAAATGATTATCTTCGTTCAGTATTCACACATTAAAAAGACAGTATGGTCGAGGAGAATACTGTATTACTCGCTACTACACTAGATGGGATTAAAGTTCACCGCGGGAGGTGTTCGCATTTCTGGAAAGAATGAAAATCAATATGTCATCTTGGCCGGATATGAGTTATACGAGGATTTTCTGGGAACTTAGGGAGGAGATTGCAGCATCTTTGGTTCTGATCTTTATGTCGTCAACGGCGGCAGGAATAGTGCCGGAAGACTGGAGGACAGTAAACGTTGTCCCCTTGTTCAAAAAAGGGAGAAGGGACAACACTGGCAATTATAGATCAGTGAGCCTTACTTCGGCTGTGGGTAAAGTGTGGGAAGGATTACAAGATAAAACATTTATAGTCATTTGGAAGGGAATAACTTGATTAGCGATCGTCAACAAAGTTTTGTGAAGGGTAATTCGTGCCTCACAAACTTTGTGGAGATTCTTAAGACTGTGAATGACGGCAAAGAATTTGATGTGACGTATGTGGATTTCAGTCATACATTTGATAAATTTCCCCGCGGTAGGCTATTGCTGAAAATACAGAGACATAGGATTGAGAGTGATTTATCGGTTTGGACAAAATTGATTGATGGGAAATGTTCATCCTGGAGTTGAGTTACTAGTGGTGTTCCACAGGGATCTGTTTTATGGGCACTTTTTTTTTTGTAATTTTTAGAAATGATCTGTATGATGCTTTAGGTCTGTAAAATTGCAGATAACACTAATGTTGGTGGAGTTGTAGGTTACAGAGGGACATAGATGAGCTTTTGTGCTGGGCTGAGAGTTGGCAAATGGAGTTTAGTGTGGAAAAGTGTCAGGTAATTCACCTTGGGAGGAATAAAACAGGAATACGGAGTACTGGGCTAATGAAAAGTCTAACTGCGTAGGGAGATCTCGGTGTCTATTTTCATAGATCTCTGAGAGATGCCACCCAGGTTGATACGTTTGATAAGAAGGCAAAAAGTTTGTTAGCTTTTATTGGTCAAGGGATTGAATTTCGGAGTAATGTGGTCATGCTGCAGCTGTACAAAATATTGGAGTATTGCATGCAATTCTGGTGCCCGCGTTATACGAGGGATGTAGAAGGTTTGGAACGAGTTCAGAGGACATTTACTGTGATGTTGCCTGATATTGAGGGAAGGTCTTGAGCAGAAAGCCTAAGGGACTTGAAGCTATTTTCATCAGACAGAAGAAGCTTGAGAGGTGTCTTAATAGAGACATATAAGATAATCAGAGCATTCGATACATTGGATAGTGAGAGTCACTTTCCTAAGATGGTGATGGCCTGTATGAGGGGATGTAGCTTTAAATTGAGGGGTTATAGATGTAGGACTGATGTCAGAGGTAATGTCATTATTCAGAGAGTAACATGCGTTTGGAATGCCCTGCTGGCAATAGAAGTAGACTCGTCAAATTTAAGGACATTTAAATGATCATTGGATAGACATGTGAATGAATATGGAATGTTGTCGGTTAGATGTGCTTCAGATTGTTTTCACAGATCTGCGCAACATTGAGGGCCAAAGGACCTGTATTGCACTGGAATGTTTTATGTTCCATGTTCCAATTTCAGCGTAATTTTTTTTCTTGTAACTGCTCAGTTCCCTGGTTTTGTTCTGGCTTTTCCACGACAATGGGCATCAATCCAACGTGTGGTCACGCTTCACCATTTACAAGCATAAACTGTATTCCTGCAATAGCCAATTTTTCCAATCCCCAGGCTCACATTCCCCAGTCTTGGTTGTACTTTTTAGCCTTAATTTACACAGGAGAACATTACTCTTTTCTCCTTTTATACCTCAGGTTTCCACTCTCTCGGGCAATATTTCAGAAGTGCAAATCTTTTCATCTCTTATTATCAGAGACAGACCACCTCACATAGCTCTCAATGTTTTATCTTCTCTTCCACAGTCCCCTGAATTAATCTTACATACACATTTGAAGTCTTTGAATACATCGGGTGCTATCCAGTCCATTATGAGGCTGTGCATTCTGCTACAGCTCCTCGACTTCTAGCAGTATTTTCTTCATTATTTTAACTCATCCCATTTGTTCAGCGCCTTTTACCACATTTTTTTCCCAGTGTCTTTCTTAAACTGCCAGTACTTCGACTTTGTGTGTTCCACCTTATTGCAATGAAAACACTTGAGTTATTTCATCACTTTTTCAAACTCCTGGATTTCTTTATTTTTCATATGTGTGAAATTGTTCCCAGTGTGACCTAATTTTTGCTTTTCATTGAAGGAGCTTCCTCTTTCCCAATTTCTAGCCGTCACGGTTTGGAATTCCATTCTGAAGCTAGATTTAGATTCGTGGTTGTGGTTCTGTTCGCCGAGCTGGGAGTTTTTGTTGCAAACGTTTCGTCCCCTTTCTAGGTGACATCCTCAGTGCTTGGTACTCTCCTGTGAAGCGCTTCTGTCATGTTTCCTTCGGCATTTATAGTGGCTTGTCTCTGCCGCTTTTGGTTGTCAGTTGTTGTCCGCTGCAGCGGCTGGTATATTGGGTCCAGGTCGTTGTGTTTGTTGATAGAATCCACGGATGAGTGCCATGCCTCTAGGAATTCTCTGGCTGTTCTCTGCTTGGCTTGCACTATAATAGTAGTGTTGTTCCAATCGAATTCATGTTGTTTGTCATCTGTGTGTGTGGCTACTAGGGATAGCTGGTCGTGTCGTTTCGTGGATATTTGGTGTTCGTGGATGCGGGTTTTTAGCTGTCTCGCATCCACGAACACCAACTAGCCACGAAACGACACGACCAGCTATCCCTAGTAGCCACGCACACAGATGACAATCAACATGATTTCGACTGGGACAACACTACTATTATAGCGCAAGCCAAACAGAGAACAGCCAGGGAATTCCTAGAGGCATGGCACTCATCCATGGATTCTATCGACAAATACATCGACCTGGACCCAATATACCGGCCACTGCAGCGAACAGCAACTGACAACCGGAAGTGGCAGAGACAAGCCACTATAAATGCAGAAGGAAACAAGACAGAAGCGCTTCACAGGAGTCTCCCAAGCACTGAGGGTGTCACCTAGAAAGGGGACGAAACGTTTGCAACAAAAACTCCCAGCTCGGCGAACAGAACCACAACAACGAGCACCCGAGCTACAAATCTTCTCCCAAACTTAGATTTGTGCCCTAATACATAGTAATCCGCCATTTCTGCAGCTCTTCTCGCTGTTATAACTTCCGGCTCCTCAACATGAGTTCTTATCATTCCTGTTGGTAAGTTTGCAAACTCGTCAGGCAGAATAATACCTCTAAGAGCCTTATGTGTCTTTTCTATCTTCAATGCTGTCACGAATTTATCAGAATTGCTTTATTGAAATCTTTCAAACTCGATATAAGTCTGACTTGATTACTTTCATAAATGCTTAGTACGCTGTTGAGATGCTCTGGTACGAATTTGTAAGTGCTTAAAATAGCCTTTTTTAAAATCTCAATTTTTTCACTCTCTTCTCATACATCCCGCAAAAAACATTCATTAGCTCCAACTTTATTTAGATCAACAAAACCCACCTTGTCTCTGGCTAGTTCATCTGTGTCGCCAGTTTCTCAAAGGAAACGAGCAAGGCTTCTCGTCTTTCTCATCAAATTTTGGTAACGTTTGGTGATATCTGTACACATCCCGACCAGGCAGTTGGCTACGTTAAGTTTGCTCATCTTGCTTTGAATTCTTTACTTTTACTTTGTCATTTGAATTATTTTTGCTTCAAGTTGAAAGTTCATATTTTCCAACTCGGACATTCTGTCCATTTCTTCTCCTCGGGCCCTCCACTCCTTTACATTTCCTCTGCTTTTAAACATGATTCAACTTGTTTCCGTTCCATTTCTTTTCTTTTTGTTTTCCATTTTCACTATCTAAAGGCAATTGTCTCTTTTACCAATTAATTTTTCCTAACTCCAGTGCATTTTAATGTTTCTCAGATATACCTAAATGCCTGGACAAGTCCATTAACATTTCAACGTTCTTGTAATCCCTGGTTCAAGCCAATTTCAGCCTGGTTGCTAATTCTACAACCGTCGTCGTTTTCTGTGGTTCTGAACACTTATTTTTTTGGAAATTGAGAAGCATCTTCGACACTCTGAACCTATACAACTCCGTTACGAACAACTTTCACACTTTTAATTTCACCAATGGCAAGCAACTGAAATTAAACAGTTTCCACGTTTTCTGAAATTTTATTTAAAGATCTAGATACTAGTCCCCAAGTCTGTTTAAATCTGCTGTGACCTTTCTTACCCTAAATGTGTTCAACTCTGTTCAAGTCCCAGACTACGGGTCCCCACGTCTTTTCTGAAGCAAAGACTGACCGCCCTCTGAGAACTAAAACTGAAACAATGCAAAAGCAGCACCTCGCCCTGTTATCTACAATAGGCCTGTGAAATGTGGGGTAGCCTGAATTTCAGCAACAAAATGTAGTTAAATGGAATAAATGTGTGGCGCCCACTTTAAAATCAATAAGTAATAATATATTTATCTCACTCTAACAGTGAAAAACATGACTAAACTATTGACAAACCGTAAAAATCCCTTTGAACTTACAACGACTCGAAATAAAGCAAGATTGTGATGGTATGATGCCAATAAATGCAAGTGCCACTCGAAAAAAAAATGAATTTCATGTCTCGAAGCTGCAGTTTAGGTACATTTCTTCCAGACTGTCCTACACCTCTGCATCGAGGTTTCTGTCAGGACTTCCTTCTCTGTCACTGGTACCATTGTTATTTTGATAGTGCTTTCTGGAAGACATAGGCGAATCTTGAGAGCCAGTGATTCCTGTGGAGAGCTTAGGGCTGACACCTCTGACAGATGGCAGCGAGCTATGAGCTCTTGGTCCAACTGTCCAGTTCTTTTGTATCACTGATGACATCAATATTTCTTAAAGTAGAAATGATTCTAAGTTGTCAAAGCCATAAGATTAATATTAAATATGTTTTATTTTGCTATCTAAGTGCCTCATTCATATTAACTGGCTCAATTCAAAAGTTTGTTGTGTTGGTATAAACAGCTGCTTGGTCTGCTAACTGTATGGATTTTCGACATAGATTTGGGGCGGCACGGTGGCTCAGTGAATAGCACTTGGGTGACTGTCAGTGTGGAGTTTGCACATTCATCCGAGTCTGCGTAATTTTCCTCCGGGGGCTCCAGTTTCCTCCCATAGTCCAACGATGTGCAGGCCAGGTGAATTGCCCATGGTGCATTAGTCAGAGAGTAATGGGTCTGGGTGGATTACATTTTGGAGTGTAGGTGTGGACTTATTGGGTCGAAGGGTCTGTTTCCACACTGTAGGGAATCTAATCTACATGTTTCAGCTTGGGTTCTCTCTGCACTTAAAAAAGACACTTTCAAGCGGCTGCTCACAGATATCTGTTTTAAATTTCTAAGCACCAAAATGGCACTATCTTTTGAAGGGAGCAAGCAATGTTTCATTCAAGCACTTCACCAATTTACAAAACCCAAATTCTAACTTCCTGCCTCTCAATATGCAATTATTCTGCCCGACTTCTCAATAACGCCGACAATCCCAGTTGAATATTCTGATTTTTACACTCTGGTACCAGCCACACAATATCACATTCAACTCCCTCCACTTCGAAAAATAGCCAACATCCCAGTCAGCGTGTTCGCCCTCTGCGCAACGTTGTCGAACCCATGACCATTTCTAGCCTCATATCTACTTCATTGTTGAGATTTTTGAACGAGGGATCGCTGGCCTTATCGACTGTGGAAACCCCTGATCTGTGCTCTTGCTGAGTCCACGTTAGTATTCTGAATCCCGCCCACCTCTCCTCCGAGTTTCAAATCTGACGAGGCACAACTGATACAATCATCCCTGCTCTAAGTGCACTTCATTAGGTCTCCTCTGCAACTCAGTTTAGACCTTTTCGTTTCCTTCTTTGGAATTCGCTCCACGGTTTCACGCCACTCAATTCGTCGCCCGTCCCCTCAACATATTGCAACAATTCATTTTTTTTCTTTCAAAGTTGTAAGCAATTCCCAGTTTGACATGAAGTTGTTTACTTCTGTTCTTGTCCATACCTATGATTTTAACTATACTCTGCCAGAATTGTAGTTGCTAGAATAGTGAATATGGCGTAAAAGACTGTGGAGACATCGACATAGGCAGCTGAATCAAACCAGTCTTCCACCTCAATTAGTCACTGCAATAGTTCTTGAACAGATATTGCAATACAATGAATCCCTGTCTTTGAGAATGATTGATTTTCAGACATCGATTTTGTATATTAATGAAAAAAACTTCAGTTTTTTTTAAATACTCAGTAACTTTAGCAGAGAGAAAATTAAACACAATTAGGTCTGTGCTTTCACCCCCCCCCCCCCCCCCCCGCCAAAAAAAAAAATTTTCAGTACTCATTCACACAAAAGACAGACAGATAAGCCATCATACGCAAAGGACAGCATGCTGGCTCAGCGGTCAGCCCTACTGCCTCACAGCGACAGGTTTCAGAGTCCCAGCGTGTGTACAGTCTGCATGTTCTCTCGTATTGGCTTGGATTTCCTTTCAGTGGTGCGGTTTCTTTCGGTGATTCAAACATATAGATATAGCCGAGGGAAGGAAAACCTATAGTGATAGACGAAGGGGCGTTTGTCTGAACAAAGAACACATCAATAGGATTCTGACCTTCAATCATATCTCTGTATCTCATACCTTAGCAGATTTTTATCGATTTTCCCATGGCTAAATCTCCAGATTAAACAAATCGAGTTTTTCTTGCCTCTCCTTACAGCTCATCCCCTTTAACGCAAGTAGCATCTTGGAAAACCTCTTTAGCACTCTCTCCAAAATCTCCATATCTTTCCTGCAGCCTGGCCACCATATTGAATGCACTACTCCGAGTGTTATCGTACAAATGTCTTATGAAGCAGCAAGATAATATCCTGACTCTTGCACTCAATTCCATGACCAATAAAGGCAAACATGCCATATACGTGATCACCTTAATTACTTCGTGGTCACTTTTCAGGAGCTTTGGACTTGAACCTCAAGATATCTCTGTAACATCAATGGTTTTCGGGGCTGGCCATTAACTGTATACTTTTCTTTAACATTTGATCTCACAACGGGCATACCGTAACACTTGCTTGGATAAAATTGCATCTGCCATTTCTCTACTCATATCTGCAACTCCTTGACAGCATGCTACATTATTCACATCTCCACTGAAATTACTATGGTCTGCAAACGTATCAACCGAAACATTTATATTTCATCAAAATCATTCGCATAGATCACAAACTGCAGAGCTTAGCAAGAAAAACTCCCTTCGCCTACGACTGTTCCCTCTGTGAGCAGGCCAATTCTGAATCCAAGTGGCCAAGTCACAGTGGATCCTGTGCGTCTGAACGTTCCAGATGAGCACGTGGTGAAGGCCCTTAATGAAAACCTTAGTAAAATCCATGCTGACAACATACACTGCTTTATCCTCATCGATCACTTTCGTGACCTCGTCGAAAAATTCAATCAAGTCCATCAGACATGATCTGTCTGCACAAAGCCATGCTGACTCCCTAATTTGGCCATGGTTTTCCAAATGCGGGTAAATCCTATCCCTTAAAATTCTCTCCGATTGCTTCCCATTCACTGCTGTGTATTTCACGTGGTCGATAGTTTGCTGAATTGTCCGTAATTCCCTTGTAGAACAGAGGTAAAAAATTTGCCACTCACACCAGTCTTCTGGGAACTCGTGAGTTACTAGTGGTGATACAGATATCTTAGTCAGGGCCCCAGCAAATTCTCTCACTAAATTGGGGTAGGAACCATCGGTCCTTGGGGTCTTAACCACCTTAATATTTTGTCAATGGACCCAACACCACATCTTTTTTGATCTCAAAATTGCCTAGCATGCTCCACACCATCATCGTGTCTGTCATATCCTTCTCGTGGGTGAATACGGGTGCAAAGTATTAATTTAGAACTTAGTCGACAACCTCTGCCTCCATGCACAAGTTTACTCCCTTATTCTTGAGTGGTACTACTCTTTCCCTTAGCATCATCTTGCTTTTAATTTTTATGTTTGGATCGGACGCTCTTCAGAGTGTCCGTGTGGTCTTGATGGTCCAAATAGTCTGTTTCCACTCTGTGAGATATCCAGGATCGACAAAGTAAATTAACAAAACTACCCAGATTCCTTAAATTGCCTTCAGAATCCGTTGGCCCAAAGATATAAGTGAGGACGCGATAGTTTTTTTTAAATTTTAGAAATGTTGATTAGGGTCACTGTCTCAATTCACTCAGGCAAAGATAACAATAGTTCCTAATCAGATTTGTTTTTTGCAATTTGGGCTTTTGGAATTTGTTGTAACATATTAGGCAGGGAGCTTTCTCTCTTTCACTCTCACCTTCCAACTCTCTCTCTCTCTTGATTTCTTCCTCCACCTCTATATCTCTCTTTTCATTTTCATATCTCATTGGAAGAACACGACTCCCTTAATCTGGGAACTGTTTCAATATATCACATGGTTCCATAGTACAATGGAGCATCTCAATCCATCAAAAATCAAAGTGGTTACTCTGCTGAAACCCATGTATAGCTGACGAACTAAAGCATCATCTCAGTAATATTGTGACATTAAATGACCCTCAAAGTAGTTTAATTGTATCTAACAACACTTTATAAAGAACAGACAGCAGATACCAAGTTCAGAACTCAAACAGACATTTGTAGTTTATTACTAATATGATAACTTTACCAATGGTAAAGAACAAAGTAATCAAAGTCTTTGAATTATACCCAGTCTTCTGTGATTGAGTGAGAACAGACATAGACATTCTCAAGCGATAAACTGAAAATGAAAATGGGTGTTACAATATGCCAAGGTGTTACAACTATAATTTCAACATTACCTACAGCCAAAATATATCATGTGCATGTTATTTCTTTGTCTTTCTCACAGTGAACTTAATGACGATTGTGATCCTGTCTCAAAGGAAGTGTGGTTTCTCCAAATGCATCAGTCTTTACCTGCTATCCATGGCAGTGACAAATCTACTGGTCGTTATTTTTGACCTTCTGTTAAGGCACATCCCGATTGTTTTTCGAGCACAGTTTTATTTTATGTTTTCCATTCCTGCCTGTAATATTCATGCAGTCCTGCTGAATGCAGTCTCTGACTGTTCTGTTTGGTTCACTGTCGCTTTCTCCTTGGATCGAGTTTTGGCTATATCTTGCCAGAAGTTGAAAAGAAAATATTTTACAGGAAAAATGGCAATTGCAATCTTGGGAACAGTGGCTATGCTAGGTTGCATCGAGAACTTATTCTGGTTTTTTATCTTCAAAAGCCAGTACAAATTAAGGAACAATCCTTGGTTCTGTGCTGTACGATTGAAGCTTATCTATTCTCAGATTTGGGGAGTTCTTGAGTTTCTTCAATACATTCTAACCCCAGGATTTCCATTTGTCCTGATTCTGCTGCTCAATGCTTTCACTGTCAGATATATTTTAGTGACAAACAGAGCCCGCAGGAGACTCTTGGCTCACAGTTGCAGGAAGAGTTCAAGAGACCGAGAGGTGGAGAGACGCAGAAAGTCGATCATTTTACTCTTTGCCATTTCCTCCAATTTCATTGTCCTATGGGCAACATTAACGTTTATCTGCATATGGTACAGATTGCGAATATGGGGCTATGTGCCTAGGATTTTTACAGGTTTTGTACGTGAACTAGGCTGCATGCTCCAAATCCTGAGCTGTTGCACCAACTCTTTATCTTATGCAGTAATTCAGAGAAATTTCAGACTGCAGTTTCAAAAAGCTCTAAAATATCCCTTCATGTCACTTCATCAATACGTTCAACGAAGGTAGGAGATACAGCAGAGAGTGTTGAGAAGTGTCAGTGGCAACACGCACCAGGAGAGAGCTGTCACGATGTCATTGGACGGGGTATGAAGTACAAGAGTTGCCATTTCATGTTGCAGTTGTATAAGACTTTGGTTCAGCCACATTTAGAATACTGCATACAGTTACAATACCAGAAGGATGTGGATTTTTGGAGAGAGTGCAGAGGAGGTTCATCAGGATCTTGTCTGGTAGGGAAGCTGCTAGCTGTGAGGAGAGACTGAGTAGAATAGAATTATTTTCATTCGAACGTAGAAGATTGATGGCCTTCAAAATCATGAGAGGCGTAGACAGGGTGAAGAGCAAGAATTGTGTTCCAAGAGCGGAACATTCAAATACTGGGGGTAGTGAGAGGAGAAAAGTTGGGGGAGATATGCGTGTAATATTGTTCACGGAGAGGCTCGTGGGTGCCTGGAAAGCAATGCAAGTGGGAATGGTTAGGGGGGGTGGGGGTACGACAGCAACACAAAAATATATCGAGACAGATATATGAATGGGCAGTGAACAAAGCAATACAGATTCTGAGAACATAGGTGACTGGTTCATATAAAAGATCTGGATCGGCGCAGGCTTGGGGGATCGAAGGGCCTGTGCTTGTGCTGTAATGTATTATGTTCTATTTGTTTTTTGTGAACATTTTCAGAAGTCACAGTACACCATCTTATAGTCCATTTGGGTTTATTCGAAATCATGAAGTTCGCCTAATGAAGGAGCAGCACTCAGAAAGATTGTGATTTCTATGAAAGACATTGGACTATAGCCTTCTATCTTGTGACTTCCAATCCTATCCACCTCAGTCAACATCAAAACCTCTAAATCATCTCTGTATGAACATGTAGAAGTATGGTGCTACTAAGTGTCAGGAGGGTGCTCCACTGTTGCAACATAGACCGAATGTAGAGACACTGTATGGAATATAAGTTATGAGGGAGCTTTCCCTATGGTCACAGAAAGTGGGAGTGGAGTCACCCAGTGTGCAATGTAGATCAGTTGGATCTCCTCTTTCGGAAAGGTTTGGGGCCTTACTGCACAACATAATCGGCAGTAGACAATAGACCCGGGTCCTGGGGACAAGTCAATAGGACAAATTGGTAGTGAGTGAGCCTTGTTTTCTCATGCTGCCTGAGGGCTTCTCAGGGTGTGTTCATTTTGGAATCAGAATCGGCTCACCAGACTGTTGAGGTTTTTTTTGCAGGTTACCAGTTGAGTAATTCCTGCCACCAAAGTTCTTGAAACATCAAATCACAAAAGAAGAGTCATTAGAGGAGGCCATTTGACTTTGCAACCCTGATAAACATTCAGTTTCACGAGGACTGATAGCTTTTGCCTGTTTTCTTTCGACCTCAGGACCACATTTAACTCTTTCTTGAATACTCCTACGTTTTCGCCTCCATCACTTTCTGTTGCAGAGAATTCCACAGTCCCATCACTGAGAGAAAAGATTTCTTGTCATCTCAGTCCAAAATAACCTACCACATATCCGTAGAAATTGCCCTCTTGCTCTTGACGTTCACGTCATTGACAACATGATTCCTCTGTTTATCCTGACTTATCCTTTCAAAACAGTATTTTTTCAAAACATTACGCACTTTCATTCTTCTAAATATTAGTGAATACATTCTGAACGGATCCAGTCTTTCTACAAATGTATCAGTTAATCTTTGCTTTGAATCCGTTGTTACTATGCCATCTGATACTAATACTGGACAATTCGCAGAACCGAAAGTAAAACCTGATTTGATAGCGCGTGTTTTGTTTTTCTTTTCTGTTCCAGGAGGATTTCATTCTTTTAATAGATTTACAGCAGGCTGTCAATGTACTTCAAACATGACAGCGTAAATTTATACCAAATAAAACGGTATCTACAATCTGGCGTAGCTCCAGTACACATGTCAGAAAGGAGTATTAGACTGTTTAATCCTGACAGAGCCACAAACCTCAGGAATGGTCTCGAAAGAATTTACATGAAAAGATGCATTCACAGCTGCTTTATCATTCATCACTTCCTTTTGCCAATTTGGTGCCTCCGGCTACGTATATCAGCATCAAGTGTCCTTCATTCAGCGCATCTCAGTCTCGTTAGTTGGACTGAACATATGTTGCTCATCCATTGTTTCCCCCCAGTGAATGTGGATATGAGCTGCCTTCTTGAGTTGCCGCAATACACGTGTTGTAGCGAGACTGGTTATTTGGGAATGTCCAGGGTTTTGATCAATGACGCTGAGGGGGTCAGATTGGAATGTGGTTTGGAGATTTTGCATGGAGTTGTGTTACCATGGATGTGCTAACCTTATTCTTCTAATTGTTAGCGCTCATGGAGTGCGGAGGTGCAGTCTGAGGAGCTTTGGTGAATTTCCACTGTGCATCTTGGAAGTATTTCAAGTATTGAGCATCAGTAGTGGATTGAATGGAAGCTTTCGATCTCGTGTCAATCAAACAAGCTCCTTTGTTTTGGATGGTCTTGAACTTCTTGATTGATATTGGAACTGCATACATCGAAGTAGGGTATATTCTTCCACACTCGAGACCTGTGCCTTTTTTTATGCTGGACAGGTTTGGTGAGTCAGGAGATGAGTTACGCACTGTAGAATTTTACGCTCTTGTAGCTACTATACAAATATGGCTAGTCCTGTTCAGTTTCTGGTTAATGGTAACCCACAGGATGTAGATCATGAAGGATTCAGTGATTGTAGCAACATTGAGAGTGCACAGCCAGCGGTTAGATTATTTATTTTTGTGTATCGTCATTGCCTGGTGTTTCAGTGTTGCGAATGTTCCTCGGCACTTGTCAGTCCATGCCGAGATATTGTCCACAACTTGTTGCATTTGAACATGGACTACTTCAGCTACTGAGTCGCAAATGTTGCTGAACGCGGCTGAACACTGTGCAATATATTGTGAACATGATCAGTTCTATCCTTATTCCAGAGGGAAAATTGTTGATGAAGAAGCTGAAGATGATTTGGTCTGAACTCTGGCCTGAGGAACTCCTGCAGATATCTCATGGAGCTGAGATTACTGATCTACAACAACCACAAATATCTTCCTGTGAGGGAGCTATGACTCCAATCAGCAGAAAATATTTCGTCTGATGCTCTTAGAATCCAGTTTCTCTCATGTTTGTTCAGGCCACTCAGTTCAATCTGACCTTGATATCAGGGGCTGTCATTCTCACCTCCCATCAGAAATACAGATACTTTAACCATATTTGAATGAAGATGGTAATGACGTCAAATTGCTTTGACATGTTCTCGCATGGCAGCCTCAGAAAGAGATTAAATGTCCATGGGATTCAATACAAGTTGGCAAATCGAATCCAAACTTGGCTGAGTGGCAGGAAGCTGAGCATGACAGTTAAACTGAAAAGTTGTATCCATTGGCCTAGCACAAGGCTCATTGCCGGGTCACTTGCTGTTTGTTACGCATGTTCATGAACTAGACATGAATGGTAGTGTAGTATAAAGTAAGGATGAAGTCCTTCGACTGCACGACAATATCGATGGACTGGTCAGATGTGTAGATCAGTGACAAATGGAACTTAATCAGAAAAAAAGTATAAGGTGAAGCTGGGAGTAGGAATTGACTGAAATTTCTCGAAATGAAGAAAGGTGACTCCTGGTGTTCTAAAGGGATCAGTGCTGGGGCCACTGATAAATGATCTGGAAGACGGCATTGTTGGTCTGATCAGTAAGTTTGCAGGCGATACAAAGGTTGGTGGAGTAGCAGAAAGCATAGAGGACCGACAAAGAATAAGAAGAATATAAAGAGACTGGAGAGTTGAACAGAGAACAGCCAGATGGAGTTCAATCCAGGCAAATGTGAGTTGATGCATTTTGATCAACTAATTCTCGAGCGAACTTACTGTTAACGGAAGAGACATGGAAACGTTGATGAGCAGAGAGGTCTGGGAATTCAGGTCCACTGCCCCCTGAAGTTGGCTGCACAGTTGGATAGAGTGGTCAAGAAGGCATATGGTATGCTTGCATTTATCCGACGGGATATTGAGTGTAAGAGATGGCAGGGTTTGTTATAATTATACAAGTCTTTGGTTCGGCCGCATTTTGAATACTGCTTACAGTTCTGATTGCCACATTACCAAAAGGGTGTGGATAATTTGGAGAGGGTGCAGAGAAGGTTTAAGAGGACGTTGGCCTGATGTGGAAGGTTCTTGCTCTGAAGAGAGGTTGATCAGGTTAGGACTGTTTTCATTAGGCAAAAGGGGATTGAGTCGTGACCTGACTGCGGTCTACAAAATCATGAAGGATTTCGACACAGTAGATTGAGATAAGCTTTTTCCCAGGGTGAGGGATTCAACAACGAGAGGTCACGCGTTCAAGTTGAGAGGTGAAAGGTTTAAGGGGGATACAAACAGAAAGTAATTTACAAAGGGGGTGGTAGGTGCCTGGAACGCGATGCCCAAAGAGGTAGTAGAGGCTGGCACGGGAGATTCATTTAATGTGCGTCTGGACAGTTGCATGATTAGCTGGGGACCAGAGGGATACAGATGTTTAGGAATTTGGCGATAGGTTTAGACTCATGCTTGGAGGGCCTAAGGACCCGTTCCTGAGCTGTCAATTTTATTGGTTCTTTGTTCTTTATTAATTTAGGAGGATTAAAAAGGCTAGGGAGTTCACAATAATTCGTAGGATCAGGAAAGAGCACAGGATCAGGAGGACCTTGGCATGAATGTCCGAAGATCCTGCATCACTGAAGAACAGCTACGTGATTGGAAAAGTATATGGGATGCTTGCCTTTATTAATCAATAGTTTGAACACAAGAGTAGAGAGTCTATGATGGGGATGTAGAGATGTTAGCTCGGCAACAGCTAGAATACTGAGTGCAGTTCAAATAATTACACTGTGGGAAGTTGACCAGTGCAGAGGATATTCGAATTTTGATGAGTGTTGGAGACACCACAGTATACAGACTAGAGACCAAGTGTTGAAAATTGAGATTAGACTGGATGGTTATTTAATGAACAAAGTTAATTCGATGCGCCAATGTGTATTGATCCTTCACGATTCGAGGCAGTGCATTTAGCTGTCTTTGAAGAGTTGTATAGTGAAATAAGTTGATTCTGCAGGGTGTCCCTCTCTGACATTTGAACATCACATTTAGAAAAAAGGGCTAAGCGCCAGGGATCAAAACCTCCCAAATTGCACAAGAAGACGTTGAGCAAACAACAAATGTGCATTTAAACCAAACACAAAGTGTTACCCCTTTAATAATATTCAATGAACTTGCATTGTGGAGAAATTAAGTCTTCTCTTCTCTCTTTTTCACTAATGAAGACTGCAACTGTTTGAGCTTGTTTCTATTCCTTTTCGCCATTCTGCTTCAATAGAGCCACAATGATGATTAGCCCTTTCTTAAACATAAGAGCATAATGGGGGCAAATATCATCCCGTTCAACCCATCGAGTCTGCTCTGCTATTCAATGATGATTCATAAGTGACTCAACCCCATTCTTCTGTTTTCTCCCTGTAACTTTGGTCGCCTTGATAATCAAGAACCTATCAATCAATGTTTTAATCATGCTCAATCACTTGGCATCCACAGCCTTCTGTGGCAATGAATTCTACAGATTCCACACTCTTTGACTGAAAGCTTTTTATCATTATCTCCGTTGAAATTCACCTTCCTTTTACTCTAAGAGTATGCCTCGTGACCTCGTCTCGCCTGCCAGTGGAAGCATCTTCCTCAAAATCTGCTCTGTCTAGTACTCTATAAGTTTTAGTTAGATCGCCCTCATCCTTCTAAGCTCCATCAAAAGCAGAGTCCCAGAGTCTTCAAGGGTTCCTCATATGTTCAGCTTTTTTAATTCCTGGGACCCTTCTCGTGAACTTCGTCTGGACAACCCCCAGTATCAGCTCATTCTTCCTGATGTAGTGGGCTCAGAATTGCACATAATATTCTTTGGTGGACTGCCCAGAGCTTTTGAAAGGCTCAGAAGCACACACCCAGCTTTCATATTCCTGTCCTCTCTTGATGAATAATGACATTTTATTTGCATTCCTAACTAACAACTCAACCTCCAATTTACCTTAGGAAAATATTGGACTAGGAGTCGCAACATCCAAATGCATTTCAGTTTTGTGAATTTTCTCCCGACTTGGAAGGTAGTCTTTGCCTATCTTTCCTACCTTTCCTATCTTTCCTACCTCACACGTTCCACGTTGTATTCTATCTGCCATTTCTTTGTCCACTCTTCTAACCTGTCTGAAAATCTCTGCTGCCTCCTTGTCTTCCTAACTCTACCTGTTCCTCCACCGGTCTTTGAATTATCTACAAATTTAGCCAGAATGCACTGAGTTCCTTCATCGAGATCATTAATTCACAAAGTGAAACGATGTAGTTCCAATACTGACCCATGTTGACCACGGCAAATCACTGGCTGCATTCCTGTGCAGGACCGTTGTTTACCCAGACCCTACTTTCTGGCAGATTGCAAATCTTCTTTTGCAGTCTAGTACCTTTCCGCTAATGCCATAGGACCTTTTCTTACTCAGTAGCATCCTGTTCAGCACATTAACAAACATCTTCTGGACGTCCAGAGCAATAACATCCACTGGTTCATCTTGGTCTAACCGTTTCGCAACCTCCTCAAAGAATTCTAACTGATGTGTCAGGAATAACTTGCCATTGATGAAGCCATGCTGACTTTGCCCTATTTAACCATGCATTTCCAAATACCCAGAAATCTCATGCTTCGCAGTGGACTGCAAAAAACAAAGCAATGACCGCGGTCAGACACATTGGCCTATAATTTCTCATCTTTTGTTTTAGTCTCTTCTTAAACTGAGGCTTCAATTATCGATTTTCCAGTCCGCTGGGACACTCCCCTGAGTCCACTGATTTCTGAAATATCACGACTAAAATCTTCACAATCTGTCCAGCTACTGTCTTCAGCAATCTGGGTTGTAGTCAATTTGGTCGAGGTGATTTATGCACTTTCAGACCTTACATTTTTTTCTAGCACCTTCTCATTGGCGGTGGCCACTGCGCTCGTCTCTCTCACCAGATTCTGATGAATATTTGGGCCATTACTCTTGTCTTCTACCCTGAAGAGTCACATAAAGTGCTCATTTAGTTCCTCAACCATTTCTTGGCAACCCATTATTAATTCTCCAACGTCATTTTACAGCATCTCAATGTTCACTTTTGCCCCTGTTTTGCCCTTTATCTATCTTTTAAAAATTAGGAATCATATCATATGTATGTGTGCATATGTATGTACATTTATGCGTATAAATAGTTATTTTTTGGAAAAAGAAACTGGACAGCTACTTTCATGCTTAATGTTCTCACTTCTTATTTCTTTCTTCATTGTCCTCTTGTTAGTTTTTGTAAATTTCCCAATCCTCTGGCATCCACTGTCCTTCGCCACATTATATGTTTTTCTTTTGTTTTTATGCTGTCCCTGACTTCCATTGTCAGCCATGATTGCCTCATCATACCTTTAGTATGCTTCGTTTTCTACGGGATAAATCTGTGATGTGTTTCCCGAATCATTCCCAGAGATTGTTGCCATTATTCTTCCGCTGTCTTTTCTGCTCGGCTTCTCTCTAAGTCAATTCTGGTCAGCTTCTCCCTCATGTCTCTGTAGTTGTCTTTATTGCACTGTAATACCATTACATCTGACTCGACCTTCTCCATCTCGAATTGCATGATATGACCGTAACTATCATATTATCGTCACTGCCTCCTATGGCTTCCTTCAACTTCAGTTCCCTTATCATGTCTGCCTCATTAACAGCTCGAAATCCACAATTGTATTTTCCCTGTTGTGCTCCACCACAAGCTGCTCCAAAAATGCATCCTGGAGACGTTCTGTAAATTCTATTCCTTGCAAATACTACAAACCAAATTTTCCCACTCCACCTGCATATTGAAAGCGCCTTGCCTTGCTTACAAATAGTTTCTATGTCTTGGTGTGTCATGTGTACCAAATCCTAACTCCTTCTTGGATGCCTGTACGTAACCCCAAGTTTTCTTTGAAATGTTACGGTTCCTCAATTCGAACTACATAGACTCCACATTATCTGGTCCTACTTCGTTGATCAGCCTGTCGTATTTTGCATTCCAAAATTACGGGCTTTTTCTCTTTCGGTCTTGCCCTATATTGCTTATATATAAGGACTGTTGAATTCTACCCTCCATTGCACTTGCTGCCTCTCATCAAATTCCATTAACACCTTTTACATTTAAGAAGTTGGTTATTTTATAAAAGCTGGTGGCATTAATAATAACTGTAATTTGTATAATTGCTTCCACTATTAACATGTTTTAGTTTATCAGATAATCCATGCCAGGCAGTTCTTTAATGTTTCATAATTACTTTCAAATCGATATTCTGTTACCATATTTTTGGCATGGTGTTAACCCCTCTGCTAATATAAACCTGTCACACAGAGAAGTTCATTTCACGCCATGATCTGTTAAATTTTGAGAGACAAAGAACAATCGCAGAGGTCACTA
Source organism: Hemiscyllium ocellatum (assembly GCF_020745735.1). Taxonomy (NCBI): domain Eukaryota; kingdom Metazoa; phylum Chordata; class Chondrichthyes; order Orectolobiformes; family Hemiscylliidae; genus Hemiscyllium; species Hemiscyllium ocellatum. Next base: position 175,190 of record NC_083441.1, read on the forward strand.
TGTAAAGTAAAAATTAACAATTTTAATTCTTTAAGTCGAACAGAGCGTATTTGAACCACTATTTGCAACTCATTTCTCTTAAACCTATCTTTCACTCCCTCTGTCTACAATACTGGTCAGATTAATTCACCTAAATTTATGGCAATCGCTTTCAAAATCAGTTGACGTTTCCGGATGTCCAACTTTGTCTAGGTTTCTCTCGTTCTTCAGTATTCTGCTGCGCAACATATCTTGTGGAGAGGTACCTTTCAGAGCGTTTCTTAACCAGCAGTCTATACTCATTGGTGTTTAGCAATTCTCCACTTAACTATTCAAAATGTTCTGTTTCAAACGCCCAAAATATCTTTGGGTTCCTGTCATCGAAACATCTGTTTCAAATTCGATTAGATTTTGGTATTTGAGGTGTAATTTATACAGATTGGCCAAATTCGAATTTGTTGGTTACCACGGCAACTCATCTACATTATTAATTTGACCAAGAAGCGTTACGTTTTAATTTCTTTCAACATACTCCGTATTTCTCTAAGTCTGTGTCAATTTCCAGTCTCTCTTAAAGGTACAATACACGCCCACATCTTCATAACACTATTTAAAGAATCGTTAACTGGAACTTATTAATATTGTGAACAGTTTCAAAGATGCAGCTCATTTGTGCAAGATTAATTTAGCTTTCTTTATATTCGTGAAGACATCCTGAACGAGTTCAGAAATAACTCATTAAACCTTTTGTGATTTCCAAAGTTTTATCATGAGTTCCAATTACATTAGTTTCTCGATGTTTTCTTTGAATTCTTTGCATTATTGCCATTCATATAATCCCCTTCTCAAAGGGACTTTTATTTCTTGCTGAAGTTGAGTTTTTAAATTCCAGGTATATTGTGTCTCTTAAAAGTATGCAGTTCAATCGGCCTTTTCTTTAAATTCTGGCCACTTCGTATTTCTTCAAAAGAGGGACATTTCTCATGCGCCTACTGTCCAACGACACGCAGTTTAGGTGAATTGGCCATGCTCAATTGCTTATAAAGTTGAGGAATGTACAAGCTAGGTGGATTAACTTAATGAAATACAGCATTTGAGGGGTAGGGTGGGTCTGGATAGTAAGGCTTAGGATGATTGGTGTGCAGTCGAAAAGACCAAGTCGCCTGCTGCCAGACTGTAGTGATGCGATGAATATATTGGAAATTCTCAACAAGTCTGATTGCACCTAAAATAAAAGGAAACGAGCAAAGAAAAAGAGCGAAGAAAATTGCAGCATAGCTCCCTGCTTGCGTATCTGTCAATATGCATCTTCAATGATGCTATGACGCCGACTTCTACCACCTTTACTGCCAAAGTTTTCCAGGCAGCCGACATGCTCTGTGTAATTACTTGTCTTGTATATCTTCATTGAACCAATAACTCGTGACCCTCGTAACTGAGTCCTCCACTCTGAGAAAAAGCTTCTAGATATCCACCATGTTTCTTCTTCACATGATTTTGACGACATCAATGAGATCATCCCTCAAAATCCGTCTTTCTACTGAAAATAATACTAACCTACTCAACCTCTCTGCATAGCTAGCAGCTCTATGCTAGGCAACATATATTCTTTCGGTAATGTAACGACAAGAATTGCACACAGAATTCCAAAAGTGACTGAACTAATGTCCTACACAACTTAAACGCGACCTGACACCTCGTGTATTCAATAACAGCCCGATGAACGACAGCTTACCATATGCATTCTTGTCAACTCTCTCGACTTGTTTTGCCAAAGTTTGGGCTCACTGGACAGAAAACCCAGATATCTCCGTACATTATTTCCCTCAGTCCTTTTCCATTTACATTATAATTCACTCGAGAATTAGATCTTACAAAATGCCTCATCTCGCATTTGTACGGATTGACGTCCATCTGCCATTTTTCTGCCCAACTCTTCAATCTATCTAAATTCTGCTCTATTCTCCATTTCAAAAATATCCCTTCCACGACTACGCTCTGTCTCCTGCTGCCCAGCCATTTCCCTTTCCATCCAACTAGTGCACCCTGGACTGCATGTGATTTCAATTTCTCCCTCAGCCTACCATGGGGATTCTTATCAAACACCTGAATAAACTTCATGTAGATGACATCTACAGCCCATCCATCATGAATCAACTTTTTCACTTCGTCAAAGCATTCTTTCAAGTTGTTAAGACTCGAACTTCCCTGCAGAGACCATATTGCCTGTCACTGATAAGCGCATTTTCTTCCAAATATAAAGAGATCCTATGCCTCACTGTCTTCCCCAGCAGCTTCCATATCACTGATGCTTGGGCTTTGGAAAATCCACTTTTAGCCAGGTTTATCAACAAACCACCTTACGAAGTCGATAGAATAACTGATCAATGAAGTAAATGCAACTTCCATGCGTGCCGAAAAATCAACAGTTATCTGATTAAAAATGTATTTGGTAAATCTATTTCAGCTTTCATATATGTGCCTTTCGATCTGTGCTGCTTTAGCTTGTGACTCTGTAATCTCGTTACTACACAATCAGGGAAGATTCCCAAATAATCCTCCTGCAGCGCTTCAGTTGCCTGCGAATCCACGGGCTTTTCGACTACAGTAGGCAGCAATTCTACTGGTGAATCAGCTATATTATTCCCAAAGACAAATTGTATTACTGGAGCTGGGAGTTTGTCCAGTACTCCAACCACATAGTATGCACTCTTTTCTACACAATCTAGACTCATTTTACATCATTGAGCGATTTCTGTCTCACTGTGAATACCCGTTACCATTAACCTTTCTGGCAATAGCCCTTCAAGATTACATATCTTCTCATCCTTCAGCATCACAGGAGAGGATCCAGTGTCACTTAATATTACAACCAATTGCCTGCTATTGCTGGCCTTTATGAATAAACTTTATCCATGCATGAACTTCCTTTTAAGTAGATTTGGCGCTTCCTCCTTAACCAACATGCGAGCAACCTGAACACTCTGAGGCTTACTTCCATTGTGCTTTCTGTTATCAGTCTAACAAAACTTCCAGGCTTGACCTGTTTTCCTGCATGTGGCTTTTCCCTCCCCCAATAACACAGTGATTTCATTTGGCCCACTTTCAGAAAATGTAAATACCAGTGCATTTTACCTTCTTTGACAATTCAAATATATCCTTTTTGTTCTTTGCCAAGTAACCTTTATGATATGCACTGAAAGCTGCCTTTCACTTTCCACATGTGGGTTTCTCTTTGCCTCAGTTTCTATCCTTCATGGTCTGAAATTGATTCGGGACGCCAAACCATGTCTGGGTAACAAGCTCATGATCATCAGCCACTTCAGCTGCTCACCTTGACATTTTACCTCTCTGCTCTTCCACATGAGTTCGTGCTGCTTCAGGCGGTGAATTTTTGAAATCGTCCAAAATAATCACCTCTCTAAGTTTGCTCTATTTCTAAAGCTCTTATCCATCTCCCGAAATTGCTTTGTTAGATCCTTCCAAATTCTATGTAGGTTTGACGATTGTCACGCCTTTGTTTCCTGAAACGTTGTCCATTGGTTTCTGGTCCAAGCTCATATGCATTTACAATTAAATTTTTCGTCTCCTCATATTCCCCCAATACCCCTGCTGTTGGTGACGCGAAGACATCACGAGCCCAATCTAAATGTTTTGTTTGGATCAACAAAACCCCGTTGTCACTAGCCATTGCACGTTTTCAATTGAAATGAAATGAAAATGACTTGCAAATCCTTCTCATCAAATTTAGGCAATGCTTCAACCTACCTAAACAATTTATCATCAGGCTTTCGTCGACCCAGAGTGTGCTCATCTCCTCTCTCTTCCTCACTAGACTTACCTTCCGCCTTTATCTCCATCCTTTTAAGCTGACTTTCCCTTCGAAGTGTCAGTTTTTGTAGGTCAAACTCTCCCTATTTTTCTTGCTCTTCTGCTGAAGCCTATAGTTTTTCATTCTCTTCTGCTTTTAATCATAACTCGAACTGATTCATTTCTGCTGCCCTTCCCTAACCTCTCGCCTCTTACTCAAGCTGTTTCAGTGTAATATATACCTGAATACCCAGATCTCTCTTTACATCAATTTTCCAATGGGCTTTTCTGTTATTGCACAGTTCGCTCTGGTATTGCGTCTTCCAAAATGCATTGCTTGCCCAATTGAAGTCAATCTGCCATTTCTCTGCTAAACTCGCCAATCTATCGACATTCTGCTGAATTCTCCGACATTCCCTTTCACTGTCTGTACTCCACCAATGTTAGTGTCATTTGAAAATCTAATAATAAGACCACTTATAACTTCCTCCAGATGATTAATTTATTACAAAAAACAGCAGTGGCCCCTACACTTATTACTGTGGAATATCACTGGTCACAGTTTTCCATTATGAAAACTCTCTTTCAGTGCTACTCTCCGTCTCTTGCTGCCCAGTGTGTAATCGATCCATCCAGCTTGCATACCCTGGACTCCACGCACCTTCACTTTCTTCATCAGCCTACCATGGGGAAGCTGAGAAAATACATTCTGAAATCCGCGTATATGACATCCACATCCCTTCCATCAACAATCAACAATCAATCTATTAAGTTGGGAAGACATGACCTTCCCTGCACAAAACCATGATGCCTATCACTGACATACCCATTTTCTTCCTAATGTAAATAGTTTGTTTCCCTTAGAAAACTCTGCCGCAGCTACCATGTCACTGATATCAAGCTCACCGGTTAACATTACTTAGATTATCTTTGCTACCCTTCTTAAACAATGGAACTAAATGAGCCATTGTCACATCATCCGGGGTCTCACCCCTGTTCAAGGATGCTGCAAAGGTATCTGTTAAGGACTCAGCTTTTCCAGTCTCGCTCCTCATATACGAATTAAAAGCTTTTGGATTTTCCTTAACCCTGTTTCCTCAAGAAATTTCATCACCCCTTTAAGACCTCTTAATTCCTCGTTTCAGATCGATCTTACTTTTGCAATGTTCTTCCAAAGCTTCGTCTGACTTCAGTCGCCGAAACCTTTTCCTTTTCGCTATTCTCACAATTTCACCTGTCATCCGTAGTTCCCTAATATTGTCATTCCTATCCCTCATTTTCACAGAGAAATGTCTGTCCTGTACTCTAACCAGTCTCTCTTTAAAGGCCACTTACATATCAAATGTGGATTTACCCTCAAACAGCTGCTTCTAGTTCACATTCCTCAGCCCCTGCCGAATTTTGTCACAGCTGGCCTTCCGCCAACTTTGCATTCTTCCTTTCTGGCCATTCTTGTCTTTGTCAATGAGTGTCCTAAACCTTGCGACATTGTCCTTACTATTCACTATTCACAATGTAATACCCTACTTCAAATGTAACCACTTGACAAGGTTTTCCGAGTTGGACTATTCGCATATTGCTCTGTAAAACCATCCTTAATGCTCCTTTAAGAAAACTGCTCCCATGCAAACCTCTAAGACAAAGTGAATCCCAGTCATTGTTGCGAAAATTAAAATCTCCCGTCACCAATGGCCTGTTGCATCTATATCTTTCCGGAAGCTGTTTACATATTTGTACCTCTGTTTCACGCTCCCTATTAGGAGACTTGCAGTACAGCTCCAGCATTGTTATCGCACCTTTCTTATTTCCCAGCTCTGCCCAGATTGCTTCACTGATCGAGTCCTCCATAGTACCCTTCTTCAACACAGCTGTGATGTTATCTCTGACTTGTAATGCAACTCCAACATCCCTGTCACCTCCCACTCTATCCCACCTGAAAAATCTCTGTCATGCGATGGATTATATATACACACACATACACACACACACACACACATATATATGTCTATATGCATATATATATATATAATACATGTGTGTGTATATGTGCCTATAGAGCCCTTCCCTCATCCAAGTCTCTGCAATAGCAATGACATCATATTCCCGTGTACAAATCCAAGCCCAATGTTCATCGAGCTTAACTATTGCAATTCTTGCATTCAAACTAATGCAACTCAGCCCATCTATCCCTCTGCGTTCATCATCTGCTACCTGCCTACTCTTTCCCTTAATCATGGTGACTTCATTATCTAGTTCCATATAGCCTTTAGATACTAACACTTTACTTTCGAATAAGCTCCGCATGTGGTTTCCATCCCCCCAGCCACATTAGTTTAAACCCTCCCCAACAGCGTTAACAAAAGCAATCCCGAGGATATTGTTTGTAATCTTGCCCATGTGCAGACCGTCAAATTGAAACACTCGCACTTCCCCCAGAACGGGTCCCATGTCTGAGTAGCATGCAATGTTCCTAGCAATCTGGAGCTGACTACCTTTGAGCTCCGACGTTTTAACGTGGCTCCTCATTCCCTAAATTCTGTTTGTAGGACCTCAAGCCGTTTATTACATATACCGTTGGTGCCTACACGAACACGACAGCTGGTAGAACACCCTGCAATTTCAGAATGCCATGCAACCGATCTGCAGCATCCCTAATTTGTGCACCGAGGCAGTAGCAGAGCAGCCAGGAGTCTCATTTTCGCCACAAAAGTGCCGGTACACTTCCATTACAGTTTAAATACTCTACAACAATAACCCTTCTAATTTTTCACGCTGTTCTGCTCAGCAGAGGCAGCTACTGTGCCATGAACCTGGCAATGACATACTTGTTTTGGAGGAAGATGACGGCAGTGAATACCTGTACTACCTTCCAGCTCTTTCTCTGACATTTTGTCACCCATTTCATTCTTTTCCCTCAGCAATTGCAATCTGCGGTGTGACCAATTCACTGAAAATGCTATCCAAAATCTTCTCAACATCGCGAATGTTCCAAAGTGAGTACATCGACAGCTGCCGAGCCGACATGTGGTTTAACAAGAGCTGCAGATCGGTGCACTCCCTGCATGTGAATGAATCTGCGACATCAACTGGGCCTGGAGCTCCCACATTGTGCAAGTAGAACAGAACACGGGTCTGGGATGACCAGCCATTTTTACTCAGAAGATTAACTAAACTAGCAGTTTGTCACTTTCAGGAGCCGATCGAAGAAATGGTACATCCTTCTCTACTGTAAAAGTCGATGAATCAAAGTGGAAAGGCTTTCCGAAGCTCAGAACAAGAACAGATTCAGGGGATCAGAACTAGTAGGGGGTCACACTTCGAATGCTGTTCAGGGTCATAGCATTGGATAAGATTGATTCATGGGAAGAAATTCGGAAGAGGTTCATTGAGCGACAAGTGGAAAAGAATGGTCAGAACTGGAAAGTGATTCATATAGTCAGTTCTGGAAATGGGCCAATGAATCCGAATTCTGAAGTACTTACAGAAATGGAAAAGCCTCGAGGTTCACGTGCATGACTCTGTGACGGTGGCCATTCAAACTGAAGCAGTTAATAAGACATGCCTCTTGAATTTACGCATAGGGAGATAGAGTGACTGGCTTGCAAAGTTACAGGATCTGGCCAACTGTTGTCGGCAGAGCGTTCCACACCTCTCCCACGGTCTGAGTAACAAAACTACCTCTGGCATCTGTCCTATATCTATCAATCCTCAAGTTATGGCTATGTCCCCTCGTGATATCCAACACCATCTGAGGAAAATGGTTCTCATGCTCCACCCAAACTAACCCTTTTGTAATCTTATATGTCTCAATTTAGTCACCTTTCAACGTTCTTCTCTCCAATGAAGGCAACCTAACGTCCCTCAGCCTTTCAATAACAGGCCTTCCCTCCCATCACAAACATCCTACTAATTCTCCTCTGAATCATTTCCAACGCCTCCACTTCCTTCAGATAATGTTACAACCATAACTGCAAGCAATACGCCAACTGAGGCCTCACCAGAGTCTTATACAGCTGCAGCATGACCTCCTGATTCCGAAACTCAATCCTTCTAGCTAATAAATTTTAACCCATCGTAAGGTTCCTGCAGGAAGGATGTTAATAAGCTGGAAAGGTTGCAAAAATAAAATGATTTATAAGTATGTATTCGACTTGGAAGTTTGAGTTACAAGGGAAAACTATATACATTTTTTTCCCCGAGGGCTGATCTGAGGGAGGTTTACAAAAACATGAGGGATACAGATAAGGTGCACAGTCAATCTCCATTCCAAAATGTAAGAGTGCCCAAATCAAGAGAGCATAGATTTAAGGTGAGTAGGGTAACATTTAATTTGGATCTAAGGGGTCATTTGCACACAACGGCGAGGACTGCATGGAAAGCACTGGCAGGAGGAAGGATAGAGGTAAGTATCATTACTTTATTTACATTTTAGTGTAAATTGGGCCAAACAGAGGCAGTTGGGACTATTGGGGTCTAATTTGGATCTAAGGGGTCATTTGCACACAACGGCGAGGACTGCATGGAAAGCACTGGCAGGAGGAAGGATAGAGGTAAGTATCATTACTTTATTTACATTTTAGTGTAAATTGGGCCAAACAGAGGCAGTTGGGACTATTTTAGTCAAGGACACCTGGTCGACAGGGACGGCTTGGTGCAAATAATCTGTTATCGTGCAGAATCTCTCTTTGACTCTCAGTGGCGTTACACAACTATAATGATGTTAAAGACCTGGAGAGAGGTCAAAGAAGATTTCCCAGAATGGTACCTGGGAATGAGGAATTTTATATACAAGGAGATATTAGTGAAATTGTTATCCTCCTTGCAGCAGAGAGGTTGAAGTCGAGACCTTGTTGACTTGAACAAAATTACGAACATTTTGGCAGGGTTAAAAAAGATATTCTGTTCCAACTGGTAAGCTAACTGAGTCAGTATGCTCACAGGTTTCGAGATTATCGGCAAGAGAGCCAAGAGTAAAATGAGGAGAAACATTTTTTTTTCACAGAGTTGCTAGGATTTGGAAAATACTTAGTGGGCAAGTTGTAGAAGCGGATTCCATTGGACATTTCAAAACACTGCTTTTTTTATATCCATTTATGGGACTTGGGTGCCGCTGGCTGGCCAGCATTAACAGCCCAATCATATTTGCCATTGAGAACATGGGAGTGAGCTGCCTTCTTGAATGGCTGCAGTTCACTTGCTGTGGGTTGACCCATAATATCAGTAGGGAGGGAATTTCCAGGATTGTGACCCAACGACTCTGAACGTATGGCGATATATTTCCAAGCCAAGGTGGGTGGCTTAGAGAGGAACGGGCAGGTTGTGGCGTTCGCAAGTACCTGTTGCCCTTGTCCTCCTAATTAGAAGTGTATCTTGACGACAGTACACACAGCTGTAATTGAGCGGCGATGGTGGAAGGATCGCATGGTAGTAGATATGGTGCCAATTAAGTCAGTTGCTTTGCCCTGGATAAGGTCAAGCTTCTTTAGAGTTGTTGGAGTTGCACCCATTCAGGCAAATGGGGAATACTCCATCTGGGGAGTCAAAGGACATAGTATACCTCATCTCTCTCTGTCTCTGTCTCTCTCTCTCTCTCTCTCTCTCTCTGTCACACACACACACACATATGCATATCAGAAAATGGTGAACTCCGAGGGCTGAAGAGATAGGGTTAGAGGATGGAAACAGTTGGGTCGCTCTTTTCGGAGCCAGAACATATGCAATGTTTCTTATGGCCTCTTCCATTCTCTAATTCTACAATTGGAAAGGTGTTCATGTGCTGTGAACAAGAATAGACTTCCGCTCTCAGAACTGGGAAGGAGTTAGACTGGGGAAAAGTTCGAACGGCTGTATTAGGGAAGAATGGTTGAGGGTCCAGAATTGGCAGGAGTCTCAGGGAGTCAAAGCTGGAAAAGTATTCAGATTGTTAGAAGTGGAAGGGTTCGGGAGTTTCCAATGGAAAGCAGTTCAGTAAGTGAAAACTGGAAAGGTGCGTGTCGTCTGAGTTTGAGGTGAGTACTGGAGCTGAGGGACCTCGGGATTGGTGAGCATGATTCTCTGAAGGTGGTCAAACAAGTTGAAGCCATCTTTAAAATGGCTGACTGGATTAATGGGTGTATAAACAGGAGCATGCAGTTGCAATCCGAAACTCAACTTCTCCACAAATTATTGGGCAAACCACATTTGAAGTATTGTGTTCAGTCTAGTAATCTTACTTGATGAAGAATGTAAGTTCCTGGGAGAGCATAAAGGAAGCAGTTGGGTACTTATCTTTGGAGTCAGAAGATATGTTTTAAATGGCCTCCTGCCATTCTCTGATTCTGGATTTGGAAAAAATGTTCATGACCTACGAACAGGAATACGCCTCTGTGATCAGAACTGGAAAGGGGTCAGTTGGGGAAAAAGGTTCGAGAGGCAGTATTCAGGAGATTTACGATAATGGTACCAGGAATTATGGACTTTAAAGACAGAGAAACATCATGGAAAGTTGCCTTTTCTCTTCGGAGCAGAGAACGTTGAGAGGCAACCTTTTTGAGGTGTTCAAGATTATGAACAATTTTGACAGGATGATAAAGGATATTTTGATTCGATCATCTGGGATCTCAGTCACTAGCAGTCATAATTTCAAAGTTGTCAGCAAGACAGAACAGAGTCAGATGAGGACAAAGTTCGTTATTCAGGCAGTTAATAGGATTTGGAAGGCACAGATTGGTGGAGGCGGATTTAAGAGGAGATTTCAAAAGGGGGTGGATATATACTTGAAAGTGGCGAAGTTAAGCGATAGGGATCGAGAGCTGGAATAGCTGAGCAACATTTGTTTTCGGTACTGAGTGCAGACAAATGGATCAGGTGGCCTCTTTCACTGTAAAGGTTTATGACTGGAATGGGGAAATATGCCACTAATCACCACTCGGGACACTTGGTTCTAGCCTTAGGTGACCGTCTCTGTGGAGTTGAAACACTCAAACTAGTCTGAGAAGGTTTCTGCTGGGTGCTCTAGCTTCAGGTCTCATCCAAAAATATCCATCTTTGTGGAGTGAATATGCAAAATTGTTCTATAGTGTCCAGGAGGAGCATGAGATGTTGGTTTGCCACGGGAAATGGGGTGACGAATATCGAATGGGGGAATGGGTTTGGGGAGACTGCTCTTCGAAGTGTCAGTGCAGATTCAATGAGGCAAATATTATCTTTCTGCATCATAGGGATTCTGCGTTTTCAGAGGGTCAGAATACAAATTGGCTTCAAGTGCTCATAACAGTGAACAACTGTGAAACGTCTTCAGTATTCAAAGTAGTTAAAGTGTAAACGGTTTGTTGAGGAAAAAATGAAGATTCAAGATATAGTTGTCATTTAACTGTGTTTTGTGTCTGAGATGGACTTCACTGCGGAATGACTAGTGACATTAACTTACTTGTTTTCAGGTTTCTTGTGGAAGTCCTTCCGTGATTGGCTCCTGTGCATATTTAGTGATTAATTGGTGTTCCTCCATTTTCCTTCCATTTTCCTTTTGTGTAATGAAGATTCTTCAGTAGATTAGAGGGATATGGGCCGGGTGCTGGCAGGTAGGACTAGATTGGGTTGGGATATCTGGTCGGCATGGACGGGTTGGACCAAAGCGTATGTTTCCATGCTGTACATCTCTATGACTTTATGGTGATGCACCTGGCTTGTCCGACTTCCTTGATGCAGTCCTCCATCTTGGAACTGGATATGAATCTGATTTTGTAACGGCGTTGACCATTCGATAATCCACGCAGAATCATTGAGTCCTGTCCAGTTTGGGAACTAAGAAACTCGGCGAACTCCTTGTTTGGTTCCATGATGTTCTCGACGAGCATGGCCACCACCTCCACATGGACCTGTCTGGCTTTGAAAGGATTAAGCCGTTAGGAGCGTTGTTTTATGGGAAAAGTATTCCCTACGTCTACTTCATGTATAAGAGCCTTAGTCCTCTTTATCTGATACTTGCAAATGCCCTTATACTGCAGTAGCTACTCTTTCATCTATGTTCTATACTCCTGAGACAGATAGTTGACTAACCTATCCTACTCCTCAAAGACTTCTTCAGTTTTCAATTTATTTTGAGGCACATCGAATCCACATCATTTGGACTTGATTCTTCACTCTGCGAGGCAGTAGCTAACACCTGTTTCTCCAATTGTTTCTCTCTAGTATAATTCGGTTTCAGCACGTTCACATGACATATTTGATACTTTCTCTTTAATTTGGTATTCTTACTAAATAATTCACCCGACTCAACTTGTTCTAAATTTGTTAGGGACACGAAACCTGGCTTTGAAGGGATGTCCTTTTCCTGGTAACAGTGCTAACACATCATTCCCTCGGGAAAACGCTGTTGTCAAAGAGCTTTTATCTGTCACTTGCTTCATTCTAATCTGTGCCTTCTTTAGGTGCTCTTTAATCTAACTCACCTACTCCACTTAATCTCTCCCTCACCTCTGATACATAATATAAATGTGAGATCTCCGATTTTGTTCCTCTCAATTTATCTTAAATTAATTACAAAGTGCATCTTACTTTATAACCGAAAATTAACTCAAAGGAAGTCGACTGAGTAGATTCGTTTAAGGCATCTCTAATGGCAAAAAAATGGGATATCTTTAGGCCAATCATTCGGATAATCCTGACAGGATGCTCTCAACATGATCTTCAAGGTCTCATGCCGCCTTTCTAACGCTGCCTGGGATTCAGGATGATACGCACTGGATTTAAAGTGCTGTATACCTCAGCTATCCATAATCTCATTTAACAGCCTAGCAGTAAAATGTGATCTTTGGTCCGACTGAATCTCTCTGGGTAGTTCATACCGTGTGAGAAAAAAGCTACTAACTCCTCTACCAAGATTTGTTTTTGTCTTGATACTCCATAATCGAATTGCCTTCTGAAATCTGATAGACGCATGCATTGTGGTTAACAAGTGCTAGCTCCTACATTTAGTTCTCGGGAGGAGACCAACGGAATGAATCATTACCCACGTGAAAAGTTCTTGAAATGTAGGAATTGGCAATAAATACTTTGGTTCCATTACCGCCAGTGGTTTTCCTACCATTTGGCATGTATGACACGTGCAGCAAAACTTTACCATATTCTTGCGCATTCCAGGACACTAAAATGGTTTTTGTACTTTATCCTGAGACTTTCGCACTTTGAGCTGTCCCCCAGTAGATAGTTCATGTACTACCCGTAACACCTCCTGTCTGTATGCCACTGGCAACACAATTTGATACACTTCGGTCTATTTATCCTCCGCACTAAGCAACCATGGTCTCCATTTCCTTCTTAGGATTCTATCTTTCAGATAATAACCCTCCAGAATGTTCCTTTTCGTAGTACACATCCACATACAGTTTTGTTTATCTGTTTTGCTGTTGCAAGTCTCTTCACTAAATTTCTGTCCATCTGTCCCACACATTACCAAACCCTTAGGTGACATCTTAGAAAGAGTGCTTATCCACTCATTCCTTACTATCAGCGACTGGTTAGATCCGCAAAATTGTCCTTCTCCCCCGTCCTTTCTGAGCAAACTTTACTCACTGAGACGGGTAAAGAGTTCGGATGCTAACTCCATACCCAGCCCCAGCCTAGGCTGTGCACTCTCCTGGAGGTCCTTGGCTTTTCGTTGGGTCTCCTTTAATACCTTCACAAATACCACTGGCTTGGCTTCATTTACCTCATCTTTTCCCACAGTGCCTTTCTGTTAATGATTTTGACTTTAGGAGTCCCAGTTTCTGGCACTGAAAGCATATTTTCCCTGCGCCCATCTGACACCACCCGCACTGTACTTTTCTGTATCACACTGCATTACGTTGAAAACCAAGGCCTTTCACCTCCGGTCCACCCTCTGGAGATTCTTTGTGATCCTGTGGTAATTTTCTTTTTACCAGTGCACTTTGCTCTTGATTTCGTAATGTGGGATCTCCCCTTCAGCCAACTTCTATCCCTCACAGGACGAAATTCTGGCTGGACGCTTGTCTTATGCACCAACATGCTCTTATCTGCAAATTCCGCTGCCAGTCTCAGTTCCTGAACTTTCTGCTCTCCGCATGAATTCTTGCCGTCTCTGAAAGTCATTTTTTTTAATCTTCTCCAGCAGAATGATCTCTCGTACAGCATCAAAGATCCTACCAGTATTCAAATCACTCACCCATCCATCAAAATAACTGTTTAATTCTTTTGAACTCAACATATATCTGTCCTGGTACCTTCTTTGTATTTCTGAACAGCTGTTACATGCTTCTGGTACCATGACATAAGCACTCAAAGTAGCCTGTCTAACCTCTTCGTGATATCGTGAGCCCTCATTTGACAGCACGGCAAATGCCTCACTAGTTCTGCCTAACAGTTTAGTCTAAACTAGCATTACCCATAAATCCTCGGACCACTCCATCTGCCGAGCCAATTTTTGAAATGAAATTTTAAAAATCCAACATCTTTCTCGTTAAAATGTAGCAGTTTTGACATATTTATATATACATATCAGTACTTTCTCTTTAAATCGCCATTCTGTTAACTTCACTTTGCTGACTAAGTCACAACTTCTCAAGTTCAAATTGTCTCTCATTTTGCTCAGCTAAGTACTCTCTCTCTCTCTCTTTCCTCTCTGCCTCTTCTCTCACTTTCTCTCTTGCCTCTTTATTTCTTCCTATTTCTTCTCTCTCTCGGCTAAGAACATTCGCTCTTTCCTCCCTCTCTGTTTATCTTCTAACTCTATTTCCGTCGACTGTAATTTTTTCTACCTCTACTGCACTCGTGGGTTTCTCTAATATACCTAGGTGTTTGAGTAATTCTCTTAAAATTTCAGCTTTACTTTTGTCCTTGTTTAAACCCAAATCATACCCATTTGCTAATTCTAAAAGTATGGCCTCTTTCTTTACTTCTAAACTTTCCTGTTAAATTTGAGAATCATCTTCAAATCCCTGAAACTCCACTGCAATTTTAAGAACAGAGATTAAACAAATTGTCTCACCTACATTATATTTAAAGATCTTGGACGCTATACTGCAAGAATTTAAATCTGCTCGGATGTTTTGAACCAACAAATCTATTCAAATTTGTCAAATAGTGCTGAAATCCCGACGACAGCCCGCAAACTGTTGTGTCACTGGGTAAATCCTCTTGTTTAATTTAAGCAAACAACATTTAAACATAGAACATAGAACATAGAAAAATACAGCGCAGTACAGGCCCTTCGGCCCTCGATATTGCGCCGACTGAAGCCTACCTAACCTATACTAGCCCAATAACCTCCATATGCTTATTAAATGACCATAAAGATGGAGAGTCCACCACTGCTACTGGCAGGGCATTCCATGAACTCACAACCCGCTGAGTAAAGAATCTACCCCTAACATCTGTCCTATACCTACCAACCCTTAATTTAAAGCTGTGTCCCTAGTAACAGCTGACTCCATACACGCGAAAAGGTTCTCACTGTCAAACCTATCTAAACCTCGAATCATCTTGTTCACCTCTATCAAATCTCCCCTAAAACTTCTTTTCTCCAATGAGAACAGCCCCAAGTGCCTCAGCCTTTCCTCATACGATCTTCCTACCATGCCAGGCAAAATCCTGGTAAACCTCCTCTGCACTCGTTCCAATGCCTCCACATCCTTCCTATAGTATGGCGACCAAAACTGCACACAATACTCCAGATGAGGCCGCACCAGAGTCTTATACAACTGCAACATGACCTCAGGACTCCGGAACTCAATTCCTCCACCAATAAAGCCCAGTACAACATATGCCTTCTTCACAGCACTATTTACCTGGGTGGCAACTTTCAGAGATCTGTGTACATGGACACCAAGATCCCTCTGCTCATCCACAATACCAAGTAGCCTACCATTAGCCCAGTCATCCATCTTCTTCTTACTCCTACCAAATTGAATGACTTCACACTTAGCTGCATTGAACTCCATTTGCCACCTTTCTGCCCAGCTCTGCAACTTATCTATATCCCGCTGTAACCTGCCACATCCTTCTTCACTGTCCACAACTCCACCGACTTTCGTGTCATCCGCAAACTTGCTCACCCAGCCTTCAAGCCCCTCCTCTAGGTCATTTATAAAAATGACAAACAGCAATGGTCCCAAAACAGATTCCTTGTGGAAAACCGCTAGTAACTGCACTCCAAGATGAACCTATACCATCAACTACTACCGCTGCAAATGTGTTGCTGGTCAAAGCACAGCAGGTTAGGCAGCATCTCAGGAATAGAGAATTCGACGTTTCGAGCATAAGCCCTTCATCAGGAATAAGAGAGAGAGAGCCAAGCCGGCTGAGATAAAAGGTAGGGAGGAGGGACTAGGGGGAGGGGCGATGGAGGTGGGATAGGTGGAAGGAGGTCAAGGTGAGGGTGATAGGCCGGAGTGGGGTGGGGGCGGAGAGGTCAGGAAGAGGATTGCAGGTTAGGAGGGCGGTGCTGAGTTGAGGGAACCGACTGAGACAAGGTGGGGGGCGGGGAAATGAGGAAGCTGGAGAAATCTGAATTCATACCTTGTGGTTGGAGGGTTCCCAGGCGGAAGATGAGGCGCTCCTCCTCCAGCCGTCGTGTAGTTGTGTTCTGCCGGTGGAGGAGTCCAAGGACCTGCATGTCCTCGGTGGAGTGGGAGGGGGAGTTAAAGTGTTGAGCCACGGGGTGATTGGGTTGGTTGGTTCGGGCGGCCCAGAGGTGTTCTCTGAAGCGTTCCGCAAGTAAGCGGCCTGTCTCACCAATATAGAGGAGGCCACATCGGGTGCAGCGGATGCAATAGATGATGTGTGTGGAGGTACAGGTGAACTTGTGGCGGATATGGAAGGATCCCTTGGGGCCTTGGAGGGAAGTGAGTGTGGAGGTGTGGGCGCAAGTTAACTACTACCCTCTGTCTCCTTCCAGCCAGACAATTCCTAATCCAAACCTCTGATCCACCCTCAATGCCATACCTCCGTAGGTTTTGCATTAGCCTACCATGGGGTACCTTATCGAACGCCTTGCTAAAATCCATATACACCACATCTACTGCTTTACCCTTGCCCACTTCCTTGGTCACCTTCTCAAAGAACTCAATAAGGTTTGTGAGGCACGACCTGCCCTTCACAAAACCATGCTGACTATCCTTGATCACATTATTCCTATCCAGATGTTCATAAATCCTATCCCATACAATTCTCTCTAAGACTTTGCCCACAACAGAAGTGAGACTCAGTGGCCTATAGTTACTAGGACTATCCCTACTCACCTTCTTGAACAAGGGGACCACATTCGCTATCCTCCAGTCTTCTGGCACTATTCCCGTAGACAATAACGACATAGAAATCAAGGCCAATGGCTCCGCTATCTCCTCCCTAGCTTCCCAGAGGATCCTAGGATAAACGCCATCAGGCCCAGGGGACTTATCTATTTTCATCCTTTCCAGTATTCCCCAGACCTCTTCCCTACATACCTCAAGGCCATCCATTTCAATCACTTGTGACTCAATATTCACATCAGCAACAGTGTCCTGTTCCTGAGTGAATACTGATGAAAAGTATTGATTTAGTGTCTCTCCAATCTCCTCCGCCTCCACGCACAACTTCCTACTTCTATCCTTGACTGGACCGATACCTACCCTCGTCATCCTATTATTCCTGACATACCTATACAAAGCCTTTGGGTTATACCTAATCCTACCAACTAAGGACTTTTCATGTCCCCTTCTCGCTGCTCTTAGCTCTCCCTTTAGATCCTTCTTGGCTACCTTATAACTCTCAGTCGCCCCATCTGAAACTTCACGCTTCATCTTTACATAGGCCGCCCTCTTCCCTTTCACAAGGGAGTACAATTCCTTATTAAACCATGCCTCCCTCACAAGACCCTTTACTCCCTGCCTGACTGGTACATACTTATCTAGGACACCCATTAGCTGTTCCTTGAACAATCTCCACATATCATTTGTATTCTACCCTTGAAACCTATTTTTCCAATCCACGCATACTAAGTCATGCCTCACCGCATCATAATTTCCCTGCCCCCAGCTATAACTCTTGCCCTGCAATGCACACTTATCCCTCTCCATCACTAGAGTAAAATAATGATTTATCATGCGCATTAATCTGTGAAAATTCGAGGGTCCAAGAACTACTTAAAGAAAAAAAAACAACGTTATTTCTTAGAGTTTACAGCTTTATTTCTGGAAGTTAACGTTGTAACTCGGACCTATCTTTTACTTTCCCTTCTAATGGACTAGTCTGATGAAACACCCGATTAAGATTTACGAAAAATTCAAATTTCAAAACCAGCCAGCTGTCGAATCGTCTCTTTGCAAATTTGCTCTCCAGGTGGGTCTCGATGTCTTTCTCTGTGCAAACCCCTTCTCCAGACAGGAGCCTGTCGGACATTTTTGATTAACAGTCTACATCTGTTGGTCTGGAGGCAGTTCCCTCGAACTGTTCCTGTTCTTATAACCCAACGCATTGGGTTGGTTAATTGATTTTTAATGTTGTCAGTGTACTAAATTCAAACTTCATCAGAGGTTGGTATTTTGGGGATAAGTTAAACTGATTGTCCGAATTTGAGTTTTTTTTTGTATCCCGGAAACCACCTACATTGCATTTTGTTGAGAACATGTTAGGTAGTTCTGCTAGCTTTAAAATTTATACGCCCATCTACATAACAAAGAAAATTGCATTCCACACAGAAATCACCGTAAACAAGATCCAGAGGGAAATGGCAACAGGGATAATCGTTCTCCTGCCATTCTGCTACTCTCTGGAACTTACCCCACTGCTGAAGGCCTCGAGTCTACCGTGAACATTGCTGGCCACTGAGATGTATCTGATGGATGAACATCAGTATCACAATAAAAGGCACTACAGGAATTGGAGTGCAGTGAAAGAATTCAATTGATGCCCAAACTACAGATTGTACCAATGTAATGTAGACAGCAAATCCGAGTAAAATTCCTGAAACCAATGCCAATTTCCTTGTCTAAAAGACCAGAAAATATTTTATTTTTTTAAACAAGATCACTTTAGCAACTATTCCTTGAACAACGTACATCTCTTTTTCAATGCACATTTCATCCTAAGCTACTGGTAACAAATGGTCATAAATCGACCAAAAGTGTAAATATAGTGAACCAGATGGACAAATCTGTGACAGCAAATACCAAGGCAGAGAAAATACGGAATTTTGAATGAAGGTGAAATGAAAGGTCTGGTTGACACATTTGATATTTGCGTCAGATGAGTTCAATGATAGTGGTCAGTATGCCTGCAGGGGAGATGCCCTGATATCCAGACTTGGTCTGACCTACACGTGACTCGATAGCATAAGCATTGTGATAGAGTCTTAACTGACCTCTGGGCCATTATGGGTGGACAGGGGCGCTCACATTCAGTGAATAAACAAAAAAGAGCAGAAGTAGCCGATTTGTCGATTAGAACTTATTCCAAAATTCCATAAGATGATGGCTGATTTGACATTCCACACGTCTGCTTTTATGCCCTGTTCCCCCAAACACTTGAGTTCTCATTCTGATAATTATGACAGTCAGTGAGGCCAGGAATTCCATGACTTGCTGTCGTTTCTCTGTAACTACAGAAGGAGACAGACGCTATCAGAATGCCATTGCCAATCACACGAACAAAGCGCATCTAAATTGAGGACTGAATCACACGAGGATTGGTGGAGTAGCAGAAAGCATAACGGACTGTCAAAGAATACAGGAGAATATAGATAGACTGGAGAGTTAGGTGGAAAAATGGCAGATGGAGTTCAATCCAAACAAACGTGTGGTCATGCACTGAGGCAAGTCTAATGCAAGAGCGAATTAAACAGTGAACGGAAGAGCCTCGGAAAAAGTTGATGAGCAGTGAGCGCTGGGAGTCCCGGTCCATTGTACCCTGACGGATGCTGCACAGGTGGATAGAGTGGTCAAGAAGGCTAATGGTATGCTTACCTTCATTGGACGCGGTATTCAGTATAAGAGCTGGCAGGTCATGTTAAAATTGTACAAGCAATTGGTTCGGCCACATTTAGAATACTGTGTACAGTTTTGGTGGCCACATTACCAAAAGGATGTAGAAGCTTTGGAGAGGGTGCAGAGAAGGATTCCGAGGATGTTGCCTGGTATGGAACGTGCCAGCTATGAAGGGAGGTTGAGTAGGTTAGGATTGTTTTCATTAGAAAAAAAGGAGATTGAGGGGGGAACTGATTGAAGTTTGCAAAACCATGAAGGTTTTAGACAGGGTGGATAGAGATAAGTGTTCTCCCAGGTTGAAGGATTCAAAAACGAGAGGTTACGCTTTCAAGGTGAGTGGTAGATAGTTCAAGGGACATATACTTGGCAAGTACTTCACACAGAAGGTGGTGGGTGCCTGGAACCTGTTGCCAGCAGAGGTGGTAGAGGCAGGTACAGTAGATTCATTAAAGATGCATGTAGATAGATGCATGAGTAGGTGGGGAGCAGAGGGATACAGATGCTTAGGAATTGGGCGATAGGCTTAGACAGTGGATTTGCTTTGGGTTAGGCTTGTAGGGCCGATTGGTCTGATCCTGGGTTGTAAATTTCCTTTGTTCTTCGTTCTGTCCCGGGTAGAGGGTAGACTGACACTTCTGTGACACAGGGGGAGAGAGCAGACTGATCCTATTATGTGTGTATCACTGTCCCAGAATCCAGAGCAGAGTGACCACTCTGTATGTGTCACTGACTGTAGTGTACAGCAGACTGACCCCATTCTGTGTGGATCATTGTCCCCAGAGACAGAGCAGACTCACGCTTTTTTTGTGTATATCAACGCCCCAGGGACACAGCAGTTTAACACCTGTGTCTGTGTATCAGTAGAGCCAGGGAGACAGCGGACTAACCTCATTTGAAGTGTATTATTGCACCCTGAGTAAAGAGCACACGGACACTGTGCCTTTTATCACTGACTGTTGGGAGACAGCCAACCAACACCATTGTGCGTGTATCATTGACCCAAGTGAGAGATCAGACTGAACTCATTGGCTGGGCTTCATTGACCCAACTCCCACCCCCTCCCCCCCAACCCAACACCCCATTCCCCCCCACCCCACACACACACACAGTGAGAAAGCAGACCGATGCATGTGTCTGTGTATGACTGACTTCAGGGTAGAGTAGACTGACCTCACTGTTTCTGTGCTTATCACATGGTGATGTGCATTCACGTTTGGCCTATCCTTCTATCCGTAAGCGAAAGTGAAGTGCATTGATTATGCATAAGTTTTCGATTTCTCTGTTCTTTTTGAAACATTTTTTATTTATTAAGCATTCTTCGTGAGACATTAATTGGATATGTTACCAGAACCCTCATCTGATCCCTGAACTTGCTCAATGTCACGGCATAAATACAGATATTTGTACAATAACTGGTGAGCTGGCAGATGTATCCGAATTCCGCCACAAAATAATGGAGATACATATCCTTCAGCCCCAATCTCCACATCCTTTTCCATATGGAATGGACATTAAAAACTGCCCAGGACAGTACAAAGTTGGTCGAAATGAGAAACAGTAACATTATGGATTTTCTGCGACTCTCCATTTTTGGTTCTGTGGCAGTCTTCGGCCTGCAGAGGGACTGGAATCTCTTGCGGGCTCTGTTGGCAATTAGGATATGCCTGACACATAAAGCATTGAACAATACAATTAGAAGAATTGCCAAACACGGAGTTATGAGGTGATGAGTGATTTCGAACTTTGCCCAGAAGTGAGATAATTGAAGACCCAACCTTACTTCACAAAACCAAGGAATGTTCTTTAGCCGATACTGACCAGCTAACAGAAAATACCAAAACATGTTCTTTAAACAGCTCAATATTATCACCGTTCCCAAAATGACAGATGCAATTTTCACTGTGCAATATTTACGTTTCAGTTTCTGGCAAGTGATGGCCACAAATCGATCAATGGTGAAAGCAACAGTGAACCAGACAGAACAGTCCGTTGCTGCGTAGACAAGGGTAGCATGTATGTTGCACACAGGGATCGACTTCACAAACAGAAATTTTTTCTTATAAACAATTGGAATATGCCTCAATATCAGGTCAAGAATGTTGACCAGTAGATCCAACACTGCCATGGCCACCAGATAGAAGTTGACACATTTTGATAGACCACATTTAGCCTGAGAGAGGATTCCAATCGCCAGTACGTTAACTGAGAGAAAGGACAATAAAAAACTGGAAAGTATTCATCAGTTCACAAGTACACATAATAGTTGGCAACACATAAGTCATATATGTTCAAATTTTCACATTCTTACTCCCACCAAAGATGCTATCCTGAAGAAGAACCATACAGGACATGAAACAGGACTCAGCAGGTTCAATACGGGAAAATGTTCCAGATGGCCACTGGTGCCCAGAACTGGGAGTGGCTTGTTGGTGTTGTCACAATGTAATTTTCTAGCCAATTGCTGAAATTAAATGTGGCCTCTGTTCATTTCTTCTTCAAGGTTTGCCCTGCTGTCCTCTTTGTCAATGACATGAGAGCAACAGGCATCAGGCCTCAGTGAACATGACATCGAAGGCAATGTGCCAACATTTGGAAGAAAATCAAGAGTGGACTGATGGGATCAAATAAGACAGGAGCAGGATTTTCACTTTACTGAAACGGCATCACGAATGGTGCAACTATTTCTTATAGCTTGTGTCATTATTCACAAAGCCTGGGTAAATTTTGGATGTCAATAATGTGGACTGAATGGGCGCCAAGGTTGAACAGAGAAGTCACACTTCTCTCTGAGAAAGCTTATGAATGCTTCAGATTGCTTCTCGCACCATGTGTATGGCTGTAAATGATCGGATATTTGTCAAGACCAGATTCTTGGTTCTTGTTTTCATGGCATGCTATCATTTAAAACCGGATATTGGCGTAATGGCAGATCCTAAATTTCACCCTTTTCTGTAGGGATGACTCGCCTCTATTGCGCATACCACGTGCCGTGCTTGAGTTTCGAGTTCGAGTTTACAATCTCTGAGCCAAGCCCGTATCTCGTCCTTTTATATTACAATGATTCTGCACTTAAACGTTTCTTTTAAACAAGATTCATTCCCCTCATTTGAGCCCGATGATAGAATGAGGGAACTTCATTTGCATATTCGCCCTGCTAAATCCCCTTTGGAGATTTTCAATGTCACTTCTGACTATTGGAATTACCATTGGTGCAAGCATAAACTTGAAACTGCGCATTTTTCTTGCCAATGAAAACCGCCCACATCCCAGTTCTTCTACTTGCTTGTTGCGCCTAACGTAGCACCATTTGTCCAAGTCAAAAACTGAGACAATAAAAATAAAACAATGAACTGCCAGAAGTCGGAGACAAAAGCAGAAATATCTGGAGAAACTCAACATTTCTGGTAACATCTGAGAATAGAGGAAAAGAGTTAACATTTCCTGTACAGTGACCCGACATCAGAAACAGGGACTGTTGTCCCCACCCCGTTACTGACAGAGGATTCGGCTGACCGTGTTTTTGCCTCTGCTGATGCTGCGAAGAACCTACGGACTGCCCTGAGGGTACCCGGCATCAGAGGGTATCGGCTCTTGCCTCTAAGCTGATTTTGAAGAAGAGAAAACATTCCGGAAGGACATAGGAGAGAGAGTTCGGATTACCCTTTTTTATGCACTGACTACATTTATAGATGTATTTATTCAATGTACCCGCTTTTCACTGTCCATCGTGTTTTTAGACCGCACTGATGTGGTCTTGCCTTATAGTAACAATCGTAACAAGATTTTAGCAATACTGCAGCAATTCGCTCACCTCCTTACTCCGCCAAATCCCTAATCATCATCGATAAGGCGCAGGTCAGGAATATGGTGGAAAGCTCCCCACTTACCTGGATGAGTGCAAATTCAACAACACGCTTAATTGGCAGCACAACTGCAAACGTCCACTCCAAACAATACCATTACTCAGGAGGTACACTGTGTACTAACTGCAGGATGCACGGCAGAAATTCACCAAAGGACTTTAGACAGCACCTTCCAAATACACGACCTATTAGAAGCAGAGATATGGGAACACCACCACCTGCAAGCTCGCTGTCAAGCCACTCGACATCCTGATGGGAAAACTTATTGTGCATTTCTATAGTGGAGCTGCATCAAAGTCCTGGAATCCCCTCCCCAAAGAGCTTTGTAAATTTACTTGCAGCATGTGGACTGCAGTGGTTCAAGAAGGCAGCTCATCAATATCTTCTCAAGGGGGCTGCAAGGAATGGGCAATAAAATCTCTTCCCAGCCTTTGGCATCCACATTCCACAAGAGGACTCAAATTGCGAGATGACTGGGAATACATTCCAAACGTAAGTTTCACTTATATTCACGTGTTCTGAAGAAGTGAATACAATCAGCATTAAACCAGGAGTATAACAAGGACTCGGGCGACTGCTAAGTATTGCAGAGAATAAGCTGAGGTATAAAGATTCTTCCTTCAACTGGCTCTGAAGAAGAATCACTGGACTGGAAACGTAAAGTTTGGTTTCCCTCCAATGATGCTGCCAGCCGTGTTGAGCTCACCAGCACTTTCTGTTTTTGTTTCTGCTGTCCAGCATCGGGAAGTCGTTCTTTTTTTGTTTCCGTTGTTTCGACTGTGTGGGGGTAATCGTTCACGAAAGCAAACGTCGCTGGAGAAACTCAGCGCGGTCTGGAAGCACCAGCACAGAGAAAGACGAGTCAACGTTTTGAATCCAGGGACACTCCTTTTCAAGTATAGAGACAACCTGTTCATGTTGCACAGTGATAGACTCAATACTTTTCTGGTCTCCATTGCTCAGTTCGTAAGAGCTGACTAGCATATTAGGCAGGTTTTGGGACGTCATGCATTTTTGCAGAGGAATGAGGAGTATGTTAGGCAGGAATCAAGTCTCCAAGGACCCCATTGGCGATGGTAGTGGGTGTGAAAAGGAGTTCAAATGACGAATATTGACGGCTTATGCACGCATTATTGAGTTAAGCAGGATACTTTATCGGAGTCATTAAAATGTCGAATACTAATCTCCGGTCTACACCTTATTTTTATTCACTCTTGGGATGTGGTGCTGCTGTATGGGTCAGCGTTTTATTGCCAGCCTCCTGTCCACTCTCTTTTCTTAAATAGCTGCAGGGTGTGCGATGTACATAGATCAATGTTTTAAGGGTCTTCCCACGTTTGGAATCGGTGACATTGAAGGAATGTCTGACATATTTTCAAATCAGGATGGTGACTGGCGTGAAGGAGAACTTGCAGATCGTGGCGCTATCACGTACCTGCCGCCTTTGTTTTTACAGATGGAAATGGTCATGATATTGGAAGGTGCTGGTCAAGAATCTTTGGTGAATTTCTGCCGTGCATCTTGCAGCTCATTGTGCGACCAAGCATCGATGACGGAGAGTTTGGTTGTCTGCATCCTAGAGCGCTGAATGCACAAACCAGAATGTAGCGTTTCTTATGTCGAAAGTCTATGATTGCTATCGTTTGGATGTGTATGCCCAGGTTTAGTGCAAAACTACTTCGATAGGATTTGGAGCGTGTCTGGAGGAGCTTTGGCCCAGAAATGTAACAGATATCAGGATGATAAGGTTGGAGATGAGCCATACATGGTCGTGATCCAGGAGAGATTTCATAACGCGACTGAAGCTCTTGACCTTCGATCCATTTGAATGGCAGGGGGAGAAGTCAGGAAGGCGGCACCATCATGGGATTGGGGAATTCAAACGCTGCTGATCGTGTCACACTGGCTCACAAAGCTGCCACCCAGTCAGATAGAATCCTCAAAGACACCATACAGTCAGCACAAACGTCTAAATTGCATGACCTCTCTTCATTTGACACCAACTTCACCTCTGCTTCATGGACTAAATTCACGAGATAGATAGACTTACCAAAGACACCAACCGCAGCAAGGAATGGATAGTAAACATGCTGAAACAGCAGGAGGACATATCGTATTCGATAGTAGACTGTCATCCAGTGTTGATTTCTTACGTAATAGGTGATTGTCGAAAGGAAACTCTTTCCACCTTTGTGAAAATCCAATCTGCTGTCCACAGCTTCCACTCCATTGCTGTGATATTCCATTGTGTCCGTCTCGAATTGTGATTATTGCTCTCCCTCTCTCTTAATGATTCTGATCCCCTGCACGCCAGAGCTGAGGGCTCAGTCTTATAACATAAGATCAGACTTTGGGATATCTCCCTTATGAAAAGAAGAGGGGATCTCTCCAGCGATACAATGAGGATCGGTAGAGACTGACGTCATGTATAGTCTCTGAACAAACAGTTTCAGCTGATGTTTTCCACAGCAACTCAGAATAGCGGAAAATATTTAGATTCCCCCTTGAAAAGTCCAGAGAATAAGATTTAACAAAAACACCCTTCAAACAACAAAACCTTCTAGGTTGTAATTCAACGGTTTTCTTCTTGATTGGAGCCAGAGGTAGCTCTGCAAAAAAGCGTACCTTTTAACAAGATAATAGCAGATATAAACATTTATATGTATGGAACTCAGTGCAATATCAGACATAGTGTGTTGCAGTGGACAGCAACTTATTATTGCAATACAAACATCTTATTCCACATTCGGAAAAACATGGAGTCAAAGAGTCATACTGCTCACAAACAGGCCCTTTGGCCCAGCGTGCCTCTGTTGAAAAGTTAACAGGAAACTGCACAAACCATATTTACTTGAACTTGGCCCTAGCCTACTATGCCCCACTATGTTAAATGCTCGTCCATTTTGTTTTTTAATATTGTGAGAGTACCTGCATCCCCCACTGTCTCAGATAGCAAATTACACCACTCTGGGTGAAAATAATATCTCAGACCACCTCGAAACCACGTGGTCCGCACCTTTAACATTTCCCTCTGTTGTTAGAAACATCTGCGACCGTTTCATAATGAAGAACCCGTTACAGGTTTTTCAGAAAGTCTCAGAATGATTAGAGGAATGTGATTCACTATTGAAGGAAAAAGAGTGGAAAAAGTAACGCGTAGCTAGAACAGAGAAGCAAAGTGGAATGCTTTAGAGCGAAAGAGAAGTATCAGCAATGATGTGACGGATGTGTCCTGCACAGTTCGCAGTGGTACACCTCGGCAGTGGTGGGTTCAGGTTGCAGGGCGGCTGATGTGCTCCTGCCATTTGGCCTGGTCAGGGCCGTGGGACCCAGTTTGCAAAATCGGCGAGCAACATTTATATTAACCAAAAAAAAATCCAGGGGTGATAACTCCGCTTGAGGAAATTGGTTAAATCAGAGTTAGGGATAAAAAAAAAATGGAATAACAAGGAAATTCAACATGCACGTTAACTCAATGTACGTGGACAATGATATTGGTGAGATTCAGTGCCAGATTTTAACACTCCCTCGCCTCCTGCAAAGAAACTATAGTTGGTGCTCCAAAATCTCGGTTGCAGGAAAGGAAGGAACTGGGTGTAACATATTTATAGTTTCAAGTTGTTTAGGAGAGATAAGAAAATCGATTATGAAAAATGTTGCAGTGTTTAAGGAGAGAGAGCGAGAGAAAGACAGAGAGAGAGAGATAGAAAGAGGGTGCCCCACACATGAAAAAGATTGGGGCGATGTGTCTGCAACAGGTCATTGTGGGAGTTGAGACATGCTGTGCCACATGTTTCAGGATGTGAAATTCAAGCACAGGTCGGGAATAACCAGGAGAGGATGAAGATAAACGGAGTGGGAATGGATCTCACGCCGAGAAACTGGGCCCGACGTCTGTGCAGCCAATTGTCAACAAATCTTGCTCAGTCATAATTACAGGAGATACGATGACTGCAGAAAGGGGCAGACCATTAGCCAGTCGGCACTTCTGAAGACTGCTCTATCATTCAATTAGTTCATGGCACGTTCTATTGTCTATCCAATTCCATATTCACCCATTCACCTCCACGAACCTTGCCTTCCTCTGTTAACAAGAATCTGTTCACCTTCATCTTCCAAAGTCTTAAATGTCCCTCTTCCATCACCTTCCGAGTTCAGAGAGTTCTACAGTCGCATACAGCCTTCACAGAGAGAAACAGTGAGCGAATTCTCATCTCCGACCTCAAAGAAAGATCCTGTCTCATGATCATCCCCGAATTGTAAATCCATGCCCCCCTCATTTCCGACTGATCCACAGTTGGAGGCATCTCTTCACATGTCTGCCTTTATCAGGCGGTTCTGCTTTTTAAAGTCATCAATCAGGTCGCTACCAGGTGTCACCCTCCAACATTTCAAACCTTCAGTGGGAACAAAACACTCTGTCCGAACTTCCTTCGTCAGTGAAGCAACCTACTCATTCCGTGGACAAATCCAGGAATCCTCCCTCTGATCCAACTCTCAGATATTTATGTCCACTTTTTAATAAGGCGTCCAGATATGCTCACAGTATTGCAGAAGAGGACTCGCTTGCACCTTATATGACGGAAGTTTCACAATTTTTTTTCACTCCACCTTATCATAAAGGTCAACCGCATTTTCTTATTCGTTATGTTCTGTGACTATACAATGATTTCCTGGGGATTGCGGAACTGAAGATGTAAGTTCCTCTCGCTCTCAGAATTGTGCAGTGGCTCTCTGTTGAAATAATATTTCCTATTCCCTTCAACAATTGATGTCACATTGAACACTTTTGACTTTTTTTCCAATGGCATGTTCCAATTCCCAGACATTTTCAACCTATCTCCGTGCATCAAGAACCTATTTGTGACTCTGTTTTTCGCAACGTACTTCCCTAACCATTGTAGTGCTCTCTGTCAAATTTACTGCTACACCTTACCTTCTTGACACCTCTTGTTATTTACTGTCAGTCGTTTCTCATTATTACTCTTTGTTTATTGACTCTGCTTTTCTGATCATCGCTTGAACATTCTGTATTCCACTTGGTTTCCAATTGTATTTCCTACCCAACACTTGTCATCAATGCACATTTCTTCCTTTATCTTTGCTACTCTGTCAACCAAGACAATGAACATGTTTGTCCTATTTTTCCAGCTTGAGAAAAATAAGCCTTGGTTGTATCTCGATCATAATTTCATTGAAGTTAGTCTTTTGTGTTTTTGTAGTCTCTATAAGCAGCCTCTCATTGTAGTCTTTCTGGGTCCACTTCTGCTCTGGCCCGGTTGAAGACCTCTCACTTGTTTTGGTCGTACTTTGGTTTCAATATTGTCTTTCTCCACCACCTTTCTGAACTTTCCGATACATTGATCATTATCACCTAATTGAGCTCGCATTTGATCGACCTGGCCCACCTCTTTTCCAAGAACCTGGTCGAACAATATGTCCTTTCGTCTGTTCTAGAAATATAATGTTGTTGGAAGCTCTCCTGAATGCAGACATGGGACACTTGTCGCTTTTTACCATTTAAGTGTTCCAATCTGCATTCAGATAATGATTGTCCCTTGATAATGTCGCGAATCTCTCCTTAATTCCTCAGCAGAACATTTTTCTTAGATCATTTGCATGAGTCTATAGGACAACGTACGTCAAAATTTCTTATTCTTGTCAAAATGATTAGGTCCTTCAAAAAAGGATAAAGATTTATTGTCACGTGTACACGACTGCAGGAATCCTGGAGTAAAGTGAGACACCACCTTCCCATCCAATCTTGTAATCAAGAAATTAAAGCATAAACTGAAGAATCAAAAAAAGTAAAATAAATGCCCTCATCTGTTCAGGAGGTTCCAGGCTCTCCGTCAACCCGCCGCTAGGCGTACTGTACCAGACCTCACAAAGCTACTCCACTAGCTTGAGTACCTTTCTGGGACCGTCAATGCTGCCAATCCTTCACCGTGGCCAGCACTGCACCTACTGACGCCTATGCTGCTGCAGCAAAAGCCGCCATTTTTGCCACCATTTCAGGCGACTGCACCCACATTCGATGCCTCTGCCGTCCATGCTGCGCCGACATCGCTGTTGCCACCATTGTCAATGTCGAAACTGCTGGATCCCGTGCTGGACCCAACTTGATATTGATGCTACCACCATTGGAAAGGTTACATGCAGGCAAAAAGAAGATGCTAATGTACAATAAAAGAAAATAAAGAACAGTCTGTGATGTCCTTGAATTCAGAAATTAAATGTCCTCCGTTCGTAACACTACCACCTCTCCTTCGCTACTCTCGTCCCAAACTTCACTGGATGATTCTTGTACCCAGGAATACTTATTACCTCGTCCTGCATTACATTGTGTTTGTCTTTACCAATCTCCTCAATGTCAATTTATCGCTCTTTCAATTTATTTGTCTTTCCCCTCACTCAATTTCATGCTCTTCCATTTTCACTCAATCTCTTGATCTACTATGTGTGTTGCTCCGTCTGTCTCTCTGTCCATGTCTCTCTCTCTTCCAGCATAGTATCTCTAGAGATACTATACCTCCTCCCCTTCTGGCTCCCTCTCTGACTGTCTTTCTATTACTCTTTCAGATTCCTATCTCTAACTTTCTTTCTATCTCGTGTTCCCTGTCAATCACGTTCTTATTGCTTCCTTCTCACTCTATCTCCGTCAGTGATTCCTCTCTCCTCCATTCTTTGTCTCTCACAGTTTATAACTTGGCGTTGCATTTTGAAGGGCAATACCGTTCAGCATTGAGACAATTAATCGTGGTGGATATGTATTACCTAACAAAGAGATCTTGGGGTGCAGGTTCATAGTTCTTGAAAGTGGAATCCCAGCTAGACACGGCAGTGAAGAGACGATTGGTCCATTTGCCTATGTTGATCAGCGCATTGAATTTGGAGTTCATTGGTCATGTGGCATCTGTACACGACATTTGGCTTCTTTCAGAATACTTTGATCGATGCCAGTCTCCCTGTTATCTGAAAGATGTTGTTAAACGTGAAAGGGTACAGAAAAGATTGACAAAGGTTGGCATTGGAGGTTTTGAGCTATGGGGAGAGGCTGAATAAGCCGGAATACGTTTTTTCCCGGAGCGGCAAAAGCCGAGGAGTGACCTTATATAGGTTTATAACGTCATGAGGGGTATGAATACTGTCAGGAGCGAATGATTTACTCCCCTGTGTAGCGGACAGCACAGGTGTAAGGTGAGGGGGGAAAGATGCAGAAGGGAACTAAGAGGCAGCATTTTCAAAATAGGGGTTTGTATGTGTGTGGAATGAGCTGGTAAAGGAAGTGGAGGAGGCTGATGCAGTTACAATTACAACATTTAAAAGCATCCGGATGGGCATCTGAATGGAAACAGTTTAGAGGCCCAAATGCTGGAAACTGGGTCTAGACAAATTGAAGATATCTGGTTGGTATGGGCACGTTGGTCTGAAGGGTCTATTTCTGTGCTATAGGAACTGTATGGCTCATTCACAGTTTGTCTTTCCTGTCTCTGGCATGCACTCTTTCGTTGTTCTTGTTTCTTTCTCTTTCTTTTATTCTTCTGTACATTCCATTTGTGGAGGGAAATGAAAAAACGAGCGGTTTTAAAACTTTTCGGATTCTGGGAAGTATTCCTTCATCATTTTAAATCTTTCAACATGACACTCATTTTAGACGCTATTTAAACAACTCCCGAGTGGAAGAGTTGTGGGTGGATTGGGGAAGAGGAGGTGTTCAGGCTGTGCACAAATGGAGAGTTGGTTAGAAACACGTGCTTGACTTGAAAGTCCTGTTATCAAAGCGAAAGTCCTTGAGCCTATCAACATCTGAGAAAATGCTCCAGGCTAGTGAGCAGCTTGTGTGGAGTTGGAGCAGAAACTAACAGTATTCGGGAAAGTAAGGGAGTCGCTCATTCCTGTCCAGGAAAAACATAACTTAAGCCAGCATACTTTGCATCGTCACTCACTGTAAGCTGCCTGTCTATTTTGGATTCCATCATCTATCGCGATTTTGTCTCAGTCTGTCCCTCCATCCAAAACGCCGTTTTTATTTGACGTGTCTGTCTGCTTGTATGAGAAAAGGAAGAGTTCTATAAGTGAGTCGAGGTTAGGGTTTTGGCTAGTAGATTTAAATGCTAACGGTTTACATCTGTTTACCTGTAGCTAGAGTCTCGTTACCTCAAGGAAATTATAATGATTGTTCAGGACAGAAATCTTATCTTAACAGACTGTAATGACTCCAGAAATTTCAAGAATTAATTTCCATTGCAAAACCATAGTGACGAACAGCACATTGTTTTCAGGATCATCCTCCAACAGGTTAACTCAGCTTCCATTCTGTCGTTCACTGTCTTCTGTTCTTCCAGTGCTTCCGTATTTTTTCTATATCTGCCTCTATATCTTCCTGTCTGTACGTCTGTCTCTCCCTTTTTTGGTCTCTCTCTCTCTCTCTCTCTCTCTCTCTCTCACTCTCTCTCTTTCTCTTTGTTTCCTGCTTGCTCTTCATCTATCTTTCTCAGTGGACTTTGATGCTGGATCTGCCCTTATTTGAGAGGCACAAAATTGCCGAAATTAGAAAATCCTGCTTCAATATTTGGGCGCAAATTGTCCAGACTTAAAAAGAAAGCTTTCTTCAACAATTAGAGACAAAATGGTCGACTAACTGTAAGACTCTTCAAATGATCACACAGACAGCGTTCAATGCAATTACAGACACACATATAAAAGCCAAAATATAATAAAATAATTAAGGAAAACATGAGAACTTCTGGCATTTCTTATTTTATTATTTAAAAGGTGCTAAAAATAGAACCAATGAGAAAGCATTTCTTTAAAATTAACTTTACAAGGGAAATTGATGTTATGAAACTGATAGCTGAAGCAAACGCCATTGTTGATATAAGGGGAGCTATAGAATTTGATAAAGATAGCAAGTGGAATCCAATCAACAACAGGCTTCAAACGGTCTTTGAAGATAAGTAAGTCTGAGACAAGTCCGAAGGAGTACATCATGTAAGATTGTCATGTGAATTAATAGGTCACATAGACAGATCCCAAGACCGAGAGATTACAATGACTTGAGATCATAAAAACCAAAGGAAAATCGGGCTGTCCATAAGCGTGACCATTATTGATCACGTGTTTCACAGAATTGATTGTACGAGAAAGCAGAAGGGCATGTCAGCCACCTTATATGCGACAATTGTAAGAATACATGTGCAAGCATACTGTATTTCATTGTAAAAGCGACAGTGGGTCATTGGTCTGTCTTCAAATCTGAGCCGTAGATGAAGGAACCTACTTCGTTCTCAGACCAAGGCCAGATTTGGGAAAGATCTTCTGCCCTCTCTCTGCATTAACTAGTTGTTACTTGAATGAAGATTGCAACGTCCCTGCCTCCTCAGCCTTCATCTTCGTTCGGTGTTAGCCATGTTCTATCTTTTCTGCCTTCCTCTCTGTGTATCTGTCTAGCTCTCGCTGTCTCTCGATGTGTCTCTCCGACTCTATAAGCTGTTTTAATTTTATTTTTCTCTATGTGTGTGTCTGTTTCTCTCTTTCGTTATATGGCTCACTCACAATATTTCTCTTCCTTACATTTCCCCTGTAGTTCCCTTATTCTCTTTGTCCAAGTGTCTCTTCTGTCTCTGTCTGTCTTCACTTTGCTTGCCTTTCTCCCTCTCTTTTTATCTCAAAGCCATCTTTGTTTGTGTGCGTCTTTCTACTCGTCTCATTCACATTGTGCATCTCTTCCTTTCTCTCTTTCTCTCTCTTTACCCCTCCCTAAATCCTATATTTCTCTGTCTCCCCATTTTTCACATGTTACAATCTTGTCTCTCCCACTTTATCAATGTCGGTCCGCTGTGCTTATTTTGCTGTGTCCCTCTTTCTCTCTCTCTCTCTCTTTCTCTCTCTCTCCCCAGCCCCTTCAGCCTCAGTCTCTCTTCCCTTTCTGTTATTTCTCTTTGCCTGTCCAGCAGTTTTCCTCCCGTGTCACGATACAATGTCTCACAATCTCTCACTTTCTCACAATCTCGCTCTGCCTCACACACTTCTCTCTCTCTCTTTTTACATCTGTTACTGTCACTCAGAGTGTTCCCTAATAACTCAAGAACAAGGACAATTCAGCCCTTCAACACTGGCTTACCGTTTAATGTGATCATGGCTGACCTCACCTTGACCTCAAACCTAACTTTCCCCAACTCATTTAAATCATTAAAGAGCATGACATCATAGACTCCTACCGTGGGGACACAGGCTATTAGGCCATTAAATCAGACAGACCCTCCTGCACAAGCCCAACTCCCGATTATCAAAAACCCTCATCCACCACATCTAATGCACGAATCCCTGTAGACTATGGGAAAATTGGTATGGCTAAGCCACCGAACCTGCACATCTTTGGACTCTGGGAGCAAAGCAGAGAACCCACAGGAAAACCACAGACATGCAAGGAGAATGTGCAAACTCCACACAGACGGTGGCGCAAAGGTGGAATCAAACCCAGGATCCTGGTGCTGTGAGGCAGCAGTTCTGAGCTCTGAGCGACTGTCCGTCTTTCTCATCTTTACATACACTCATTGCACAGAAACGATTGGGTGCTTGGAGCAATAAATTGTACAGATTCAAGACTGTACGAGAGGAATAATTCCTCCTCATTTCTGTTGTAAAAATGACACCCTTCATCCAAGCAATGATATCTCATTCTCGATATCCCCACACGAGGAAACATCCTCTCTACGTTTACTTTGTCAATTCTTTTCTGCTTCATATATATGTGAATTAGATCTTCTCTCATTTTTTGAAACTCCAGAGACAGTATCAAACCAAAATACTCAATCGTATTTGCCAGGAATTGGTGTTGGTGAGACTGCTAGGTCTGAACGTTGATAAATCTCCGGGGCCTGATGGTCTACATCCCAGGGTACTGAAGGAAGTGGCTCGAGAAATCATGGATGCATTGGTGATTATTTTCCAGAGTTCGTTAGATTCGGGATCGGTTCCTGTGGATTGGAGGGTGGCTAATGATGTACCACTTTTTAAGAAAGGTGGGAGAGAGAAAGCAGGAAATTATAGAACAGTTAGTTTGACCTCAGTGGTGGGAAAGATGCTGGAGTCGATTATAAAGGATGAAATTACGACACATCTGGATAGTAGGAACAGGATAGGTCAGAGTCAGCATGGATTTATGAAGGGGAAATCATGCTCGACTAATCTTCTGGATTTTTTTAAGGATGTAACTCTGAAGATGGACGAGGGAGATCCAGTCGATGTAGTGTACATGGACTTTCAGAATGCTTTTGATAAAGTTCCACATAGGAGGTTAGTGAGCAAAATTAGGGCGCATGGTCTTGGGGGCAAAGTACTAACTTGGATTGAAAGTTGGTTGTCTGACAGGTAACAAAGAGTAGAGATAAAAGGCTCCATTTCAGAATGGCAGGCAGTGACCAGTGCAGTACCGCAGGGATCAGTGCTGGGACCGCAGCTTTTTACAATATATATTAATGAAATAGAAGATGGTATTAGTATAACATTAGCAAATTTGCTGATGATATTAAGCTGGGTGGCAGGGTGAAACGTCAGGAGGATGTTAAGAGATTACAGGGTGACCTGGACAGGTGAGGTGAGTGGTCAGATGCATGGTAGATGCAGTTTAATGAGGATAAATGTATGGTTATCCACTTTGATGGCACGAACAGGAACGCAGATTACTACCTAAATGGAATCAATTTAGTTAAAGGGGCAGTACAAAGAGATCTGGTTGTTCTTTTACAGCAGTCAATGAAGGTAAGCGCGCAGGTGCAGCAGGTAGTGACGAAGGTTAATAGCATGCTGGCCTTCATAACAAGAGGGATTGTGCATAGAAGCAAAGAGGTTCTTCTGCAGCTGTACAGGGCTATGGTGAGACCACACCTGGAGTACTGTAAGCAGTTCTGGTCTCCAAATTTGAGGAAAGACATTTTGACTATTGAGGGAGTGCAGCATAGGTTCACGAGGTCAATTACTGGAATGGTGGGACTACCTTACGCTGAAAGACTGGAGCGACTGGGCTTGTATACCCTTGAGTTTAGTAGACTGAGAGGAAATCTGATTGAGACATATAAGATTATTAAAGGATTGGACACACTTGGAGGCAGGAAACATGTTTCTGCTGATGGGTGAGTGCCGAATCAGAGGACACAGCTTAAAAATACGGGGTAGACAATTTAGGACAGAGATGAGGAGAAACTTCTTCACCCAGAGAGTGGTGGCTGTGTGGAATTCTCTGCCCAGAGGGCAGAGGGGGCCCAGTCTCTGGATTCATTTAAGAAAGAGTTGGATAGAGCTCTCAAGAATAGTGGAATCAAGGATTATGGAGATAAGGCAGGGACAGGATACTGATTAAGGATTATCAGCCACGATCATATTGAATGGTGGTGACAGCTTGAAGGGCGGAATAGCCTTCTCCTGCACTTATTGTTTATTGTCTATTGTGACTCCTCATTCAGACAATCCCCTCATCTCAGAAATTAATCGAGTGTTTAGTACATGTTATTACACAAATGAACACAGGTTTGAGTGAAGTGAAAGTATGGAAAGTCAGGAGGTTTCTTTTAATGCACTTGCGACTTATACAATGGTTTATTGCGAAAAAAGAAGTGCTTCATCACAAAAAAACAAAGCCTGTCAGAGGTCGATAACTAGCTGTTCTGCGTTTTCCTTAATGCACCATTTATCAGTAAATGCTGGGAAAGATCTTATTGTACACACTATCTTTTTTGTGTTAAACACGTTCGTACACATGTGCATGTGTGTGTGTGCACGCGCGCGCGCACACACACACACACAGCCTGACAACATCCTAGTTCTGCTCATACACAATCACATGCACCGTGTCTGTGACAGAAACAGATTTGCACATGTGTAAACACACACTGATTTCCACACGCACATACTACATACATACACTTATGTCTCAGTCACGCAGAAACACGGACACTCATGCATTAGATGCACAGTCACACGCACTCACATCAAAGCTTACACATACTGACATTCACACGCACACAGAGAAAAGCACATACAAATATTCACATTCTCAGGCACGACCGCATGCACACACAAACTTAGACACCACACACAGAGACATGCACAGTAACACACTCACTTCCTCATGACAGACATATACACATTCATGCGCAGAATCACGTGCATATGCAAACACAAAATCACACGCAAATACATTTAGGGACATGACCTCACGCATACATTTATATGCATGCAGACGCATACACAAATGAACCAGGAACTGACTTACACAATTTACAGAAACACAACATCTACGTTGTGGGATGCCTGTTAAGTCGACAGTCAGCAGAATTCATTCCGTGATTATTCGTTGTAATACAATGTAACACTGTGTGCTGTGACTGACATAAAGTCCTAGAATCATAGAGATAGGCAACATGAAAGCTTCGGCCCAACAGGTCCATGCTGACCGGATCGCCAAAATTATTCATGCCCCATTTGGCAGTATTTGGCCCATCTCCCTTTAAACCTCTCGTATTTACTCATTCATCTAAATGTGTTTTACCAGTCTCCACCACATCCCCGCCAACACATTCGATATGCACACAACATTCTACGTGAAACGAATTGCCGAAAGATCCCTTTTTAATCTTTCCCATCTCATAATAAACCTATTCACTGGAGTTATGGAATCCCTCTCCCTGAGGAAAAAGAACTTCTCTATTTAACCAACCCATGCTCCTTGTGATTCTGCATACCTCAGCCCTCAGTCTCTGAAGGTCCATGGAAAATAGGTATAGTCACTGCAATTTCGTGACTTCATCCTTTTTAAAACGCTGTGGTCTTGATATTTTCCCCGCAACATTCTAAACGATGCCACAGCATATAAGTCAGTAGACACTGCTCCTAGAATGTGGGGAAATAAATACTTCAAGCAAGAAACTGGTGTTCCAGAAACAATATTTTACCCATCATCCATCTTGGATCCCCCAGGATGAAAAGTGTCCATTGTCCAAGATAATGCAATGTCTACAGTGGAGAACACTCCACATTTTAATCGTCAGCATTGAGCAACCTGCGAATTGTCTGCAGTGAAACAATGTCAGTGGTAAGGTACATCGCATCATTCTCTGCAACTTCCAACACCTACAACCTCCGGATACTTTGCAAAATCCTCCACCAACTCCGCCACCTACTTCCACTGCATCTGCTCCCAGGAGGACTAATTCCATCATCGACTATCCCAGATGCCTCCTTCTTCAAAGACCACAATGACCCCTCCCATCTTGTTGAGAAGACCTCTCGCACATTTCCTCCACTTCCTGCACCTCCAGTCGCAACAAGAACAGTACACACTGGTCCTCACCGTCCAACCCACTAATCTCCAGATATTTCGCATCATCCTCTACTACTTCTGCTACCGACAACCTGTACATATCTATCTGCCATGACGAAGGCCGCAAAGCCCTCCATTTCTTCCTCTCATGCCAACACAAACATTTCTCTTCTAATGGCACACTCATTTGCCTATTTGAACGCGTCCTCACAATCAGTAACTTCTCCTTACAATCCTCCCAATTCGCCCAAACCCATGGGCACCCGCATGGGCCCCAGCTATGCATGCCTGTTGTCGGGTAAGTGTAACAGTTCATCATCCATAGCTGCATGGGACCATTCCCTACCTTTTCTTCCACTACATCGAGGACTGTATTGGCACTACTTCATGGTCCCACGGGGCGGTTGAACAGTTCATCAAATTCACCAACACCTTCCACGCCGATTTCAAATTCACTTGGACAATCTCGGACACCTCCCTCCCCTTCCTGGACCTCTTCATCTCCATCTCTGCTGACTGACTAACCACAGACATTGACTACAAACTCACCAACACCCACAACTAGCTGCATGATAGCACTTCCCACATTACCTCCTACAAAAATGCAACCCCCATTCACAATTCCTCCACTGCCACCGCATCTGCTCCCAGGAGGACCAATTCTACCATACAACTTCCCAGAGAGTATCTTTCTTCAAACACCGCAACTTTGACACCCACGTGATCGACGATGTCCTCTAGCGAATCTCCACCACTTTCCACACCTCCACTGTTGAACCTCACCCCTCCAATCGCAACAAGGACAGAAACCCTCGTCGCCACCTTTCACCACACCTAATTCCGGCTACATCACACCATCCTCCAACACGTCTACCACCTCCAAATAGACGCCACCACGAGGGATATATTTCTTTCCCCGTCCCTAAATCCATTTTGGAGGAGCCATTCCCTCCCTGACTCCGTTTTCAGATCCACTGCCCCCAGCAACTGACAACCCACTCCCAGCACCATCCCCTGCCTTGCACAAATCTCCGCTTCACCTCCATCCAAAACCACAAAGGATCCTTCCACACCAACCGAAATTTACAGACACTTCCACACATGTCGTCTACTGTATTCATTGCACCCGATGTGGTCTCCTCTACATCGGGGAGACAGGACGCCAACTTATGGATCTTTTCACAGAATATCCCTCAGACACCAACCAACCCCACTGCCCCTTGGCCAAACATTTGAACTCCCCAAGGACATGCAGGTCCTCGGCCTCCTCCATCGCCAAACACTAACCACCCGACGCCTGGAGAAAGAACGCCTCACCTTCTGCATTGAGACCCTGCAACCACACTAGATCAATGTGGATTTCACCAGTTCTCTCATTTCCCCTTCCTCCCCATCTTATCCCAGTCACAAGATTCCAACTCATCACCGCCCTTTTGAACTGCCCATATTCCTTCTTACCTATCTGTTCCACCATCTTCTCTAAACTCTTAACTTTCGCCTCACCTTCATCGACATATCACATTCCCAGCATTTTTTCCATCCAGCCCCACCCCTTCCCATTTATTTCTCAGGCACCAGTCCACAGGCCTCATTCCTGATGTAGAAATACATCGATTCTCCTGCTCCCCGGATGCGGCCTGACCTGCTGTTCTTTTCCAGCACCACAGTCTCAACTCTGATCTGTCCTATCTGAAGTCCTCATTTTACTCTAAAGTCTGTAGTAACACAATGTCTACAATGAGAGATTGATATCTGGACGCTCAGTTGTGTGCATCCTGTGCATAGTACACACGAGCACACAATGAGATGCTGAATTATTTCCAGTCTTTACCATGCCACAATGCAGACCTTGCTTAATTTTCAGAGATGACATGGAGCCTTGTGGCTCGTGAAACTTACCACAACCAGTGTTTTCCTGTTTATCAATTATTTTCCTTTGCTAACCTTGTTCCATACATTTATATCACCATCTGTGAAGGGTCCTTCAATTCTGTGTCTTCTTGTCATTGCGGATCTATCAATGTTGGGATGGGAAGAACAGTTGGTTGAATGGGTCGTTATCGATGCAGAGTGATGTCAACTTGAAGCTTCAATTCAAGCAACGACTGCAAAGGATAGAACGAGGAAAAGTCCGTTTGGACCCTCAAAACTGCTCTGACATTCTTCAAATCCACTTTCCTGCCTTTTCTCAATTATTCTTGATGCCACAACTGATTAAGAATCTCTCTGCCTCAGCCTGAAATACACACACAGATTCGGCCCTGAAGCACTTTGCGGCGGAGTTCCAAATCTAAACAAAGAACAACAAACGAAGAACAAAAAAAATTACAGCGCTGGAACAGGCCCTTCGCCCCTCTAAGCCAGTGCCAATCCAGATCTCATATCTAAACCTGCTACCTATATTCTAAAAATCTGTATCCCTTTGTTCTCGGCCCATTCATGTATCTGTCTACATACATCTTAAATGACGCTATCATTCCCACCGTTACCACCTCCGCTGGCAGCGTGTTCCAGGCACTCACCAGCCTCTGCATAAAGAACTTTCCACGCATATTTTCCCAAAATCTTTTGACTCTCACATTGATCTCGTGGAGCCTCGTAATGGAATTCCACACTCTGAGAAAAAGTTTCTTGCTATCCACACTGTCCATCCCTCTCAGGATTTTGTAACCCTCAATCAGGTCACCCTTCAACTTTCACATTTCTATTGAAAATGATCTTAATCTATTCAAACTTTTTTTCATAGCTAGCGCCCTCCATTCCAGGCAACATGCTGCTAAACCTCCTCTGGCACCCTCTCCAACACATCGATATCCTTTTGGTAATGTGGTGACCTGACCTGTACGCAGTAAATGAGGCCGAATCAAAGCCCTATATAACTGTAACATGACGTGCCAACAATTGTACTCAATACCCATTCCAATGAAGGAAAGCATGCGTATGCTTTCTTGACCACTTTACCAACTTGCGTTGCCACTTTCTGGAAATAATGGACCTGAACACCAGGTCACTCTGAACGTCAATTTCCCACAGGACATTTCCATTTACTGTATACTTCGCTCTTGAATTGGATCCTCCAAAATATATCACCTCGCATTTGCACAGATTAAAGTCTATCAACCATTTCACTGACCATCTCTCCAGCCTATATATATTCTCTTGCACCTTTGACTGTCCCCTTCGCTATCTGCTGCTTTACCAATCATGGTGTCATCTGCAAACGTGCTAATCAGCCAACTGACACTTTCTTCCAGATCGTTTATTAATGTCACAAACAACAGTTGTTCCAGCATCGATCCCTGTGGAACACCACTGGTCACAAGTCTCAACTTTGAGAAATTCCGATCTACTATTACTCCCTGTCTCCTGTTGCCTCGTCCGTTCTCTATTGATCTAGTTAGAATGTAGAATATGCATAGAACATACAACACGGAACAGCCCCTCTATGTTGTGCCGACCTGTGAACTAATCTAAGCCCATCCCCCTAAACTATCATCCATGTGCTTATCAAATGATTGTTTAAATGTCATTGTGACTGAGTTAACTACACTGGCAGGCATGGCGTTTCATGACTGTACAATTCTCTGAGTAAAGAAACTGCATTTGACGTGTGTCTTAAATCTATCTCCTCTCAATTTGTAGCTGTGCACCCTCGCACAAGCTGACGTAATCATCCTAGCAAAATAGACTTCCACTCGTCTACCCTATCTAATCCTCTTGTATGTCTCTATCAAATGCCCACTTCGCCTTCTTTACTCCAATGAGAACAGACCCAAGTCTCTCTGCCTTTCCGCATAAGACCTTCCTTCCAGTGCAGTCAGCATCCAGGTAAATCTCGTCTGCAACTATTCCAAAGCTTCCAAGTCCTTCCTGTAATGGGGCGACCAGGACTGTACACAATATTCTAAGTGCACCCGCACGAGCGTTTTGTACAGTTGCACCAGGACTTTACGGCTTTGGAACTCAATCCCTCTACGAGTAAAAACTACCATATCGTATGCTTTCTTTACAGCACTATCAACTTGGGTGGCAACGTTCAGGGTTCGATGTACATGGACTGCAAGATCCCTCTAAACATCTATACTAACAAGAATCTTTCTATTGACTCAGTATTCCGCCTTCCTGTTATTCTTACCAAAGTGAATCACTTCACATTTAGCTGCACTGAACTCCATTTGTCACCTCTCAGTCCAATTCTGCAGTTTATCCAATTCCCCTGCAACATGCAGCACTCTTCCACACTGTCCACTACTCCACCGACTTTAGCGTCATCCGCACACTTACTTACCCATCCACCTCAGCCTATGTCAATTCATTTACAAAATTGACAAACAGCAGCGGACCCAAAACAAATCCTTCAAACACACCACTCGTAACCAGACACCAGGCTGAGTAGTTTCCATCAACCACAACTCCTTACACAAAGCCAGTTTCTCATTCAAACTGCTAAATCACCTTCAATCCTATGCCTCTGCATTTTCTCCAACAGCCGACCATATAGAACATAAGTGAACTCCATTTACACCACATCAACTGGACGAGCCTCATCCACATGCTCCCTCACCTTCTCAAAAATGTCAAAGAGCTGTCTGAGGCATGACCTGCCCTTGTCTATATGCAGTCAAGTTTTTGTTTGCTAGATGATTATAAATCCTATCTCTTGTGATCATTTCCAAAACTCTTTCTCCAACAGACTTAAGACACACTGGTTTATAATTACCTGGGTCATCTCTACTGCTCTTCCTGAACAAAGGCACAACATTTGCAATCCTCCATTACTCTGGTACAAAACCTGTCGACAATGACGACTCAAAGATCAAGGTCAAAGTCTCCAATGTTTCCCGCCTAGCTTCCCAAAGAATCCTCGTATAAATGTCTACATTCACTCCTTCCAGAATTGATAACACCTCTTCCTTAATAACCTCGATCCTTTCTCGTCTCATACCCCATATCTCATTCTTCTCCACTGCAGTATTATCTTTTTTCCTGAGTGAAAACCGATCGTTTAGCACCTCTCCGATATCCACAGGGTCCACACACAACTTCCCACTTCTGTCTTTAACTGGCACTATTCCTACCCTTGTCGCCCTTTTATTCCTCACATAACTATAAAATGCTTTAGGATTCTCCTTTATTCTACCTGCTAAAAACTCGTCATGTCCTCGCTTTGCTCTTCTTAACTATCTCGTTAAGTCCTTCCTAGCCAATCTGCAACTCTCCATCAACTCATCTGAACCATCTTGTCTCAATATCACATCAGCCTCCTTTTTCCATTTAACAAGGGATGCAATTTCTTCAGTAAACCACGGTTCCTTATCTTCTCAGTTCCTCCCCGACTGACACGCAATACCTGATCCTTAAACCAGTTACACATTTCGATTGTCCCCATCCGCGCATTTTGCTACCCCATTCTGTGCATCCTAAGTCTTGTTTGATCGTATTATAATTGCACTTGCCCCATCTATAACTCTTGCCCTGGACCCCAAGCGACTTCACCTTCTCCACCAGCCAAACATTCACACTCTCTGAGAGAAGGAATTCCTCCTTATCTCTTGTTAAATTAATGCACCTATATTCTGAACCTCTGTTCCTTGACCCCCCATGAGAAGAAACATGCACTCATTATTTACGATGTGAAGCCCCCTTATAATTTTGTGTGCTTCACATGAGAACAAATCTCATCCCCCCTAACTTCCATTGAGTGGAGCCCCAAGTACGTAATGTTTTGCTCATAAAATAAACATAATATTCTTGGAGTGATCCTAGTGAACCTTCTCTGAATTCTCTTTAAAGGAATTATGCCTTTCTCACAAACGGGAAGCTATACACCTCACAGTACTCCAATTTGCTCTCACCAGCACTTTTTGTGGATGCAGTGAGATATTTCATTCGATGACTCACAGTGAGGAAACAAGCCCTTCGGCCCAACAAGTCCATACCGATCCGCAACCCACCCAGACCCATTCTCCTACATTCACCCCTTCACCTAACACTAATTCACCTAGCCTGCGAATTTTTAGACTATGAGAGGAAACCGGAGCATCCGGAAGAAACCCACGCCGACACGGAGAGAATGTGCAAACTCCACACAGTCAGTCGCCTGAGGCAGGAATGGAACCCGGGTCTCTGGCGCTGTGAGGCAGCAACCCCCATGTAATTCGGATGGTTATTCCTTTAACCTTCTCGATTAGCTGTGTGCCAGCTTTCTCGGTTCT
This sequence comes from Hemiscyllium ocellatum, assembly GCF_020745735.1. Lineage (NCBI taxonomy): Eukaryota > Metazoa > Chordata > Chondrichthyes > Orectolobiformes > Hemiscylliidae > Hemiscyllium > Hemiscyllium ocellatum. The sequence goes on from NC_083441.1 coordinate 219,336, forward strand.
GTGTCCAAGATCACCCAGTCCCACAGCTCTGCAGCTTTATCTATTTAACTAATACTTTCCAAACAAAAGTCATAGAGTCATATCAATGTACAGCATGGAAACAGACCCCTTGAACATCTCGTTCATGCCAACCAGATATAAATTAATCGAGTCCAATTTGCGAGCACTTGGCCCATGTCTCTCTAAATGCTTCTTTTTGATATAGCCATCCAGATGCCTTTAAAGATTGTAACTCTACCAGCCTCCACCACTTCATTCAGCAGCTCATTCCCCTTAGGTCCTTTTTAATTTTATCCCTCTCGCCCTAAACTTATGCCCCATGGTTCTGGACTCTCCACCTGAGTGAAAAGGCCTTCTCTATTTCCCCTATCCATGCCACTCATGATTTCATAAACGTCTGTAAGTTCACCATTCAGCCTCCGACGCTCCAGGGAAAACTGCCCCAGACTATTTAGCCACTCCCTGGTGCTCAAATCTGCAGACCTCTCCTCATTAGCCTATGTTGTATATTTCAATTAAGTTCCCTCTAAAGTCTAGTCTGTATAAGTTTCATTTACTCAAACTCGAATCAGCCTGGTGAATTTTCTCAGAAGGAAGATGCAAAATGGGCTCAGGTTTCATCGCTGAAATCGGTAGTGTGGTCTACCCCTCAGCCATTGACCGATTGTCCAGGAATCCGGTCTCCAAGTGGAAAAAGTAATGATTTACAAAGCTTCTGATCAACTGGTCAGGGGTCCGTCTCAGATTTAGGGGCTTGCCTGTCCCTACTTGCCCTTGAGAAGTTCGGGGCGAGCCAACTTCTTGAATAGAAGTAAGTAAGCCCATAACGTAGAGAGATTGGAAAGACTAAAGCTGTTTCCCTCAGAACGGAGGAGATTACGAGAGGACATGTCTGAGATGTAAAAATGATGAGAGGAATAGGCATGACAGACAAGAAGAAATGTTTCCCCTTGATAGAGGGTTCAATAACCGACGGCATAGATATACAAGAAATGGCGAAACATTTACAGGCAATGTTGATTTCTTTGTTACCTGGAGGATGTTGGGAATCTGCAACACACTGTTCGTCGAGGCGGAAATGCTCATAATAATGAAGAAGTGTTCAGACAAAAGTATATGGACAAATCTGAGAGTCCAAGTCCATAGCTCCAGGAAAGTACCGTCGCCAGATTTGGGCACCATATCTTAGGAAGGAGCTTTTTGTCTTCGTGTGAATTTTGTGCAGGTCCACAAAGATGATCACTGGATTTCGGAGATAATATTCTGCGGAAAGTTAATGGAAATTAAGCCTTTACTCCATGTATTTAGAAGAGTTTCTCAAAAGATTAATAGCTTGTGGGTGAAATCGTGGATTCATTTCCTGAGCTGATGTGCTTTTCTGCAAATGTTTCTTGACCTCTCCAGGTGACACCAGTGGGCCTCCGGTGATCCTCAGAATTTATAAGGTTAAGTGATGATGTAACTGAGAACATCTCGACATTAATATGGAAAGCCAATGTCGATGAAAATAAACTATTTCAATAGTTGAAGTTGAAGTCAAAAATGAACTTGGGCAAAAGTCTGGAATTCCCTCCCTCAAGACATCATTGGTTTGCCTACAGCATGTGAATTAATTGCGTTCAAAAAGTGGCTCATCATCACCTTCTCAAGGGCAACTAGGGACAGGAAATAATCACTGGTCTCAGCCAGTGACGCCCACATTACATTCAATATACTAAGGCCACATCATTCTGGAGAGATGATAGAAAGAACTTCTACACACGAAGAGTATTGGAGGTTTTGTACACTTCTTCCCATATAGCAATATCAATATAATTGTTCAATTTAAATCTAAGATAGGCTTCTTTTATCATTCCGTAAGGACATCAATGACGTGTGACAACGCAGTCATATGAAGTAATCCCACAGATTAGCAATGTACTTTGGAGTAACTGACCTGGCTAGACGGTGAATAGCCTCCCCCTGCTTCAATGAAGAATTTATGTTGATATTAATTCGTTCAATTTTTACTCAAACCTGTGTCTTCTCAGCTCCTGATGTAAACTTGCACGAGCCACGTTTAATCTTTGATTCCATTTGCTGTCCATCCCAGTTAGTTATGTACATCTTAATAGATCCAAAAGTGGAGTCAGTCGTCATTGCGTCAATGGATAAAACCAGCATACTCTGTGAGAACGCAAAAAGAGGATCTGTGCTCCAGTCTTACCATTCTCCCTCTCAGATCCACAGCGGTGGTGTGGGAGAAACTGCTTTGCTGTTTGTAGCTCTAATGTTAATTGAAGTCACCATAGGTGAATGTTCATCTGTTAGTCTAACCGGCAGAGATTTGTACATTGCCTCATCAGCAAACGGGGGAAACACAGTTTGGAACATTGACCACTGTGCTCTGGAGGTGCTCGCTGCTGTTCTGGTGTGTGCTCATTCCATCAGCGTATTTATTATTGCAAATAATGGTGCCAATTAACTTTTCTCTGTTCTCTCAAAGGTGCCATTGACATGCGGCACCTCCAACACGGCATTTTATTTTTTTAGGTGCAGTGGTAGTGCTCTTATCTCTGAACCAGTAAGAACTGTGCTCAAATCCTATCTGCTCCAGGCGCGTATAAAAAGGTCTCTGAACAGGTTAAATAGAAATCAGGTCCACTACGTTTCGAAATACGTTCAGAGATTTGCCCAACTCTAATTTAAAAGGCAATGAATTTTCATCGTCACGAGGCCTTGCTGAAAATCTACAAGTCAGTCATAGGAGCACAGCTGGAATACTGAGAAAACGCTTTGGTCCCTGATTTGAGGAAACATACTGGCACTTAAGGTGAAGATATGTAGCTAAGATTTTGGTTGACGTTGTTAGTCGGTTCACTGAGCCTGTTGACATTTTGAAAACGTTTTTGCTCCCAACTAGGTGACATTTTCCATGCTGTGTAGCCGGCGGGTGAAGACCTGCTCTCTTGGTCTACCTAAAATGTGTACAGTTCTGTCTATAAATATGGTTGATTCTATTTCCGGTTTGGTACTGACGTAGCCTGTAGATGGGGTCTATAAAACTTTTTTTTATATGGAACCAAGGAGCAATAGCAAGCTTTTCTTTGTTTTGCCTGTCCCAGGATTGTAAAGTTGTCCCAGTTGAATTGGTGCCCTTCATTGTCAGTGCGTATTGATGTGAGGGAAAACTGATCATGTCTTTTTATTGCAAGCTGATGGTCATGTATTCTGGTGACGAGTTTCCTGCACGTTTGTCCTATGTAGTACTTTTCTTGCAGTTGCTGCGTGGTATTTTGTATATCACATTCGTCCTGCCTGGTGTGGGGATGGTTATTGTGTCGTGGGCAGTGGCGAGCAAAATGTGGCTATTGGTTTGTGTGCGATCGTTATTCCCTGAGGGCGGAGTAGTTAAGAAGTCAGTTCTGAGATGTTCCTTATATACGGTAGGGTGGTCAGAGTGTTGGAGCATACAGTGTCTTCATGGTGTTGTTTCTATGCCAGGCATCGCGTGATAAAGCTGCTCGGGTACCTATTATTAACAATGACGTTGTACAAGTATTCCACTTCTTTTTGCAGGGTTCTGGAGTGTTACATTATATTATGGCTTGTTTAGAAAGAGTTTTGATACAGCTTTGTTTGTCAACATTGGAATGGTTCCTGTATTAATTGGGAGTCTGGTCTATGGTTGTAGCTTCTCTGGTAAGGAATTCACTGTTGTTTTTTCGTTCTATCGGTACGTCTAAGAACAGTATTTGGTTGTTCTTATTTACTTCTCCAGTAAACTTGATCCTGCGGAGTATGCAGTGAATAAGATCATGAGACCTTTCTAACATGGCCATTTTCATGCTAACAAAGGTATTGTCCATGTACCTGATCGACAGTTTGGCCTGGATCTGGGAGGGGGCTGGACTTTCTAGTTGATGCATTACTGCTTCAGCAATGAGCACCGAGATAATTGAGCCCATGGATGTCCCATTAATTAGCTCATATTTATGGCCAAAAAAGACATAGTTTGTATTCAAGAATAAGTCCAGTGATTTTAGCATATGTTTTTTGTTGGTGGTTTCATTGGTGGTCTGTGTTATCTGTTTATCCAGAAGTGCGGTCAGTGTTTCATTTGTCAGTGTTACATTGATCGAGGTGAATAATATTGTGTGATCAAAAGCGGCCATTACTTCATCCTTGTCGATTTTGTACTTCCGATATTGTTGAGCAATTTCTGTGCTGAGTGAATTTGTGTGTTGAACTTACAATGAGCTGTTTCAGTCTGCAGTGTAGCTCTTTGGCTGCCCTGTGTCTTTACGTGCCATGAAGGGAGAAGATGTGTCAAAGATGAATGCCTGCTTTGTGCACTTTGTGGTGGGGGGGGGGGGGGGGGGGCTCCATGAAAGCGAGGATTTTTGACCTCGATGTTTCATTGATTGGACATTCTTTCTTGGTACTTGTCCTGCTTTTTTCTCGTTTATTTAGTGTGAAGGTAATCTTGTTCACTCATTATCGTGTGGGGTCCGGCTCTCTCTGCTGGTAAGTGTTAGTATTAGCAAGCAGTTTTTATACTTTTGCAATGTAATCTGATTTATGTATTAGTACTGCCAATCGAGCTTTGTCAGCTGGCAGTATCACTATGGTCCTATCATTTTTTTAATGCTTCAAGGGCTTTTCTCTTGGAAGTGTTGCTTCTTTTAGATTGGTTAGTGTGGGGAATGTGGTCTGTTGGATGATCTATTTTGTTTCCTATGTCGTTCTATTGGATTTCAGCGTACTCTTTAGTGCTGCCAGGAAACCTGTTTTGTTGGCGTCCCTGTAGTTGTTGATATACGATATTTCTCGTTTTGTGTACCTCAGGAAGACCACATGTGGATGTCCTACTGTTTCCGACTGTTAACAACAATAACCCTATTGCTCTTTTTATTTTATCTCCTACCACTATTGTCCCCATGTATTTTAGAAGACATGTGACACCATGTGATTACTGTGCTTCAGTGATGAACAAGGGGACCAGCCCACTCTTCCATGTGTTTTGTTTACTTTTCTGACATCAAGGAAGAAAAGACAACATGCAACGCTGGAAAGCATCTTAGTTTCCGAAGGCAGATATCTGTAATGCAGCAATGTAAGTTCCAGTTGATAGTGTTAATCCAATTAGCTCTATAACATTGCTTTCGCAATCGTGTGAATAAATCTGGGTGACACTGACAAGCATGGATTGCCAGTAAGGCATTTCACATTCAAATCATTGTCGCAAAATCATGACACAGTGGAACGGGGAGGTCATAAAATGGGCAAAGAACATTGATGGCCTTTTCATCCCAGAAGCTTAGCTGCTGGACAGGTCTTTGGTTCGGCCACAGCTCGGGGGGCCATGTGCATTTCCGGCCACAACATGATAGAAAGGATACGAAGGGTTTGCAGAGAGTGCAAAAGGGTTTAACAGAATGTTGCATGGAGTGAATTATACCAACCTTTAGGACAGTTGGGGTTCTATTTTGCTAGAATTTCAGAGATGATAAGAGACGTGAATACATCAGCTGACCAGAATTCTTTTTTTTTAATCCAGGGTGGAAATGTCAAATGTAGCGGGCATAGGCTTATGGTGAGAGGGCAAAAGTAGAAAGAAGATGCATGAGGAAAGATTTTTACACAAAAGTTGGTAGGTGTCTGGAAGGTGGTAGAAATGGACATTATAGCAAAAGTGAGTTGGCATTCAGACAGACACATGAAAGGGATGAAAATAGTGGTCTAAAGATCATGTGCAGGCAGAAGGAAGTAGTTCAGAATGTCATTAAGATAAGCACAGATATGATCGACAGACAGGACTGTACCATTGTTGTGCTGCTCTGTGTTCCATGTAACAATTTATTTATGAAGAGACTTTTGATATGATTGGGCTGTTTTCTTTGGAACAGAAAACGTCTTGAGATGTTAAGGATTATGAGCGGCATGGATAGAAGGAATAGAAAGCAGCTACTCCCCTCAGTTGGCACGTTTTGAAATTGAAAGATCAGTAACTTGACAATAGAATAGTGAGTAAGCATTGTTGGCTCATAGCGCTAGGGATCCAGGATCCATTCCTGGGTTTGCGTGGGCTTCCTCTCAGTCGAAAGATATACAGGTGAAGTGGATTGGACATGCCAAGTTGTCCATAGAGGGAACTATTGTGTTACAGAAATGGGGTGCGTCTGGGTAGGAAGCTTTTCTGAGGGCTGGCGGGAACACGATGGGTCAAATGAACTGCTTCCACCCTGTAGAAGCATTTGCTCTGATTCCACAGCTAAGAGGGCAGTTGAGGAGGTACGTTTTCACTCAGAGGGTGATGTGGGTCTGGAATACACTGCCTGGGTGCACAGCTGAGCTGGAAAAGCTTTCAAACATCAAAAATATCTTGGCTAAGCCATTTGAAACGCCTGAGCATTCAAATCTACTGGTTAAATTTTGGACCATAGAACGAATGTAGATTTCAAGTATCATCTCGCAGTTTAGAATCGACTGGTTGGGTGGACCTCTCCGGGTACATCCATATTCTATGATTATGTGCTTGTAAATACACAAACCATAGCTTTCAGGTAACGTCGCTGGCTCAGTCTGCACCCTTCTTTTTGGGGTATGCTGTTCCACTCAGAAAACCTGTACTGCGCTGTAACATTCTACTTTCTATACTCGATGTTCTAAACTCACTCCTTAGCTTTTGTCCTACAGGGAAAACAGCACCAGCCAATTCAGACTCTCCCTCTATTGAAAACAAAACACCTTTCATTGTGGATGGGCTTAAATATTGAATGGAAAGCAATACTTTTACGATCACTTTATGATCTGTCTGGCTGATTGCACTTTGTTGTAGCTTCTGCCCTTGTACAATACTTCCGGGAATCCCTGGTGCATTTTTACAAATGGTAGGGCAGACGTAATTTTTTTTATTGTTCTTCAAGAATCACCGTGTGGTAATTGAATCTGCTCAACATGAGGTCGTGATTATTAGGACTTGCTGTGGGTGTTATTCTGTCACTAATGCATTCACTGTTTCTCTTTATAAGGAACTACCTCTCAACGAGTTCTATCACTGGCTTAAGGAGACCTCTGCGTCTCATCCCAAAACTGACAGAAAACTGCAGCTCAAGACACAGGGCGAGGGTCGAATGGAATCTCAAAGATTGTAACAGGAATGGATGGGGATTTGGGATCAAAGCTTCCCAATGTTCCAAAATTGTATAAATCATTCCCATATGAGCTTAAATACATTTATGCGAATTATATTCAGATGGATTTTCAATCGCTGATCCATTGGTTGGTTCTAATTAATGAACATTTTTACGATCCCATTCTGGCCATTTTCGGGGCCCAAGGTAATTATCTTCAGTCATTGATTGATGCTGGGCGGCAGGCTATACTGCAAGACATCGCCTTGCCTTGAGTGCATCTCCTTCTGGGGTTATACTGACCACGTATCACCAGACTACTATCCTTTTAGTGTACTCTCTCAGAAGTGCTTCAAACAGGAATAGCAAGCCAAACCAAGCCAACTACTCTATCCTTGGATTCGCAACACAGTGAATTTAAAATGTTCAATAACACTCAAAAATTTCGCAACTGTTCCTAATCAAATCCTTGAATAACTGAATTCGTTTACAGACTTCATTACTGAAACAAGAATATCAATTCGTTATTCATACTGTAATTTTGGCAATGACTGTGATTTAATCGTGTGTGAGATGGGAGCAGTGATTAGTTGGCAAGCCCGCTCTGATTAATCGAGGTGTTTCAAACTATCATGAACTTATTGATGCAGGTAGGCAGTTAACTTCCCGACAAGGTTCCATTTGAACTGGACAATCTGAATCTAATTGGTCCCGGTGTTCCTCTCGACAACGAACATTTTGATACGGATTGACACTTTACTGCCAAGTTTGCTACATTTAAAATGGGCATTGTGATTCTGATTATTCAGGGAATGCCATGCTGCAGGTGTGCCCATTGCTGCAGACAGACAATTAGCTGTCAGACTTGGTTACATCTGAGGGGTTATGGTGTTCCTCTAGTCAATGCACCTCTTGAGACAGATTGAGAATTAACTGTTATGCTTTGGTGAAATGTAAAGCAGGCAATGTAAATCTGATTGGGAGGGATGTTCCCATGCGGAATACACATATTGTTCCGGGTTGACAGTCAACAACAAAGTTTGGTTAAATTTAAAGTGCACAGTGAAAATATGGTTGGTCTGAGAAATAAACCAGTGGATAGCCGTTGCTGATTTTGCTGATGCGCAACATGAAGTGGAAACTATTCTCATCCATGTTCGCTGCGGCTCTGAAGTGATACAAATTGGTTATTAAGAACCTTAGACTGCTCCAGCTATAGTCTTTACTTCTGAATACATCTTTCTTTGATGAAGGATGTGCCTTTCAAGAACCTGCTTGTCAGAGTGAGCAGGTGAATTTCACTTAAATCTGGACCCAGCAGCACCTGTCTTTTTTTCAGTTTTCGTCAATATCTTCCTCAGGGAATATTGCAACAAATGTAAGCATTTCAGCACAAAATCCAGTAAACTGCAGTGAAATATGGTCTAACCGTCTGGCTCTCCTCTACCCAGTCCTGTAATTCTTCTTTTCCTTCAGAAGGGGTGCCCGAGTACATTAGACGTTCTGCAGTTGAGGAGTTTCTACACAAAGGTTTGACAGAAAGACGTAGGTGTACATTGAGGACTTCAAACATTGTTTTTACTCCAAAATATTAAGTGCCACTTAATATCTCTTGTTCAATCAATAATCTAATTTCTTGGTGCATTCTTTGCCCTAGTTCACCATAATACTTCAAGGTTTGAAAACGAGTTTTGAGAACACAGTGATAAATGAATACACAATGACTTGATAAAGTGAGGTTTATAAAATCATGAGGGGAATGCATAGTGTTAATAGACAGCGTCTTTTCCCTGCGGTAGCAAAGTCCAGAGCGAGAGGGCATAGACTTAGAGTGAGAGGGACAAGTTTAAAAGAGACCTAAGGGGCACCTTTTTCATGAAAATTTGGTTCATGTATGGAATGAGCTGCCATACAAAATGAATGGAATTTGGTGCAATTAAATCAATTAAAAGACATGTGAAGGGTTGTATTAAATGGAAAGGATATGAACCAGATGCTGGGAAATGAGACAAGATTAAGTTAGGATATCCGGTTGCATGGTGAGTTGAACTGAAGTCTGTTTCTGTGTCGTGCATCTCTATGACTCTGGATCGAAGTGCAGTAAAATTATGAAAATATAGGTTGTATCTATCACAGACAATCTCAGTTGTCACTCTGTGAATAAGATAACAGACAAATACTGAGGACTGTATACCATTGAATTTTCGTAGAATATTTACAATGTGGAAACACGTTACTGCAAACCCCGACCCAATAGCTCTTCATCTCGCAAGACCAATCCGTCCACCTCGCACATTTCTGGACGTCGCAGGACAAATTAGCACGAGCAATCCGTCTACCCAGTGTGTCTTTGGACTGTGGCAAGAAACACATGTGGACACAGGGACAATGTGCAAACTCCACACAGACAGTCATCCAAAGCTGCAATCGAAGTCAGGTCCTGGGCGCTGTGAGGCTCCTAAAGGAACTATTGAACTACGATGGCGCGCTTCTCCTGCTTGCGGGGTCATATTTTCTGACCTTTGAATGTCATCGTTATATTAGATGGATCGTTAGATTAAACACTTGCCTCTCAGCCTGTCAGCTAACATCATGATGGTCATCATTATCTCTCGCAAACAGATCTGTCACTTGTTACCTGGATGTAATCTACTGGTGTTGTCACCGACAATATATTGAAACTCATTTCTATTTTTTATCGGGAACACTTTTACTTCCTGGTGATCATCATCAGAGTGTAATACCCACTCTTCCCTGATTTATGCAGTTCCTGACTGCTCTATCTTGTTCACCATCACTTTAAGCTTTCATCAATTTGTAGCCATTTGTTGCCATAAGCTGAAAATTGAACATTGCAGTGAGAAAACAGCAGCTGTGATTCTGTGTACAGTGTCAACACTGAGCTGCTTGAAGAACATTGTCTGATATTTCATGTACAAAAACACTTACACTCTTCACAAGACTTGTTACACAAAAGCTGCAACTGCTATGACGTTGCTGTGGACAATTATCGATGTTTGTTTCATTACGTTCTGACCCCCAATGTGTTACATTCGTCTTGAGAGTCCGCAGGAGACTCCAAGTTCACATAATAGAGGAGAATCCCAAAGAAACGAACAGTCTAAAGTAATTCATCGTTTTGTTGTTTGTACTCTCGACTAATTCCATACTGTGATGGTCAATATTAATGGCAGTCATGATTTGGAGGGACCATGTTGGACGAGGGTGTACAAAGTTAAAATCACACAGCACCAGGTTAAAATCCAACAAGTTTATTTGGAAGCACTATTTTGCTGTTCCTTCATCGGGTGGTTGTAGACAATAAGATTGTAGGACACAGAATTTATAGCAAGCCTATAATCTTGTTATTGTGTGATTTTTAACTAAATGTTAATGGTATATTCTCTATGGGAGCGAACGTATTTATTCAGCGATGTAGCCTTTGGATGTCTGACCTTGTATATGAAATGGGGTTGAGTAACTGCACAAACACTCTTATCTATGCTGTGACACAGGCCATGTTCCGAGATCAGTTGAAAAATATGTTGAAATGTCCCTTCACTCTTATTCTAAAATATGTTCAATAAGGACATGAGCTTCAAAAATGCTCAAAATGATTGACTGAACCTCTCCTTAATTTATGAACAGTCAACTCTCTGGCATGAATCAATTTGGAGATTTTTGAAGACAAAACTTCAGGACTCCCTGAGCTTCTCAATATGTTTCAATATTTATGGAATAATCCCAGTGGTTACCATTGATAAGAGGCTAATGTTTTGGCTGCAAGTCAAGTAAAGAGCCCATGTATTCTTATAATAGATAAATAATCTCCTGAATCACTGAACCCTGGCTACACTCTCCAAAACAGATGCCAGATGGATGATGAAATACTGACCATTTGCTTGGGTGAATACAGCTCCAAAAATACTCATGAAGTTCAAAAATCAAAAAGCAAGAAGCAGCATGGCTATACTTTTAAATCTCACCCCCCAGCTCTGTTGCATATTTGCCTGTGAGGTGTCAAGAATCTCCTCGCAGAAGGGAAGTAATAGTCATTCAGAAGCATCTTCGTCAAGTCCGACTTACTTGAACAGGAAGGGAAAACGTATCAGTGAACGTCAAAGACGCCAGGCTGTATCGAAACGACACACTGTTCTGACGTGAAACTCTGTAACCACTCTCTAATGTTTACGGCGTCCAATCCTAGAAAACATCTGCTAATAGCATTATGGTTGCTACAATACAAATGGGGGAACTACCATCAAGAAGTTTCAAATTCACACTGTAAGGAGGGGGATCTTCTCTCTGCCTCTCAATCCATATTATCCTAGGGATTGCCATTGATCAGAATCTGAATGTAATATAAATTTTGCCATATAAGTACAATGGCTACAAGAACAGGTCATAGGCTTAGAATACTGCGCCAAATAGTCCACTTGATTGGCGCCACATCCAGAGACATTAGCTCACTCAGTAGCGGTAGTCTGCAACATCTACCAGGAATGAGGGATTTCAGATATAAAAAAAGATTCGAATAAATAGGCTTGTTCTACTTGGACATTGGAAGAGGTATCTGCATTCAGGTGTTTCCAATTTTGTACAGTTTAGACAGGTTAAGAAAAATATTCTATTTGCAACAGTTGGTAGGTCAGGAATTGGAGTTATAATTTCACGATTGCCAGCAAGAGTGCAAGGAAAGAGATGACGAGAAAGCTCTTTAGTCTGAGGGTTGTTAGGATTTGCAATGTGTCTCTTAACAACTATTTTAATCTGTCGAGCCATCTTCAGAAAATATGGGCTTGAACCCTCAGATTTCAGTGCTCCTGCATTACCTTAAGTTGCACCATTGATAGATTTTTCTCAGAAGTTGTTAGGATTTGGAATGTTTCATGGAAAAGTGATGGAGGCAGATTCCATGACAGATTTCACAGGAGAGGTGGATATGCATTTGAAAGTGATGAATGAGAAGGTTAAAGAGAGAGGGATGGAGAATAGGCCCACATTCGTATTCGCTTTCATGAACATAGGCATACCTGATTGATTGAATACCTACAAACCTCAATGATTCTCATTAGTCAATTGTGAGGGAATGCTGAAGAAGCCATTCATCCCATTGCCAGAACCAGGCCCATACCCATTAAGTGCTGTGTAAGGGTTGTCGTGTTTCCCACCGCACATACCCTCCAAAACCTACCATTCTCTGGGTGAAAGCATATTTCCTCAGGTCCCATCTAAACGTCCTGCACTTCACCTTCAAATGTTGTTCTCCTTGTGGTTGTCACTTCGATAAACTGGAACAGCTGCTGTCCACTCTGTCTGAGACCCATTGTCTTTTACAAATCAAACAAGACAACTCAGTACCTTCTCTGCTCCAAGTAAAACATCCAGACTTCATCCAGCCTCTCTTCACAGCTAAACTGCTCCATCCCATGTTTATGTGTGTGTGTAGCTCTCTGTGTATATACGTCTGTGTGTGTTTGTGCGTGTGCGCATGTACGCATGTGTGTCTGCAGTTTTGTGTATGTCTTCATGTGAGCAGCTCTACCTACAATTGGACACAACTTGAATGACTGAATTAAAATTTGCTGAATCTTAGGTGGACTATCTCTCTCTCGCTTGTTCGCTCGCAGTCTGTCCCACTTGTGTTCAAAGTGATACAATGCCACCTAATCCTGGCCTCTCCATGTCACTGCACAAGCAACAGATTCTTTTTGGGAGAAACGTCAATTCCTCTTATGCTCTCGGGTTGTGCAATTGTTTCGTACTTAGAAGAACGTCGCTGGAAATTCAGAGCAATATGTCCATCCTTTGTGATGTTGCCCCTGTGATTTGAGCAAAAAGACATTTCTATAACGCAATGGTCAACCCTTCCGCTAATTAAAGAAATCACGCAGAAAAACTCATCTCACCTCTATTAAAGTATGAATGACAGAGCACGACCTAAATTCCACTATTTGAAGGAAAAAGGTATCAAGTTATTCATTAACCATAAAAGTGAAAATTATCTGCAACTTTTTTTCAACTCTAAGCATCCTTCCTCTTAAAGGTTTGTTATCTACTTTCCACTCAGCAACAATATACTGATCCATAAAACCTCTATTAAATTTAAAGCAACAGAATTTTCAAAACCAGACAGCGACTGCCATCTCTGGTGTCAGTCTTCCTCTGTTTCGAGATCTCCCTGGGTAATCTTCTGCCTTCTGCTGCTGAGATGTTTCATATGAAAAAGGTACCGCTAATAGAGAATGTTTTCCAGGTAGTAAGTCTGATGATAGCAAATGGTTCTTCTCTCTATTTCTCAAGATGCTGGCTTCTTTATTCCCAGACGTTGGATCATCTCATTGGTACGACGTTGACAAAAAGCAATAGATTCAAATTCGATTTGGTTTCCATATCCAGCGATATAAATTAAACTGAGTGGTTAAATTAGCATTGTTGTGAAAAAAAAACGTAATGTATTTTCAATTTTCCAGTCCACTCCGAGACTGCTAGTCAGTCACATAACGGATGCCTGCAAACGCTCAGTGCAAACAGTTTTCACTCTCTCTAACATGTACAGTACAGTCCTTCAACCTCATAGTAACATGAAGATGAATAAGTAAAAGAAGTCAGTCACTTTACTGTTTGTTATCTCGGGGAATGTTGGCTTAATGTGGGTAATGCAGTTTATCGGATATGGAGATGCTTGTTGACTTTGATGACAGTGCCAAAAAGATGTCGGGTCTTGTACGTGAAATAGATTTCACACTGCAGCTGCTAAGTTGCTGCACACACAGTTGGATTTATGCCGTCACCAGATTAAGTTCAGAGAGCAGTTGAAGAATGCGTTAAAATGTTTTTTTAATCAAATTGTTAAATGCATAAAACGCTGAGAGGAAACAATCTACTTATTATTTCTAAAACCTGCGGATCCTCATTTATTTCACTTTTTTATTGTCTAGTCATAGACTCGTAAAGACCTGCAAAATGCAGATAGGCTTGTCTGCCCAAACTGGTCCATGCTGAACAAAATGTCCATCCATGCTAAACCCATATCGCTGCACTTGGCCCATATCCTTCTAAACTATTTTTTTTCTCTCCATACATTTGTCAAAATCATTTTAAAATGCTGTTAAGATACCCACCTCAACCAATGGCAGTTCATTCCATATGCTTACCACCCTCTGTGTAACAAAGGTTACACTTCAGGATCCCATGTATTCTTTCCTCACATACTTTACATTGATGCCCTCTTCTCCTCGATTCTCCCACCTGGGGATAAAAAAGAATGAGTGCATGCATCCTCTTCATGGCTCTCACGGTGTTATACTCTGTCATAACACTCCCCCTACATTATCTTACGCTATGTAGTAAAAGGTTCAAGCTTGTCCAACTTCAGTCCTGGAAATCTAATTGCCTTTGTTTTAGTTTCTTCTATACTCTTTGTAGTTTAATAATATCTATCTCATAGCTAGGTGACCAAAACTGAACACAATAATGCAGGTCGGCCTCAACAACGTCTTGTACAACTGCAACATAACTTCGCAGTCTCCATACCCAATGCCCTGTTTGATGAAGGCCTCTATTCCAAAAGCCTTTTCACTCCTGCCCTGTCTACGTGAGACTCCAGTTTCAGAGAATACCTGCATTCCAAAGTTCGTCTGTTCCACTACATTCCATAAGGCCCTATCAATCAACGTGAAACCCCTGCACTGATTTAACTTTCTAAAATACAGCACTTCACACTTATCAATATTGCACTCTATTAGCCATTTCTTGGCTAAACAACGTCCTGCTGCAAATTCTGATAACGTTCCTCACTGTCCAGTATTTTCATACTTATATTCATTCATTGCACATTCTCATCCAAATCATTCATACAGACAACAAACAGAAATGGGCCCATCACCGACTCCTGAGGTGCACCACTAGTCACAGGCCTGCAATACAACAGGTATTCTTCCACTATCAACAACTGATTCCTACCATCTAGCCAATTGTCCATTGAATTTGTTAACTGTCTCTGAATTCCATGCCATCTATCCTCCCAGTGCAGCCTACGCTGTGGAACCTTACCAAAGGGATTACTGAAATCTATATAGAATATGTCTAACGTTCTGCCTACGCCAAACTTCCGAGTTACTTCTTCAAAGAACACGAACAAATATGTGAGAAATGATCTCCCACACACAAAGTCAAGCTGACTGCTCCTAATCGAAACCTAACTTTCAAAATCCCTGCACATATTATCCATCAGAATCTCCTCAAATGCCTTACCTACCACAGGTTTGCTGGTCTATAATAACTATTTTTTTTCTTTGTAGCCCGTGTGGATTAAACGCACAACATTTGCTACCCTCCAGTCTAACGAGAACTGTCCCGTGGCTAACTGTGACCCAAAAATATCATCCAAGGTTCCCGCAATGTCTTCTCTAGCCTCTTGCAGTGTTTTTGGATACAGTTGGTCAGGGCCAGGAAATTTGTCCAACTTCAGACATTCTAATAAGTCTAGCACCTTGTCTACTGTGAAATGGGCTGTCCCCAAGCTATGACAGGTAACTTCCCCAAGTTCCTAAGTCTTCATGTTTTTTTCAACGGTAAGCACAGAGGAGAATTATTCGTTGAGGTCCTGGCTCATCTCGTGCAGTGCATACATATGTGAACACTTTCTTTGAGACTCGTATTCTCTCTAGTTTTTTTTCCTTTACTATACCTAAGGAATATATTTGGAGTCACACTAATCTCCTCAGCCAAAGTTAACTTGTTCCCCATTTGTCCCTCCTTACATCATTCTTCCGTAAGCTCCTGTATCTCCTCTCTATCTTTATGGATTCCCTTGATACCAACTGCTTGAATGCAAGCCAGGCTTCCTCCACTTTCACTTCGAAGCCTCAATATCTCTTGGCATCCAGAGTTCCCTACACTTGCCAACATTGTCTTTCACCCTCACAGGAACATATAGTGCTTGAATTCTTTGATCATACTTTTACACTTACAGAAGCTCACGTTGCCTGCAAACAAACTACTCTAATCAACCTCCGCACACTCCTGTCTAACTCCACAACAATTCGCCTTGTCCCAATTTAGAACGTGAACCTGTGGACCAGTTTTCTCCCTCTCCATAATTACCTTAAAATAAATAGAGCGTACAGGTGGTCACAGGTCCCAAAATGCTCCCCCACTGTCACATCACTCACCTTTCCTGGCATATTTGCCAAAAGTAGGTTGAGTTTTGCCCCCCTTCCCGAGTTCAACCCATGATATAC
The DNA here is from genome assembly GCF_020745735.1 of Hemiscyllium ocellatum. Classification (NCBI taxonomy): domain Eukaryota; kingdom Metazoa; phylum Chordata; class Chondrichthyes; order Orectolobiformes; family Hemiscylliidae; genus Hemiscyllium; species Hemiscyllium ocellatum. The sequence continues at coordinate 235,696 of NC_083441.1, forward strand.
TACTTGAGGAAACTTTCCGAAACGCATTTAACAAATTTCACCCTACCTAAGACCTTAACGCTCTGACAGTCCCAATCTATGTTGGTAAAATTTAAATCCCATACCTAATGAAACAATCCCATCTAAGTGACCGATATAGAGTCCGTCGTTCTGCACTTAACTTGGTATCAAGTGTTCACTTGTATCAGTACTACAACATTGCTACTGTGTCAACATGTGTGTCGAATGTTCCTCTTCATTGCTCTACTGAGTGTGGTGCTTTGCTCAAAGTAGCATATAATGCTCACATGAACTGCCCTTTAGAAGTTGGTGATGAGCTCGCTCACTGAGGCACTGCAGTCCATGCAGGTGTAAACACGTGTAGAAGTGCTGTCAACGAGCACTATCCGATGTTTCACCTCCATCACTGCGAAGGAACGGCGATGTAGTTCTAAGTCTTGAAGTGGTATGGCTTGGAAGTGACCATCAAGATATCACGGGAACTGCTGATTTTTAATTTTTTTTAATTCCCCTGATCATAGCTAGAGAAAGCGCTGCCGATGGAATCTTTGACAGCAGCAGCAGTGTACATTGTACACTGATGCCACATTGTGGAGGTGGTGTCGAGTCAATGTTTTAGTGTTGAATCAAACGGCTGACTGTCTCCTCGGTCGAGTAAAGTCTTGATGTAACCTGTGCCCCATAACATGAGACGCCTCCTGGTCTTCGGGCACCCGGTAAGGAGGGGAGAGGACGGGTCTGACGACGTCCTCTTGCGTCTGCTCCTAGGCCTTGCCAAACTGGCCATAAACAGGCCCAGGCAGCGGGCTGTGGAGTGGGTCATTTGGGCCGATGCCTGTCCCTCTTCCGCGGTTATGTTAGAGCCCAAGTGTCTTTGCAGAAGGAGCATGTGGTATCCACCAACACCGTTGAGCTGTTCAGGGAGAGGTGGGCACTGCAGAGAGTGGACTGTGTTGTTTCCCCCTTCATCTCTATTTTGATTTAATCTGTGCCCTCCCCTTCACAGTTTGATCACGCAGCATTGCCATTTGATATGAAGGGCACTGCTTGCCACTGGCTACTTGGGTGTTTCCTTTCTTCCTGTGGTGGACATTGAATAAAAATTTGTACATCATGTGTCTTTCGCTGTGTCTCACACTGCACACACACACACACACACACACACACACACACAAACAACATGGGTGCTGGAGAAAAATAAGCACTAGCACAGTTAGGTGGTAGTGTGGGAGTTTTAGAAAAGAAGTAAACCGTGTTGATGCAATAGAATTCCTACATTCTGACCTATTGGCGTAACACCAGGTTATTCAAGTTCAGATAGAAATGAATGGCCCACGACAGGATATTAATGCTTCAGGATTCAATGATGGGAACGCCACTGAACGTCAAGGTGGCGATGACGCGTAGTGGTTTGATTTCAATATGTTGGAATTAGGATTTTACTGAAGACTATGTGGTACGGATGTCTTTTGCCATCTGTCAGGAGAAACATGACTGTTCCTACTGCATTTGGAGCACAAAGCCTCCGAGTATATCCTAAGGCTGAAATATTTGCACTCATTTTCAGAAGCGATCCATTTGTTGAAGGATCACCTAGCTCTGCCTATCACATTCAGAATTCGTAAAAAGTTTTCTGCGGTATTGTGTTGGTATTATAAAGATTCATTTCATGAGTGGTTGATGAGATACCCTCTTAAACTGCGGTGCTCCATCTCTCCATTACATGAACTGTCTTTGTAGAGGTACAACCTTCATGACTGTGTGTTGTAAAATGTCCCAGCTTATAACTTGTGCGAATGGAGATAAGAAACTCTGTGTGACCAGCTCAGCCTTCTATGTTGCGCACTTTTTTTCTTGGATGGAATTTGGGTTCATAACGTGTATCTATGTCTCCATTTTTTGTGCTTGTGTCTGCGTGTGTGGCAGTATGTACATCATTATTTTTGCATGCACCTGACTCTTTGTGAGCAGTTTTGCCTGTAATGGGATGCACACTTGGAATGAATGAATAAGAACGTGATGAATCAAAGTCTCGTTGTCTCTCTGAGTCAGTGCATTTTGTGTTTGAAGTGATGCAATGCAACCCTCTACTGCCCTTTCTATAGCACTTCAAAAACACGTCATGTTTTTGTTCGGAGATAGCGGCAACGCCTCTGAATCTCTCAGGTTGCTCACATTGAATACCCAACCTTCCAGTGGGATGGATCAATCCGCTATCACATTGATCATTCAGTTTTCCAGACGTGAAGGATTAAGCCCTCGTGGCATCGATCACCAGTCATCCATTGGATGCACCAATCACCCATTGATACTCAATCCTTGTGGTGTGAGGGGTGGATGAATTCTTCATTACATTAATCACGAGCCATGCAGGGAATAGATCAATCCACAATCAAAATCTCATTCATCTTACCGTGTCTCTTTGTTCCACCCTCTGAATCTTTCATTGTCACTCTTTCATTCCCTTGCTCGTTTCTTTCTCTCCCCATTTACATTGCTGTGCTACTGAACCATTTTTCCCACTTGCTGCATCTCAATCCACTTTGCTGATCAAGAATCCGGTCCCTCTGCTCCTCGCTTACACACTATTCCTCGATTATTTTCTTTTGCTGTACCTTGTGCTCTCGTTTCTTCATGAGTTGACTCCACGCCCCTTTCTCGTGCCACCTCCCTGGCTACCTCTCCCTCTACACTTTCAGCCATGATTCTTGCAAATATGTTGAACTGAACCAATATGGCAGTCAGTCCCCTTTCTCCCTTCATCAGGGAAATGCTTCACGATATTACATGATGTGTTTGCACAGTGAAAAATCTCAATCCGTCAACAATCTGCTGAGACCCAAAGATAGCTGTCAAATTAAATCATTATCACAGTGACATTGCAACATTGAATGGTCCTCAAAATGATCCAATTGCTCCTAGCCAGACTTTATAAAGGACAGATGAACAACACAAAGTGGCAGATCTACTGGCCGTTACCTTTGATCCGATATTGATGCACATTCTGATTGTTCCGGGAACAGTTTTTCTTTCATGTTTTCCATCTCTATCTGAAAAATTCATATGGCCCTGCTTAAAGCAGCCTCCAACTGTTCTGCCTGCTGCTCACTGTTGCTTTCTCATTGGATTGATCTGTGGCCATTTCTGGACAGGAGCTGAAAAGCAAATAGTTTACGAAAAAAAAAACCAATTGTAGTACTGGGAGCAGTGATTGTGCTAAACTGTGTCGACAACACATTCTGTTCTGAAGGAACAATCCTGGTTCTGTGTTGTGAAATTACCTACTCTCGGTCTTAGGAGCTCTTGAGCGTCTCCAATACATTCTAACTCCAGGGTTTCCATTTGTACTGATTCTGTTACTCCAAAATTTCACTGTCAGACACATTTTAGTCACGAACAGTGCCGAGAGGAGATTCTTGGCTTATAATTACAGTGAGAGTCTGAGAGACCAGAGGTGGAGAGACAAAGGAGGCCTATTATTTCCGTTGTTACCATCTCATCCAATTGCATTGTCCTATGGACAACGTTAACGGTGTATTGCATATCATACTGACTACGGAAATAGCGATATGCAAATAAGATTTCTGGACATTTTGCACCTGAACCTGGCTTCATGCGACAAAAACTAAGATGCTGTGTTAACCTTCTGCCGTGATTCGGAAAATTTTTAGAGAGCAGTTGAAAAGAACTCTCAAATCTCCCTTCACTTTAATTCTTCAATACATTGAACGATGATAAGGAGATCGAACAGACAGTGTTTAGAATTTTCACAGTAGTAACTTAGACCAAGAATGAGCAGTCGCCATGTAAACAGCGAGATGCTGTGGAGTTACTCTGTGTGTGAAATAGATCAAGTAAGAGCTATCATTGTGGTAACAGAGACGGGGTGTGGGGTCACTCAATATGTTAGACAGGTCAGGAGGGAGCTGTCACTGTGGCAAAAATGGGGGTGTGGAGTCGCTCGGTGTGCAATATAGATGAGGAGGGAGTTGGGGATCCTCTTTTGGCTCAAATTCTATGAAGTACTGCACAATCCAATCCACATTAGTTAACCCCGGAGTGTTGGGGACGAGTCGAGAGAACAGATTCGTTGCCAGTTTGGTTTGTTTTCTGAGATTGTCTGGGTTCATATAGGGTCCCCAGAGATTCTGATGACGTTTATTTGTAGAGTTAGCTTTTGACTACTTCTCCACAACAGGATTTCTGAAGCTTCTTATCAGAGAAAATGTGAACTCTGGCATGCCATTCCAATGTGCAATCCTACTCCACCCCTCCACATAACCATGGTTGATCTCTCTTTGCCTGTTTTCTCTCCCATTCCTTTTGGTCTCTTTCAGCTTCAGGTCTACTTTTAACTCCTTCTTGATGCCATCCAGTGCTCCTCACAGACTGTGGCAGAAATGCACTCATTGGGTGAAGATATTTCTCCTTGTCTCAGTACGAAATGACCCCGTATCCTGAGACTGTGACTCCTTGTTCTTGACGCCACGTCATCGAGAATTTCCTTCCTGTGTTGCACTGTCTAGCCCTGTTAGGCTTTTTATTTGCCTCCATGAGATTCTTCCCCTTTAACCTTCTAAACTCCAGTAAATATATTCATGTGCAATCCTGTTTCGCTTCATACGCCAGACCTGTCATCTCAGTTAATCTTTGCTTTGCATCCTTTGCTACATCTTCGCCTGCAGTTAACAATGGACAAGTCAAAGAACCTCGGGTGAGACTTGATTAGATCGCGCACTTTTTTTTTTCTTTTCAGATCCAAGGAGAATTAAGTCACTGAACAGCCTCACATGTGGCTGCCAAGGTGCGTTTCACATAAGAGCAGAAACAAAGCAGAATCAGCGATCTGGCACAGTCCGGGTATAAGCATCAGAAAGGTGTGTTAAATCTTTTAATCTTATCACAGCCATAATTCTCTGGAATTTATCTCTCACATGTCTTTACATGCTCAGATGTACCAAGGATTCCTTTATCATTGATCACTTCTTTTTACTGATTCTGTGACTCCTGTCCTGTATATTTCTCTCAACTATTGAGTTTCCTCCATTCAGCGCATCTGTCCGGCACTGATGGGCCCAGCATTAATTGCCCAAACGCCACTGCCCCCTCGGGAAGGTTATGGTGACCTTCCTTCTTGACATGCTAAGTTCCACGTGCTGTAGGTGGACCCGTTAGGGAGGCACTTTCAGGACTTTGAACACTGGATGTGAAGGAGAGGCGATTTGTTTCCAAATCAGGATGAACAACAGTTTAGTGGAGATCTTGCAGGGAATAGGGTTCCCATGGATCTACTGTCCTTGTTCTTCTGGATGAGAGTGGTCCAGGGTTTGCAAGGTGCTTCCTGAGGAACTTTGGTGAATTTCTGCAATGCATGTTGTAGGTAGCACACACTGAATGCTTGTGGATGAGTTGCCAATCAATTAAGCTGCTTTGTTCGGGATGGTGTCGAACTTCTTCAGTGTTTTTGGAACTGAATTCATCCACTGTAGTAGGAAATATTTTGTTCACCCTCATGACTTGTTCCTTATTGAGGCTGAACAGTCTTTTTGAAGTCAGGGTTCAAGTTAATTGCTGCATCACTCCCAGCCTCTGACCTTCTCTTGGAATCACGGTGTCGATATGGCTGGTCCAGTTCTGCTTCTGATGGCGACATGATTGAAAGTGAAGGGTCGGGCGTTACATTCTCTCTTTTTGTAGATGGCCATTGCCTGGCATTTTTGTGATGCCAAAGTCCTTGCCACTTGTCAGTCCGAGATATTGTCCATATCTCGTTGCATTTGAACATGGACTGCTTCTGTATCTGAATAGTGAGCAGAGCTGAATATTGTGCAATCATCTGCAAACGTCCTTGCTTCTGTCCTTATGATAGACGAATGTCATTGATGAAGCAGTTGAAGATGGTTGGGCGTCGGTCTATAGGCGTCGTTCCCTGAGGATCTCCTGTAGATATATCATGGATCTGAGATTTCTGATCTCCAATAACCACAACTGTACCACATTCCTGTGTACACGGTATGACTCCAACTGTTGGGGAGGGGGTTATCTAATTATACATATTGACTCTACTTTTCCTCGGGCTCCTTTATACCAATCAGTCTAATGTGGCCTTGATGTCATGGGACATCACTCTCACCTCACTTCTGGTATGCAGTTCTCTTTCCCATGATCGAATAAAGACTGTAATGACGTCAGCTTGCGTTCACGTGATCTCGTATGGCAGGCTAGGAAAAAGGCTCAAAGTTTATGGGATTCAAAGCAATTTGGCACATCGGATCCAAAATTGACAAAATGTGGGGAAACACAGGGTGATAGTTGAAGTGTGTTTTTTGTGACTGGAAGCCTGTGCCAGTAGCATAGTGTTTGGCCCTTTGCTGTTTGTGGCATACAGTAATAATGCAGACATGAATGGTAGAGGGATAAACAGTGAGGAGGAAACCTTAGACCATTACAGACAGGCTGGTCAGCGTCCAGAGTGTGGTATTGGAAAAGCATATAGGACAGGCAGCATCCAAGGAGTAGGAGAATCGACGTTTCGGGCCTAAGCCCTTCATCAGGAGCATCAGATGGTCAGCCGGTCAGAACAGTGGCAAATAGAATTGAATACAGAAAAGTGTGTGGGAGAATGAACAAGGCAAGAGACTACATGATGAATGATCGAACCCTGTACAGTAAAAAAAAATCAGAGGGACATTGATGTGAATCCCCGTAGATCCTGAATGGCAACAGGAGAGCTCAACAAGATGGTTCTGAAAGACTTCTGAAAAGCATACTCCCTTTTATCAGTAGATGGGTTGAACACAAGAGCAGAGAGATTGTGATGAAGTTGCACGTAATGTTAGCTTGGCCACAACTGGAGTACTGTGTACAATTATGGTCACCATGTCAAGTGAATAATGTGATGCGCTGAACCAGAGGTCACTGAAAGATTCCAAGTGTTGTATAAATCAGAAACAAGGCCAGAAATTGCTGGAAAAGCTCAGTATCTCTGACAGCATCTGTGAAGAGAATCAGATCTCTGATCCTGCGACCCTTCCTCAGTACTGGGTTTTCGCGTCTTAAGGAGCATTTCAAACACCACATTGCCCAAGGCTAGAAACCAAGCGCTGAAAATTGGGATCAGATTGGATGGACACTTAATAACCAGTATATATTCGATTGACCAATACGTTTTCTTCCTTGGAGTTAAAACGTTCTGATTGTTGCCTGTTTAATTCAGTTGCCTCGTCAGCTGTACAGTAAATTAGTTCAATTCTACAGGGGATTTCTCCCTGTGAGCTGTGTGAAAGACTTTGGCAGAAAGGGTTGCCGTGTTCTGCAGGGAATGAAAAAGGGTTACTTGAGGATTTTGTCACACTTCACTTTTTCCTCTCACCGCCATTCTTTCTGGCAGTGACCCTCCCTCGTCATGGCTAATTATTCATACTTCACTCTGGTGTAAAGCACATGGGATTGAAATGGTGTAACCACATCTGCTGCTCAGTCACTGTGATCTGCGTCCATCTCCATAGATTTGAATTGTCTCGCCAAAGAGTTTCCAACTTCACCAACAAAAAAAGGGGCTCCTTTCGATGTGTCATTCTATTGTATCAGGGGGAGCTTCACCTCTGACACTAACAGGGAACATCAGCTCAGGGGAGAGGAAGAGTAGAGATCAGAATCTGAGAGTAATAGACTGGAACATTGCAACAATTGATCAGAATCTGAAAACAATGGATTAGAATATTGCAGCAATAGATGTATCATTCTCCGAAGTTCTTTATATGATTTCCAGAGATGAATATTATTATCAACACCATCACGGATCACATATGTCCTTTTAGATCTTTAGGCGGGTTTCTATCCTGGGGAATCTTGGTGGCCCTGGTAAATCTTCCTTCCCAGTTGTTAATCTCTCAAGCCACGTTGAACATAATGCCTGTCCTTGTCTCTCATGACTGTTGTGTAACTCCTTTGGAGCGTCCATTTCCAGTAATGAATTCTGCAATCCACTTCGCTTCCGCCTGCATTAAATATATGAGGTAATTGACAGCTTCACTTTGACACAATGCTCCCACTTCTCTGAGATGGAAACGAACTCTCAGCATCCTCCGTGCACTGCGTGGTTCAGATCACAGTTCTAACTCTACTTTTTTTTTTCCTTAGCCTAATTGTGTATCAAACTTTATATGTTTTTGGGAAAACCAGTCACAATAAAAAGCAATGCCTGGGTTGCAGACATGTTCTGTTCAGGAACTTGTTCCCAGATCAATTTGTACGCAATGCAGGATAGTATGAATGGGCAGATCCTACGTACAGGAATGCTGCTACATCGACTCTTTAATATTACGTCTTTGCAGGGATCGCGTTCAAAAGTGTGAGCCTTCAAAATTCAGACGTTCTTCAACCGGGCACCCACTTTATCGCACTTCTGTGCTGATCGTCCTTCCAGTTACACACTTACATTAATGCTCCACCTATACTCCAATTTAAACCGCAACACCATCGCCTCTTCTGCTCACAAGGCCTCCATTTTAATATTCTCACTCATGTAATTGGATCTGTCCACGGTAATCATAGAATCATGGAATCATAGAGATGCATAGCATAGAAACAGACCCTTCAGTCCAACCCGTCCATACCGACCAGATATCCCAACCCAATCTAGTCCCACCTGCCAGCGCCCGGCCCATACCCCTCCAAACCCATCCTATTCATATACCCAACCAATGTTGCAATTGTTCCAACCTCCACCACTTCCTCTGGCACCTCATTCCATACACGTACCAGCCTCAGTTTGAAAACGTTGTCCCATGGGTCTCTTTTATATATATCCCCCATCAAATTAGTAAGATTCATAAGACGTTAGGGCAAAAGTAGTGCATTCAGCCTATTGTGTTGATTCTACCGTTCAATGAAATCTGATCTGATCATCCGAAGTCCGCTTTCCTGCTTTTTCCCTCCATAATCCTTGATTCCCTTCCTGATCAAAACACCGTCTATCTTAGGGTTGAGCAAACTTAATAAGTATAACAGCAGACGGGTTCACCGGTGTGTCATAACATTGTCATTCTCTTTCCCTTTTTCTGACATTCATTTACCCCATCTGAGATTACATTACTTGCAGTGTGGAAACAGGCCCTTCGGCCCAACAAGTCCACACCGACCCTCCGAAGACCAACTAACCAAACCCCTGCATCTACATAACTCAAGGGAGAATTTAGCATAGCCAATTCACTTAACCTGCATATTTTGGGACTGTGGGAGGAAACCGGAGCACCCGGAGGAAACCCACGCAGACACGGGGAGAATGTGCAAACTCCACACAGACAGTTACCTGAGGCGCTGTGAGGCAGCAGTGCCAACCATTGAGCCACCGTGCCACCTACAATCTTGGTGTAGCGCCATAAATGATGATTTCAATTCATGTCAGGATGAACCAACATATTTGTCAACCTTAACGAATTCTTCACAACACTTATTATTTCACAAAGCCTAGTGCATTTCAGACTGTATTTCCGGACCTCACAGTTACATTAGTCACCAAAAGAGAAAATGCTGGAAAATCTCAGCAGGTCTGGCAGCATCTGTAAGGAGGGAAAAGAGCTGACGTTTCGAGTCTAAGTGACCCTTTGTCAAAGCTCTAACACTGAGAGAGAAAAGGAAAGTAGTGAAGGTGGACAGAGAGAGAGACAAACGAAAATCCTGTCGGAGAGAAGAGCAGTACTTTTTCAGAGTAGGTATTGTCGGAAGAGATGTGGCAGTGGGTTAAACACTGGATAAAAGCAAACTACCGCGGATGCTGGAATCTGAAACCAAAAGAGAAAATGCTGGAAAATCTCAACATGGCTGGCAGCATCTGTAAGGAGAGAAAAGAGCTGACGTTTCGAGTCTAACTGACCCTTTGTCAAAGCTGACAAAGCTTTGACAAAGGGTCAGTTAGACTCGAAACGTCAGCTCTTTTCTCTCGTTGCAGATGCTGCCAGACCTGCTGAGATTTTCCAGCATTTTCTCTTTTGGTTTCAAATTCCAGCATCCGCAGTAATTTGCTTTTATACATTAGTTACTATTGGTATCCTGTCTCTCAACAAATGTGGCCTTTCAAAGTGTGTAACTCGTTTCCTGGTGGCCATGGCAGCGGTGGTTTTGCTGATTGCTGTCCTCAACCTGATAGTAAGACACATTTCAATCCATTTTGAGAATACTTTTATTTTGGGAACTCCATTCCCGTGGCATCATCCATGGTATTATGCTTTCTGCAGCCACTGACTGCTCTGTCTGGTTCACTGATCGAGTTGTGGCCACTTGTTGCCATAAACTGAAAAATAAATATTGCACTGAGTCCGGGCTATTGGTATTCTGGCAACAGTGATAGCTGTATAAAGAATATTTTCTGGTATTTTATGTTAATGGATTATTATCAATTGCAGAACATTCAGCCACCACTAACGAGTCTCTAGTTTGGGTCAAAGTCGAGTTCCTCCATTACAGTCTAACCACATCTCTTCCATTTTTCCTGATTCTCCTGCTCAATGTTTTCACAGTCAGATACATTTTAGTGACCAGTAAAGCCCGGGGGAGACTCAGTGTTCCCAGTAATCTGGAAAATACCAAGGACACGGAGATGGAAAACCAAAGAAAATCAGTAATTTTGCTGTATGTGATCTCGCCCTGTTTCGTTTTATTTTAATGCTCAACATTAATGGTTCACTCAGTGTGGTACCACTTGTATGAGATGTGGTTTGATTCTGTCTGGATAGATCATCTTGTGAGGGAACTGGGCTCCTCAGTGTCTGAACAAACATTGTGTTTCGTACAGCAACACAGTCTAAGTTCAGACAGCAGCTGAGGCTTGTGATTGATTTGCATTTGAAGATCAAAATGCCTGACACAGATACAGAGAGGGGGATCAAAGGACACAGGGACATCAATGAGAAGGGTCGCGGAGAGACAGAGAGATGGACAGAGACAGACAAGGGCCACAGCAAACAAGCGATCTAGACAGAAAGAGTAACAAAGAGAACCAGAGAGGCAGAGAAGAGTGAATGAAAGAGAATAGAGGTGCATTGAAAATAAACACAAAGACAGTGAGGGAGGCTGCATAGAATAATGAGCAAGGCAAAAAGAAACACGGGAGAAGATAGGTTTGACAAAGTTAGAGTAACAGAAGGAGCTAGAAAGAGACAAAACCACAGAGACAGTGAGAGGAGCAGAGAGAGAAACACAGACATACGAAGAAAGGGTAAAGAATGGGAGGGTGGCAAGGGCAAAGGGGAATGTAGAGAGAGAGGCAGAGACGTTCAGGGAGGTATAAAGAACAATACAGAGAGGGAGAGACAGAGCAACAAAGAATTGATTGACGGTGGGGGGGACACACAAGAGTTAAGTAATTAGAGAGAGAAAAATTGAAAAACTATGTAGGCAAATGTGAAGAGAGAGTGACACAGGAAGGATGCAGTAGAAGAGGTGGGATACTCAATATCAGAAAAAGAGAAAGAGAACAACAGTGTTACGACACAACAAAGAACCCTTCTGTTAAAATAAGCACCTAGAAAAGCTCACATCGCCCCATGACCTGTTAAAATATGAGTGACAGATGACACCCAAATCCCATTACTAAACATAAATAATATAAATTCATTCTTTAACTCTAAAACTGAATATTAAACAACAAATATTCACAACTCTCAGCCTCTCCATTCTTTTAACTGCTTAGTACACGCCTCCAACTTTATAACAATAATCTGTTCCACTAAAACTCTTATTAAAATTGCATCAATTAATTTCAAAACTATGCAGCGACTGTCATCGTCTATGACCTTCTGCTTTTAGCTGAAGATCTCCCTGACTCGCTCTTCTTTCCCTTGTTACTGTGAAGATGGTTAATATGAAAATAAATCTTTGATAGCGAGTGCTTCAATGGCAGTTACTCTGCCTGACTTTCAAAACTCCAGCTTTATTTTATACCCCTAACATTGCATCGTTTAATTGATTCGATTTTGACAAAAACAATAAATTCAAATTCGATTGGGTTTTAGTATCCTGGAACATAATTTAAACTAAATGGTTAAATGCGAATTGTTGTCAAAACTGCAACCAAATCAGGTATCTATTTAATAGCCAAATTCCATATGTTTACTATTTTCTAGTACATCTGAGACTGCTGGCTATTCATGTGACAGATGCCTGTAATCTCTCCGCATCAAGTAGCATTCACTGTCTCTTAAAGTCTAGTACACGCCTTAGATTAGATTCCCTGCAGTGTGGAAACCGGCCTTTTTCTCTGCCCAAACAGTCCACACCGACCCTCTGAAGAGTAACCCACCCAGACCCATTCCCCCTAACAAATGCACCTAACACTATGGGCAATTTGGCAAGACCAATTCACCTAACCTGCACACCTTTGAACTGTGGGAGGAAACCGGAGCACCCGGAGGAAACCCCACGCAGACACGGGGAGAATGTGCAAACTCCACACAGACAGTCGCCCGAGGTTAGAATTTAACCCGGTGCCTGGCACTGTGAGGCAGCAGTGTGCCACAGTGGCGCCTCACAACTTCAACTTCATAACAACAGACAATGAACTAAGTATGGAGACAGCAAGAGATGCTGAGAGCAGGAAATAGAAAAGCAAAAGTTAAGATACACAGTGAGAGAACAAGGCAGAGACTGGGAGACAGTGATAGCGAGAAGGGGAGAAAGAGATAGAGAAGGAGCAACTGAGAGTGCAAATGACCGGTGGTGGGGGGGGGGGGGGTGTCCGAGGGGGTGGATGAGAGAGAAGTTCGCGTATCGAAAGAGTTGATGTGGAGAGGCCGCAGAAGTCGCTCGACACCAGGCTATAGTCCAACAGGTTTATTTGAAATCACTACTTTTTTGAGCGCTGCTCGTTCGTCAGGTGAAGTGGAGGAAAGCACAAAGTCACAGAAATTGCATGCAGAGAAATAAAACTAAAATAATCCAGGCAATTAAGACTGTCTAATGATAAATACAAATGATGTATTTGTAGTATCAACAGGATGAACACAAAATCATTCCAAGCGATCAAAAGGGTCAACGGTGTCAGTAAAGTGTCAACAGCTCCATGGCAAATGAAGCGATGCCCTGTGGTCCAATCAATAATTACATTACAAAATGTTGCTGGAGACAAGCCAAATGGCTCGAATAACAGGATAGCTGTAAGAGTCTCATGATGACTGTCTAATCAAAGTTACACGCTATCCAAACCTTTACAAACTGATTAAGGTAGGGAGAAAATGACAAGTCAAAACAGAACAGTGTGGAAAATTTGAAGCAGAGCAATATTTTGTGTTACAAGTAGCGCAATGTTAACCTAAGATCACAGTTCAGGCCATCTTCACGGGTACACTACGATGAGAACGTTGTCAACTGTGATCATGGGTTCACGTTCCGCTACATGTAATCCCATCATACTGTTCTGTGTAAAATCTTCTTACTGCTGCATTTTGAAACCATTATCTTGATACCTTGCTATCACCTTCCTACCTTAATTAGTCTGGACAGTTATGGGCCACGTGTTACTTTGGTGAGAAAGTCGTCGTGCAACTCTTTTAGCTATCAGGTTATTCCAGCCATTTGGGTCCTCTCCAGCACCATTCTTTTTTGTTTGTAATTATCAATCGGATCTTAGGACATCACTTTATTTGCTATCCAGCTGTTGACACTTTACTGACATTGTTTCACACGTTGGATCACCTGCAAAGATTTCTTCTAGACACTCGACTCTCGCCATTTGTATTTATCTTTAGACACCGTTAATTATCTGGAATTATCTTGACATTATATCTCTGCATACAAATTCTATGCCTGTGTGATTCCCTCCATTTCACCTGATGAAGGAGCAGAGCTCGGACAGCTTGTGACTTTAAATAAACCTATTGGAATATAACCTAGTGTCGTGTGACTTCTGAATGTATACAGAAAGAGAAAAAGGAAACAAAAGAGAGAAACAGTAAACGAAATGCAGTGAGAGAAAGTGAAAAAGAGAGCTATTGACATAGACAGAGAAACAGAGAGAGAGGCAGCTGACAAAAATGAGAATAGGCAGAGAGAAAGAGAGCACGTGGGCGGGAGAGAGATTGTCAGACATATAAAGCAACAAAGAGAGAGATGCAGATAGAGTAGAAAATAGAGACCGAAATACAGACTGACGGCACAGCTAAAGAGTGGGGACTTACAAAGAGAAAAAGAAACAGAGACATTAAGACAGACAGAGACAGAGAGAAACGGACAGTAAGGCAAGAGCGATGGATTTAAAGTTGAGAAAGGAAAGAGTGTGCTAAGCAGGGAGGAAATTAAATAGGGAGATCGTAATCAATTCAGAGAGGTGGGGAGATGGAGAGTGAGACAGAGATGTGCAGCGAGAGAGAAAGGGAATAAAGTGTCTGAAACAAGGAGAATGCAAAAGGTAGATGCAGAAAGAGAGAATATGAGAGATTGACAGACGAAGAGAGAGATAAAGAGTCTGTGAGAATTAAAATTGGAGACGGTAATGCACAGTGAATGAGAGAGACAGGATGGTGGAAGTGCTGGTGAAGTTGAAATGTCAAGGGGTAAGTGATACAGACAACCCAGCCAAATATTGTGTGAAGACGACCTGGGGGTGCAGGGAGAGAGAGAGACTCACTGGGACCCTTGTAGAGAGAGGAGGAGGACTTCTTCAAGGTACGCATTCATGGAAGAGTCTTCGCAGTAAGGTTAACATCAACTTCGAGAAAATATGGACTGCAGGTGCGGTAGATCAGAGTCGATGGTGGGATGCTGGAAAAGCGCAGTTGGTCAGGCAGCATCCGAGGAGCAGGTGAATTGACGTCTTGTGCAAAAGCCCTTCATCGGGAATGTGTGTGTGTGTGTGTGTGTGTGTGTGTGTGTGTGTGTGTAGAGGGTGTGGAGTGCTGGGGGTTGATGCTTCACTGCCCTATGAGCAGTTAGGGATGAAGAATAAATGCTGGCATAGTCAGGGACACTCTCATTCCATTTTGGTATTTTTCCTAAAACAAAAGGCAGATAACGACGGACAGAGACACAGATGAGCAGAAATATAGATAGTGACCCAGTGATAGAAAGAGAGAGCGAGAGAGAGAGAGAGAGAGAGAGAGAGAGAGAGAGAGAGAGAATTGTCTGAATAAAGAGCGGGAAAAATACTGAGTGAGAGAGCATCACTGACAGAGGCTGAAAAAATGTGGCAGAGAACGGCAGAGAGACAGAGCAACAAAGATGGAGAGAGAAAGATAACAACTGAGGGAGAGAGAGAGGAAGAAAGGAATAAAAAAACGAAGAGACAGGGAGAGAGTAAAAGATATAGACAGAGATAATGTGACACAGAGAGGCAGGCAGAGAAAGATAGCCAGAGACAAACAGATGGAGAGTGACAGGGAGTAACAGAGTGGGAAAGATGGAAAGAGAGAAAGAGATCGACGGAGGGACAGTGGCAGATAGAGATAAACAGACAGACAGAGGCAAAAAGACAAACAGCAGGTTAGAGAGTAAGGCAGGGAGAGAGTGGTTGTCAGACAGAAAGGACGGACAATAAGGAATGGAAGGGGGAAACACAGGAAGACAGAAAGAGAGAAACTGCCAGAGAGAAAGAAAAAGAGAAATAAAGATGGTAACTGTGTCGCCAAGACTTACAGAGAAAGAATGAGAAAAGCAGAGAGATAGGTAGAACAATGCAGAGAAACTGAGAACGGTCAAGTAAGAGGGAGAGAGACTCATCAAAGGAATGGGAAAAAAAAGAAAACTGGAATGAGAGCATTAGAGAGAAAGAGAAAGTGGTAGTGAGATAGGAAACATCGAAAGAGAGCCAGCGACAGAGTGGAAGAGATAAAAAGAGGGAAAGATAAAGTGGAGATGGGAAAGAGAAAAAGAGAAACAGAGTGAGAAAATGAAAGTGATAGAAAAGGAGTGACAGTGTAATTTGTAGAAAAAAGAGAGAAACAGAGAGGGGTTAGAGAGAAAGAGGGATAATTAAAGTCTGGGAGAAAGACAGCCATACAGAAAGAGAGACCGAAAGAGAGAGACAGACAGACAGAGACAGTAAGACAATCAGAAGAAGAGAGCAACATGGAGAGTGAGAGAGTCAGACAGGAAAATAAACAAGGAACACAACATAGAGAGTGGGGAAACAGAGACAGGCAAAAGCGGAGAGACATTGAGTGACAGAAAGATAAAATTAAGAAAGACAGTGAGTGAAGTGCAGAGAATGAAAGAGGTGAGAAAATCTTAACGACAGAATAACAAAGACAGGTTGAGAGAGCAAGAGAGTGATTGTCAGAGATGACGAGAATACAGATTGAAAGAGTGAAAGAAAGACCAAGAATGGCCACGAAAGAAATAGTGAGACAGCGAACAATAGGAAGAGCCAAACTAAGGGAGGAAGAAGGAAACAGAGACCAAAAGAAAGCTGAGAGGAAGTGAGAGAGACATTAATGGAGGGAGTGAAGTCGAAGGGAAGAGAGATACACTGCGGACCAGACCGAGAGAATGTAGCAGAGCCAGAGACGGGAACACAGATAATATCTGACCGACATGTAAAGATTTACCACGGGTGCAGTAGTCCTCCATTTCTGTTTCTTCAGCAGGGGCAGCTTGCACCAGGGGCCTGCTGGGAGCGGTGGGTCACTAATTTGTGCTTTTAAATTTGAAGTAAGAGAGCAGAGGTTTCTGGGAATGGAGGGACTTCTTATTGCTATACAAGCCTGTTCAACTATTCAGTAGTGATCTGTGGCCTAACACCATATTGCTGTTTTTGGTTCATATCCTTTAATACCTTTATTTCACAAAATATTATCTGTACTTATACTTAACAACTGATCCAGCATCCACTGCTGTTTGTGAAAGACAGTTCAAAACATCTACCACCATGTGTGTGTCAGAGTGCTTCCGAACATCTCACATGAATGCTGTGGCCATAATTCTCAGATGACGTAGCATCATTCTGACTTGTAAATGAATGTAAATAGATTGCCTTTATCTATCCTGTCCTTTCCTGTCAATTTCCTGACGACTACGATCAGGTCATCCCCTTAATTTCTAAACTCTCTAGAAAACCATCTTAACTTGTATAATCTCTTCTTATAATGTAACCTCCAAAGTTCAATCATTCTTGTAAAACGACATGACATTTCTACGAAGACTGATGTATCCTTCACAAGGTCTTGCGCCCAGATCTACTCACAGTCCTTCAAGTGGGATTTGACCAGAGCTTTGGAAAAGGGCTTGCCTGCCATCTCTTTATCCTCCCTAATTCGTTCCCAAGACTCCACTTTCTGCAGGGCTAACACGTTGTGAACCTCTGTAAATGCACAAATAAACACTTCCTGTTCCTCAACGCCCTCCCCCCCCCCCCACCCCACCCCCAACCCCCTCATCCGGTACTATCGATCGGCCCAAATGAGTGAATAGTTAATGAACACAAAGCCTCTGGTGTGTTGTTAAACATTAGCCCACATTGCAACCAATCTCCTCTGTGTGGGTGAATTTGATAATTAACGAGCTGAGCTTCTCTGTGCTCATATAAAACGCTACTTCAAACGTAACATGTGTCCTTGTGTCTCTGAAGAGCCATGTGGATAACAAGGGAAGCTATCTTCTTGATACTGGGAGCCCTGCTGTTCGCACAGTCGATCGCTGTTTCAGATGATAACTTCAGCACAAATATGATCGGTCAGTACATCCCTCATTAATACCAAGCGAGAGCCTATCATGCTGTGCTGCCTCGATCACTGACCCCCACATCCCATCAGTAGGCTATTCTCATCAATTGTCAATCTTTTCTGCCAGTTCCGTTTGATTGTCCTACCTTTAATTTCTCCTTGTGAGGAAAGGTGCTTTGACGTTCTAGATAAAGGTTATGCCACTGGTGTTAAGACACAGACAGTAAGATGTCAGGACTGGCTTGTGAGACAGAATAGCCACCATAACCTGTCATGGAACAGGCCAGACACCCTCAAAATATTTCTGGAAGGTCACGTAGGCCCTACCCTTTTCTCATTTTCAAGCAGATGTGAAATGGATAGTCCAAGTGTGCTGCAGCTGGTCAAACCATCGGCTCAAAGCAAAACACAATTTATTTCAGTCCTACTATTGAAACACAAACAAAAGAAATCAGAATTTAGAATAGCTTAACTATTTGAAAGCTTAATTGACTCAATACCACAACCTAACTGATCAGCTGTTCCAATTCCGGCATCACCACATAAACACAAGTCTTGGTAAAAGGTAAATTCAAACACAGGAGATATAGACTTGTTGGGCCGAAGGGCCAGTTTCCATACTGTAAGTAATCTAATCTAATCTAAAAAAATTTCAGACAATACTGTCAGCCAGGGATTAACAGCTGAGGTGTGGCACCTGTTTTGTACTGCAGCAGCTTCTTCCTGCTATCAGCTACTTCTCTACTACAACTACACCAGACTAGAAAAAGCAACCTGAACTGGGAGAAATAGCCACCCACTTGCCATTGTTAAATTAAGCTCTTTTTGAGGCATTTCTGGACATTTACTTTTACGACCTCTCTTAACACAACCCAAGGACAAAACAACCTTGTTAAAATGACAATGCCGTCAGAAAACCTTCATCTCTCCCCACAAAACCGAAACAAACTGTGCTAAGATTTGCACTGCATGAAATAATTGGGAGATTGTAGCATATGTGTTATATCCCTACGCGTGTTCGAATATAGTGGACTTTCCTGCCAGTCCGCAGTTGGCCCCTTTGGAAAGTGGTGTAATCTGCTGTTTTGAGCTGCTGCCGTCCATGCGCTGTAGGTTAGCTCACAATGTCCGGAGGGAGGGAATTCCAGGATTTTGACCCAACCACAGTGAAGAACATGTGGATATATTTCCAAGCCAGGATGGTGTGTGGCTTGGGGAAACGGTGGGGCAAGATTGAAAGAGAGAAGAGACAATGTAGACAAGAGGGGGAGCTAACAATGTGCAGCGGCTCAACGAAAAAGGGGAAAGAAATGAGCAGTACAAGTTCCTTAAAAATAAGGATGGGTTAACAGTCTGAGAACTGGATGTGTAATAATATGATTGGACAGTATAATATTGTGGGTTACCTTGAATGGGATTGGACATTATACTCATACGAACTCAGCTGGAATCTGAACTAAGCAAACACAATTCAGTAAAGACAAGACAGAATAAAGTATAACTCATTTTAATTACAAAGTATTATTTAAGCAATAGTAAAGGGACGGGTCTTATCCACAAACACCTGGGATGAAACCTTTGTTATTGAAATAAAGCTTTGAGCTGTAACTGAAACAAGGGTGTGTATTTCACCCGTGCATGCATGAAATTATGTTTATGAAAATGTCTGGAGTCCCATCGGACCTCATGTTGGGACAAAGGCTTTAATGCCCCATCGTTTACAGAGGGGGTCTTGCAGGGGATCTGCATCCTTGTATCTGATGCCCTTATCCTTGTGGAAAAGGGACTGAGAGTGTGGTGCTGCAAAAACACAGCAGGTCAGGCAGCACCCAGAGAGCAGGGGAATCGACGTTTTGGGTATAGGCTCTTCATCAGGAATGGGAATAACGGATGCAGGTCAGGAGGTTTTTGGTAGAGCACACGGTACTTGTGCGACCCCAGCTGGAATACTGGGAATATCTTAGGGTCTCCCTATCTAAAGAAAAGATACAATGGCATTGGAGACAGTCCAGAGGATGTTCATTCAGGTGATTCCGGATATGGAGAGCCACATGGTGAGAGTTTCAGTAGGGCCTGCCTCATTGGAATTGAGAAGAATGAGACACATTCTTCAATATTGTGAGAGGATTTTACAGGGTAGATGAGTAGTAGTTCTTTCCCCTTGTGAGAGAGGCAAGGCGCAGAAGGCATCATCTCAGAATAAACGGTCACCTATTAAAGACAGAGATGAGAAAGATTTCCTCTCTCAGAGGGTGATGGATGCGTGGATTTTTTTTTAACCAAAGAGTGCTATCAAGAATGGTTTGTTAAGTATATTCAAGGCTGAGACAGACAGATTTGAATCTGGAATGTAATCGAGGGTTATAGAGAAGGGGCGAGTACATGGAATTGCTGTTGATCAGATCCTCATTGAATAGACAAGCAAATGCAAGGGGCTATTGGCCTACTTCTGCTGTCACTTATGGTCGGCGTTCACAGCCGTCTCTGAACTCAGGTACGTTTTTTTATTTCCTCATGGGATGTGGCGTGGCTGGCTGGATAATGTTTGATGGGCCAAATGGCTTATTTCTCATTTTCTGTTCAGCACCTGCTGTTTGCCTGTTACTCCCCTGGGAGAGGGAGGCGTGGAGGGTGACAGGTAAATCTGAGGGATCCTAATCCTGACTGCTGCCTTCCCCTGGTTAGTAGCATCAGGCAGGGAGGGTAGGACTGAAAGATGCAAGCCTGTTCCTACTTCCACACCCCGTCCTCCTGTATCTCCCCCCACCCCCCTCCCTTGAGATGCAGCTCAGTGAAATCTCCTTCCCTTGCCTTTCAGTCAACCTGTTTGAATGTCGGAAAATTGGTGGAGCATGTAGTGAGAAACCATGCAGTAAGAAGCACCCGGAGCTCTCCAGCCTATGTCTCCATGGAAGATACTGCTGCAAGCTCCATTGATCGACACTGCTGGTGTTCACAGACGGCACTGACCAGGACCTCCTCCTGCCAACAATTCCAATAGAAGCTTTGATCGGCAGTGGAGGGTGTGGGGCATAGGACCTTGCTCGTGGGAGGAGGAATGTGAATGGGAACAGAGGACGCTACAGTGATTGGAGCCTCGCCCTGTTTTCTCTTTATGGCGGGGAAAGGAAAGAGGGGAGGCCACGTGACGGAATATCAGCCTGGGATTGTTTAAAGCAGAATCAGCGAAAATAGGAGCAGCAGTCGGTCACCTGGCATTTCTAAACTGCTTTCTATTAAGCATTATCATGGCTGATCATCCAACGCGTCGCCTGTTCTCACTTTCTTCCCCATCCCATCTGCATCCTTTATCTCAAATGACGACGTCTAACTGCTGTTTGGGAACATTCAATAATTTGTCCTTGACTGCTTTCTGTGGCAGAGAATTCCACAGGCTCCCCACTTACCCCTTTCTCCTCATCTTAGCCCTAGTCCAGATCTTTTGACAGTGCCCCTTCATTCTGTACTCCGTGATCAGCGGGAACATCCTTCTTGCATTTATCTGTCCAGTCCTGTTCGAATTTTAGCAGTTTCTAAGAGATCCTCCTTCATTCTTCTAAGTACCAGTGTATAGAGCCTTAAGCAATCAGTTTCTTTGCATACATCAGTCCTTCCATCTCAGGAATCAGCCTAGGAAGTCTTTGTTGCACTCCTTCAATCGCCATAACATTCTTTCTCGGATGAAGAGCCAAAAATGGATCCAACAATTCAGGTGTGCTCTCATCCTGTATGCTTGCAGCAAGATCTCCCTGCTCCCATACTCGAATCTTTTTGCTATGAAGGTCAACATCCCATTTGCCTGCTTCACCACCGGTTGCACCTGCAATGCATATCTTCAGTGACCGTTATACAAGAACACCTAGTCGTCTTTGCACCTTCCCCTTTTCTCAATCTATCACCGTTTCGATAATGATTTACTTCCCCATTTTTGCTCCCAAAGTGAATAGTCTCACATTTTATCCACTTTTTATTGCATCTGCCTTGCATATATGCCCACTCACTCAACTCGTCCAAATCACGCTGAAGCAGCTCTTCTCACAGCTCACCCTCCCATTTAGCTTTGTGCCATATGCAAACTTGGGGATATCACATTTAGCTCCCTCACCCGAATCATTATTGTGACTAGCTGGCGTCCCGGCACTGTATGTTGATAATGGACCAGGATGGGAGGAAAGGTGCTCAAGGAACCCTTCAGCTTCCTTCAGTACTTTCAATCTCAATCTTATATGGGGGTGGGGGTGGAGATGATGTGAGAGGGGATGTCTATTTTTCTAATTAAAACTTGCATGAAATCTGAACTGCTCCTTCATAATAAATTTAATAAACTCACTAAGTTACCCTTACTGGTATTTCAGTGTATATTTCAGTCAACTTTAGTCCCAAAACCACAGCAATATAACAGTGTGGATAAGTATGTGAGTTTCTCATGTGGTGTGATGGGGAGGGAGGTGTGCCAGAGATTTCCAGTGTTCCTTAATGAAACTGCGTGGGGTTGTGTTTGTGACTTTGTGTGCAAGTGTGTGCATGTGGGTGAAAGCGAATGGATGGGAGAACGAATTGATACAATTGTGAGTGCATGCGTGTAATTTAATTTATTGTTGTCACATGTACGAGATTCAGAAAAAAAAGTATTATTTTGGCTGCACTACAGACAAATCACTTTGCATAAAGTGCATCAACGTCGCAGAGCAGAGTGCATAATGCAGTATTTCAGCTGCAGAGAAGCTGCAGAAAGAGAGAAATCAGCATTAACATTTGAGCGGTCCATTCAAAAGCACTGGGGAAGAAGCTGTTCTTGAATCTGTTCATACATGCATGCAATTTTCAATAGATTCTATCGAGTGAAGAGGATGGAAAAGAGTATAACCGGGATAGGCAGGGGCTTCCATTATGTTGGTTGTTTTCCTGAGCAGCAGGATATACAGTTGGAATCAATGGATGGAAGGCTGGTTTCCATGATGGACTGTATGAAGGTGTCTGTTAATGTGCATGTGTGTGAATGTGTTGATGTGATTGTGAGCGTGCATGTATATAAGCACGTGTGTGTGTGAATGTAAGTACGTGTGTACAAGTGTGAAAGTCAGACATTGTGTGCGTGTGTTTGAATATATTTGTGAAATGCACGCATATGTGAGGAAATGTTCGTGCAAGTGTGTGTTTTACATGTGTATGTTCAATAAGAGTGTGTCTATGCAAGTGCATGCGTGTCAGTGTGAGTGCTTTATATGAGTGCATGCGTGTGTACGTTCATATGTGGGCAGCACAGTGGCACAGTTGTCAACACTGCTGCCAGAGACTCGGGGTCAATTCCCACCTCAGACGGCTGACTGTGTGGAGTTTGCCCATTCTCCCCGTGTCGGCAGGAATTGTATTCAGCTGCAGCTTCTGATTTGCTGCATGGAATGCATGAAACTGTGAATGGACTCACTATGGAGCAGCCATGAGTCTGGGAATGGCGTATTTAGCGCATTTAGTGATGTGGTCACACCATCAGGAAGTGCTACACAAATACAGGAGAGTTCAGTGACTCCCAGGAAGACCGCGAAATGTGGGCAGGCAGCGCAATCTGTGGCTATTCTCCTCTCAAGCAGGCAAACCATTTTGGATTCTGACGGTGTGTGTGTGTGTTTAGGGAGGTGGGGGGGAGGGGTGTGAAGGCGAAAATGGCCTCTCAGGGGAAATCAGCAACAGTCAATCAATGGTACCATGATTGGCATTGTTGCACAGCAGGGAGGATCAAAGTGTAGGCGATCACTAGTGGTAGCGGACAATACATTCAGGGTCACAGACAGGCGTTTCTGTGGCCCCGAGGGAGTCTTCAGGATTTGCATTCTCTCCATGGTGCCAGGATGAAGGATGCCTTGAAGCGGGCAAAGGGTATTCTCAAAGAAGAGGGTGAGCAGACAGTGGTACCAATGATATAGACAGAGAGAGTGAGAGAGATGATGTCCTGCAAAGGGGATTTAAGGAGTTAGCCAGGACGTTGAAAAGCAGGGTTGTATTCTCTGGATTACACACTGTGCTTCATGCCGGTGAGACTAAGAATAGCAAGGTAATACAGTTAAATATATGGTTCAATAGCTGGTCTAGGAAGGACAGCTTCAGTTACCTGTATTAGTGGGATATCGTCTGGGGCAAGTAGGATGGGTGCAACAAGGACTGGTTGCATCTGAGCTAGAGGGCACAATACCTTGCAAAGGGATATGCTATTGCCTCTTGAGAGGGTTTAAACTAGTGTCATAGAGCGATGGGAAACAGAGCAGTAGGTCAGTGCCTGAAGTGATTCAGAAAGTCGATGTTAAGTCAAGAAAAACTAACAGGAAGATTGGGCAGGGCCATGTTAATCAAGACTGCAGGACTGGCAGTATGAAGTGAGTTTATTTGAATGAAATGAGTATAACAGGTAAAGCAGATGAGCTCAGAGTCTGCAGTAATACATGGAACTACAATGTGATAGTCATTACAGAAACGTGGTTGAGAAAAAGGCAGGATTGAGTGGTCAACTTTCCAGGGTTTGTTGTTTCATTTAACACAGAGAGGGTTGTAAAAGATAGAGAGGGAGTTGCATTAGTGAACACTCATCCAGCGAGACAATAGAGGTATATCTTAGGAATGAGAAAAGTGCAATTACTTTAGTAGTTTAGGCATCCCAATATGTTAGATCATCCAAAGATGTGGATGACACAGTGGTTAGCATTACCGCATCCCAATGCCAGGGACCTGTGTTTGATCGGGAGACAGTGAGAACTGGAGATCAGAGTCGACTATGGAGTGCTAGAAAAGCACAGCAGGTCGGGCAGCATCCGAGGAGCAGGAGAAACGACGTTTCAGGCATAAGGCCTTCAGCCTGTTCGATTCTCCTGCTTCTCAGATGCTGCCTAACCTGCTTTGTTCTTTCAGTACCCCACTCTCGACCTGTGTATGATTCCACCCTTTGGTGATTGGTCGTGTGGAGTTTGCATATTCTCCCCGTATTTCTGCCAGGAGCTCGAGTTTCCTCCCACAATCTAAAGATGCGCCAGCGAGGTGATTAAGTTAAAGCTACATTGCTCTGAACTGTACATAGATGTGCAGACTGGGTAGATTAGCCATGGGAAATGTACGATTCTGAAATGAGTCTGGTTCGGATGCACTTTCGAGGTTCTGAGCAGACACGATGGTCAAATGGCCTCTTTCTGCACTGAAGGGATTCTGTGGGAAAAAAAGGGGGGGTGTTATGTTGGCGGACAATAAACACCCCAGGATTGACAAGGATTCCCTTCGCGCCAATGGCTTTGATGGGGCAGAATTTGTTCCATGCATCCAGGAGGATTTCTTGAAACAATATGCAGATAGCCCATTTTGGAGCATTTTGGGGAACGGTGATCATCTTATATAAGCTTAAAGATAGTTATGGATAAGGTTCTGGGGTTAAAGCGCGAAAGTGGAGCAAGGCTAGACACCACAGTCGAGATTGTGGTGCTGGAAAAGCACAGCAGGTCAGGCAGCATCCGATGAGCAGGAAAATCGACTTTTCAGCCAAAAGCATTTCTTCAGGAATGAGTCTGGGAGCCTCGGGGGTGAAGAGATAAATGGGAGGGTGTAGGCATAGGGGAAAGGTAGCTGAGAGTGCAATAGGTGGATGGAGGTGTGGATAGACGTGATGGTTGGGAGGGGAGTGATGTGCAGATAGGGAGGAAGGAAGATGAACAGATGGGACAGTCATGAGGATGGTGCTGAAGGTTGGAACTGGGGTAAGGGAAGAGATGTGGAAATGAGGGAACTGGTGCCATGGGGTTGTAGGGTCCCAAGGTGGAAGATGAGATGCTCTTTCTCCAGCCATCCGGTACTAACGGAATAGCGATGGGGGAGGCCCAGGAACTGCATGTCCTTGGCAGAGTGAGAGGGTGAGTTAAAGTGTTTGGCACGGGGCAGTGGGGTTGATTGGTGCATGTGTCCAGGGATGCTCTCTGAAATGCTCTGGAAGAACACATCCTGTCTCCCCAATGTAGAGCAGACTGCATCAGGAACAACGGACACAGTAAATGACATAAGTAGAAATACAGGTGAACCTTTGATGGATGTGGACGGCTCTTTTGGGGCATTTGCTATCATAGGGCAAGCCAGACAGAGAACAGCCAGGGAATTCCTAGAGGCATGGCATTCATCCACAAATTCCATCAACAGACACATCGACCTGGACCCAATATACCAATCACTACAGCGGACAGCTGAAACTGACACCCGGAAGCGGCAAGGACAGACCACTATAAATGCCGGAAGAAACATCAAAGAAGCGCTTCCGCAGGAGGCTCCAGAGCACTGATGATGTCTCCTAGCCAGGGGACGAAACGTTTGCAACAAAAACTTCCAGCTCGGCGAACAGAACCACTACAACAAGCACCCGGGCTACAAATCTTCGCACAAACTTTGGAGGGAAATATATCTCTGGTGGTGGGGTTCATCATCTGGATACAACATCGTTAAGCAAGAACTAGGTGTTTGAGGGTACACCCACATCTGACATGTGGGAGTCTTTTAAAGTCCAGTTGATTGGACTTTAGGACGAGCAGGTTCCTGTGAGCATGAAAGATATGATTGGTAAGCTTTGGGAACCTTGAATGACAGACATATTGAAAGGATGGTCAAAAAGATAAAGGAAGCATCTGCAATGTTTAGAAAATTGAAATCAAATAAGACCATGAGGAGCTGCAGAAAAGAACATAAGCAAGAAATTAGGAAGTCTGGAAATGGTCATGAAATTTCCTTGACAAGTAGGATTAAGGACAATCTCAAGACATTTTCTACATACAACAGTAGCAAGAGGGGAACTAAAGAAAGAGTAGGTCCACTCAACAACAAAGGAAGGAATTTAGCATAGATCCAGAGGAAGTGGGAGAAGTCCTTAATGAGTACTTCGCATTTGTATCTGGAGAAAATGAGGACTGCAGATGCTGGAGATCAGAGCTGAAAAATGTGTTGCTGGAAAAGCGCAGCAGGTCGGGCAGCATCCACAGAGCAGGAGAATCGACGTTTCGGGCATAAGCCTTTCTTCAGGAATGAGCTCAGGCCTGCTGCGCTTTTCCAGCAACGCATTTTTCAGCGCATTTGTATTTGGTAAGGATAAAGACATGGGTAATGATAAGGTTATGGGGGTGGTGGATATGTTGATATTCTGGTGCATGTCGATATTAAGGGGGAGGTAGTGTTAAATGTCTTGATACACATTAAGGTAGTTAAGTCCCTCAGGACCTGATGGGCCCTGTCCCAAAATACTGAAGGAAGTAAGGGGAGAGATTGCTGGGGCCTTGAGAGAGAATTTCTAGCGACAGCCGAGATCCCAGAAACCTAGATAAGAGAGAATTTTGATCTTTTGTTCAAGAAAGGCAACAAGGAAACCTGAACATTACAGGTTGACAAACCTTACGTCAGTGGTGACGAAATGTTTGGGGAAGCTTCTTAGACACTGGATTTACTTGCATTTAGAAAACAATGGACAGTGGAGATCATCAGAAAGAAAACAGAAATTGCTGGAAAAACTCAGTAGGTCAGGCAGCATCTGTGAAGAGAAATCAGAGTTAACATTTCAGATCTGGTGATCCTTTCTTACAGATAATCAGCATGGTTTTATGCAGGGGAGGTCTGCCTCACAAAGTTTAGATTTTCTGAGGAAATGACAAAGATGATGAATGAGAGTCGAGCAGTGGATGTTGTATAGATGGATTTTACTGAAAAATGTGACAAGCTCCCTTATGATGGGCTGATCCAGAGGATTAAGTAGCATGGGATCTATGCTGAGTTCGCAAGTTGGATGCAAACTTGATTTGATCATAGCAGAAAGGGCAGTTGTGGAGGTGTGTTTATTCGATTGGAGGTCTGTGACCAGTGGAGTTTCGTGAGGCTCTGTATTGTTTGTAATATAGATGAATGAAAATGCAGGAGATCTGATTAGTAAGTTTACAAGGTTTTTGGGTAGTGACGAGGTTATCAAGGGATACAGCAGGGTATAGACCATTTGGAAAGTTGGGCAGAGATATGGCAGATGGAGTTTAATCCAGACAAATGTGAGGGGATGCATTTTGTGAAGTCAAACGTAAGAGGAATGTATACAGTAAATGGTAAAAACTCTGAAGAGCATTAGTCACTGAATGCAGCAACGTAAGTTGACGAAGGCATGTTTGCCTTCATCACTTAGGGGATCTTTTTTCTTGGCAAGTCATGTTGCAGGTGTATAAAGTTTTAGTTCGGTCACCTTTGGAGTATTGTGTGCAGTTCTGGTAATGATTAGATTCCCCACAGTATGGAAACAGGCCTAACAAGTCCACACCAACCCTCCACAGAGTAGCCCACCCAGACTCATGCGCCTACCCTTGACTAAGACACCTAACACTATACGCAATTTAGCGAGGCCAATTCACCTCAACTACACATCCGTGAGAGGAAACCAGAACAGACACAGAAGGAATGTGCAAATTGCACACGGTCAGCCAAGATGGGAGTCGAACCTGGCTCCCTAGCGGCACAGGGCCATCATGCCACCCTGACCATTGCGTTGTATGACGTTTGTGAACGCTTTGGAAAGGGTGCAAAAGATATTTACCAGGAGGTGTACCTCTGTCATGGATGAACTGGATGCATTGCCGATTGCCAAAGAGCTGAGGAACGCAATCGATGATCTGCCCACTGGAAAGGTTCCAGGTTTGGATGGCATTCCATCAGAGGCCACCAAGTGCGCAAAGAGCATCCTGCTGAGCCGCCGGTATGAATGAATACGCCAGTCCTGGAAAGAGGGAACTGTGCCACAAGACATGACAGACTGCACCATTGTCACCTGACAGAAGAACAAAAGGGACACAAGCGATTGTAACAACGACTGTAACAAATCTCTTTGCTGAGCATCATTGGGAAGGTCTTTGCCCGCGAGGTCCTGAACAGACTGCAGAAGATCGCTGAAAGGGTATATCACCAGACTCAGTGCAGTTTCAGGTCAGAACGCTCCACAATCGATGTGATCCTCTCCCTTCAACAGCTACAAACGAAATGCAGACAGCAAAGACAACCACTCTGCGTCACCTTCATTGACCTCACAAGGGCCTTTGGACTTGTGAGCAGAGATGGCCTGTTCAAAAACTTCGCCAGTATTGGTTATACCCCGAGGTTCCTCAGGATATTTCACTCATTCCACACAGACATGAAGCGCGTTGTTCAGTTTGACGGATTGTCTTTGGAGGTCTTCTGCACTTGCAGTGGTGTGAAGCAGGGCCGTGTGTTTGCCCCCACCCTGTTCGGCATCCTCTTCACAGTCATGCTGAAGCACAGCTTTGGAACATCAACTAATGGTGTCGACCTCCACACGAGATCAGATGGGAGGCTGTTCAATCTGTCCCGGCTGAAGGTGAAAAACAAGGTTCGTGAAGCACTCATCAGGGACATGTCCTCTTGCAGACGATGCAGCATTGGCAACACACTAAAAAGAGAAACTGGAACGCCTCATGGGCAGCTTCTCAAGTGCCTGCCAGTACTGCAGTTTCACCATCAGCCTGAAGAAGGTCAACGTGTTGTGTCAAGACATTGAGCAGCCCCTACCATTACCATCAACAACAATGCGCTGGAGGTACTCCACGGGTTTACATACCTTGGCTCCACGATCACAGACAGTCACTCCCTCGTCTCGGAGATCAACAGACCAATCAGACAAATAGCCTCAACAGTCGTCAGGCTGACAAAGCAAGTCTGAGCGAACAGAAAATTGATGACGCGAGCCAAGGTTGCAGACTACAGTGCCTGCATCCTCAGCACACTGCTTTATATCAGAATAAACTGAAGCCTCGACTCAAAGCCTTCGACCTTCGCACCCTGAGGTACATCCTGAACATCAAGTGGACTGACCGAGTCACCAACAATGAGATCCTGGTCCGGGTTTTATGTGCAAATCAAGGAGTTTGCGGATTCTACATACTTCTGTTAAAAATACTTTAGTTGTAGTGTCGCTTCCAGGAATGTGCGAGGGGGACATCTCGATTACCCCAGCGAGGTGATGGAGCTGAGCAAGGAGGAGGAGGTGGGGAGGGCAGAGGACGAACAAGCGAGTCAGAGACAGGGGAGGGTGGCAAGAGTGGAAGAGGCAAACCAGGAGTGGGGGTGGCTGGTTAGAGAGATTGGGGGAAGGTCAAGAAGTGGAGGCAGAAAGCCAAGAGAGAGAAGGGGGCTTGCGATCCAAGATGG
Organism: Hemiscyllium ocellatum; assembly: GCF_020745735.1. Taxonomy (NCBI): domain Eukaryota; kingdom Metazoa; phylum Chordata; class Chondrichthyes; order Orectolobiformes; family Hemiscylliidae; genus Hemiscyllium; species Hemiscyllium ocellatum. The sequence continues at coordinate 265,551 of NC_083441.1, forward strand.
GGAGAGGTGGAAGCCTAATTGGTTAAGCAGTTGGATTGTGCCAGGACCAGGTTGGGGCGTTGCTGTTGCGAAGATGGGAAGGGACAGCGAGTCAAGAGGGATAGGGTTCTGGGGAGGTGGGTGGTAGAGGCCGAGGTAGCAGGTGGAAGGCAGGGAGAGGAGGAGAAGAGAGTAGACGGTTAGTGCTGCATGAGGAACTTACCCATCAGTCACAATTGGGCACGTTGAAGTTCCTGTAACATTTGACTCATGGCCGGTGGATACAGGGTCAAACAGCTCAAAATCATTGTCAGTGTCACTGCTGAGTTCAAGCTGGAGACAGGGCGACAATAATAGGCTCTACACCAACAAGGTCAACACCCACACGATCAGATAGGAACAATGGGTTGAGGAGTGGCGGATGGGGTTTAAAATAGATCAATGTGAAGTTCTCTATTTTGCTACAGCAAACCTGAACAGCACTTGCACAGCTAATGTTAGGGCCTTGGGGAGTATTACCAAATAGAGAGACCCAAGGGATGCAGGTGCAGAGCTTCGTGAACGTGGAATAGCAGATGGTGAAGAAGGTATTTCACACAGTTGCTTTCATTGCTCATCACATTGAGCAGAGGAATTGGGATGCCATGTCGTGACTGCACAGGACATTGGTTAGGCCACTGGTAGAATTCTGCAAGGCAATGCTATTCTCCCTGCAATGGGAAGGATGTTGCGAAACTTGAGAAGTTGCAGAAAAGATTTACAATGGGGTATTGTCAGGGTTGGCCAGCTTGAACTACACGGAGTGGCTGGCTATTTTCTCTGGGGCATCTGAGGTTGATGGGTGACCTTACAGAGGTTCATATAATTGTGAGGGGCATGGATAGAGTGAAGAGATATGGTATTTTACCCAGAGTAAGGGAGTCCAATCCTAGAGGGCATAGGTTTAAGGTGAGATTAAAATGATTTCAATGGGACCTAAGAGGCACATTTTTCATACAGACAACGGTGGGCGCATTGAATGAGCTGTCAGAGGAAGTGGTGGAAGCTGGTACAATTACAATAATTAAAAGCGATTGCGGATGGGACATGAATGGGAAAGGGTTAGAGGAATATGGGCCAAAGATTGAGACTTCACTGAAGAAGGGCTCATGCCCGAAACGTTGATTCTCCTGCTCCTTGGATGCTGCATGGCCTGCTGCACTTTTCCAGCAACACATTTTCAGCTCTGATCTCCAGCATCTGCAGTCCTCACTTTCTCCTTACTTCCCCACACACAATCATTCACTCAGTGACACAAAATATAACAGAAATACATTCACTTCTTATTTATTCTTTCGTTAATTTTTAAACTTGTGTCATCATTTGGCCAGGAGGCCCGTCAATCTCTCCCTGTCCCTTATTTCCAGATGGATAGATCCTCCATCCATCATAAGATCCCGCCTATGCTCGCCCACCCTCCCGCCGACTCCTCACTGCCCCACCCCCACCCCCTCCACACACACATACACAGACACCCTCGGATTGGTCGCCTCGCTTGTTCAATTGCCACCACGCCCCCGCTTTCTGATTGGTGCGTTTCTATGTCCATGCGCAATCATTCCATTTACCTGGCCCTCTCCATTATCTATCACCATTCACCCTCCCAGCCAGACAGTCGTTGAAAACTTAGTTTGTCCAGGGAGAAAGTGAGGACTGCAGATGCTGGAGATCAGAGTCGAGAGTGGGGTGCTGGAAAAGCACAGCAGGTCAGGCAGCATCCAGTCTGACTTTATCTGTCGGATTGTTCTTCTCTCTCTTTAGGCTCTATTCCCTACCTATCGTTTGCTTCTTACACTTCCCCCATGCTATCTTCTGCATGCACACTGACATTTTCCTAGCTATCATCAGTTGTGGGGAAGGGTCACCAACCGGGAACATTATCTTTAATTTCTCTAAACAGATGCTGCCATAACTGATTTTCCGGCAACTTCTGTCTTTGTTGCACATGTGTATGAACATGGTCTATCCTGCCCCACTCTCCTATTGGTCCATATGTCTATCCACTTAAATTTCCCGCTCACACCGCATCGGATTGGCCCACTCCCCATTCCATCAAAATGTTAAACTCGCTCCTGCTTTCTGATTGTTGCAGTATCATGTACATCGCCCTGACTCCTTCCTCCAATTCGTCTTCACCACAGTCCATCGTGGTATCCAGCCCGTTGTCTAGAAACCGGGCCGTCTAATGACCAGTGGAAATTCACACACCACCAGGTTATAATGCAACAAGTTTATTTGGAAGTATTAGCTTACGGAGCGCGGCTCCTTCATCAGGTAGCTGTGGAGCAGGATCATATAACATCGAATTTACAGCAAAAGATAACAATGTCCTGCAACTGAACTAATTTCTTGAACAAACCCAAATTGGTGTGAAGTCTTTAATCTTTTAGAAGGGTTGTCGGTTTCCATTCAATAATATGTAAATCCCAGAGCTTCTTTTAACTCACATTCTCGAGATACCTTAAGGTTTCATTAAAAAAAAGTGACATCTCACAGTTAAGAACATGGGACTGGGACACGTGGCTCAGGAATGGACGTTACTGGAAGCTTAATGTTCAAAGCTACAAATGTAGTAGGTCGGATAGAAAGTGGATGGGGGCAAGAGAGAAGGAGAGTGGCGTTTTTGATAAAGGAATGCATTACTGCCGTACACAGGGAGGATATTTTAGGGGACATATCCAGAAAATTATTTGGGTGGAACTAAGAAATAAGAAAGGAATAATCACGTTATTGGGATTGCATTATAGCCCCCCAATCGTCAGCAGGAAATCGAGAATACATTTTCCAGCACATTTCAGTTATCTGTAAGAATAATAGCGTTGTTGTGGTAGGGGACCTTAATTTTCCAAACATAGACTGGGACTGCCATAGTGTTAAGGGTTCAGGTGGAGAGGAGTTTGCTAAGTGTGCACAAGAAAATTGTATGCGTCAGTACGTTAATATTCCTACTACAGAAAATGTAGAGGAATTTGACCTACTGGGGGGGAAATAAAGCAGGGCAGGTGACTGAAGTGTCGGGGGGGGGGGGCAATTTGCGGCCTACTAACAATTCTGTTAGTTTTTGATGGAAAAGGGTAGACCGGATCTAAAAGTTGTAGTTCTAAATTGGAAGAATATTAAGTTTGATGGTACTAGACATAACTTTCAAAAGCTGACTGGGGACTGATGTTGAGAAGCAAAGGACAGCTGGGAAAAGGGAAGCCTTCAAAAATGAGATAACGAGAGGCCAGACACAGTTTATTCCTGTTAGGATGAAAGGTAAGGCTGGTAGGCGCAGGGAATGCTGAATGACCAGAGACATTGAGGTTTTCGTTAAGAAAAAGATGGAAGCATATGTCAGGTATAGATTAGATTCCCTAGCGTGTGGAAACGGGCCCTTCAGCCTCACCGACCCTCCAAAGAGGAACCCACCCAACCCCATTTCCCTCTGACTAATGCAACTAACATTACGGGCAATTTACTACAGCCAATTTACCTGACCTGCACATCTTTGTGACTGTGGGAGGAAACCGGAGCACCCAGAGGAAACCCACGCAGACACGGGGAGAATGTGCAGACTCCACACAGACAGTGGCCCGAGGCTGGAATCGAACCTGGGACCGTGAGGCAGCAGTGCTAACCACTGAGCCACCGTGCCACCATGTAGATAGATAGGAGAGAATTCTATCAAGTGAATCCTTAGGACATTATAAACACAGTAGGAGTGTAATTAAGAGGGAATTCAGGCGGGCAGGAAGAGGGCATGAGATAGCTTTGGCAAATAAGGAGAATCCAAAGGGTTGTTACAAACATATTATGGACTAAAGGGTAGCTAGGGAGAGAATAGGGCCCGCTCAAAAATCAGCAAAGCAACCTATGTGTGGAGTCGCAGGCGATTCAGGAGATACTAAAAGAATGTTTTGCTTCAGTGTCTACTGTGGAGAAGGACATAGAAGATACAGAATGTGAGGAAGTTGAAGATGGTATCTTGAAAAATTTCCATATTACAGAGGAGGAGGTGCTGAATATTTTGAAATGTATAAAAGTGAATAAATCCCCAGCGCCTCATCAGCTGTAGCCAAGAACTCTATGGGAAGCTAGGAAAGTGAATGCAGGGCCCTTTGCTGAGATATTTGGATCATCGGTAGTCACAGGTGAGGTGCCAGAACACTAGAGGTTGGCAAACGTGGTGCCACTATTTAGGAAAGGTGGTAAGGAAAAGTCAATGACCTCTAGACCAGTGAGCGTGACATCGGTGATGGGCATGCTGTTGGAGGGAATCCTAAGGTACAGGATTTACATGTATTTGGAAAGGCAAGAACTGATTAGGGATAGCCAACCTGGCTTTGTGCGTGGCAAAACAAATCTCACGAGCTTGATTCAGGTTTATTGAATAAATAACAATGACGATTGATGAAAGTAGGGCAGTGGATGTGATCTGTGTGGACTTCAGTAAGGCGCTCGACAAGGTACCCATGGGAGATTAGTTAGCAAGGTTAGATCTCATGGAATACCGTGAGAACTAGCCATTTGGATACAGAACTGATTAGAAGGTAGAAGGCAGAGTGTGGTGGTGGAGGGCAGCTTATCAGACTGGAGACCAGTGGTGTGCCATAAGGATCTGTACAGGGTCTACTGCTTTTTGTCATTCATATGAATGATTTAGTTAGTAAATTTGTTGATGTCATCAAACTTGGGTGTGTAATGGATAGTGAAGAAGGTTACCTCAGAGCACAAAGGAATCTTGATCAAATGGGTCAATGTGCTGAAGATTGGCAGATGGTCTTTAGTTTAGCTAAGTGCAAGGTGCTGCATTTTGGAAAATCAAATCAGAGTAGGACTTAAACACTTGAGAAGTGTTGCTGACCAAATAGACCTCGGAGTGCAGTTCATAATTCCTTGAAAGTAGAATCGCAGGTAGATGGGATCGTGAAAAAGGCGTTTGATATGTGTTCCTTTCTTGGACACAGAATTGAATATAGGGGTTGGGAGCTCATGTTGTGACTGTACACAACATTTGTTAGGCAACTTTTGAAATGTTGTATGCAATTCTGGTCTCCTTCCTATCTGAAGGATATTGTGAAACCTGAAAAGGTTAAGAAAAGACTCACAAGGATGTTGTCAGGGTTGGAGGATTTGAGCGATATGGAGAGGCAAAGCAGTTTGGTGCTGTTTTCTCTATAGCATCGGAAGCTGGGGAGCGAACTTCTAGAAGTTTATTAAATCCATGACGGATGTGGATAGGATAAATAGACATGGTCTTTACCCTGGGTTGGGGGAGTCGTGAGGGCATAGGTTTAGAGAAAGATATAAAAGGGACCTAAAGGACAATTTTTCACGCAGAGTCTTCTGCATGTACGGAATGACTTGCCAGAGAAAGTGGTGGAGGCTGAATTAATTGCAGCATTTAAATGGCATCTGGATGGGTCTATGAATAGGAAGGGCTTGGCGGGATATGGCCCATGTGCTGGCAAATGGATTTAGGTTAACTTCGGATATCTGGTCGGCATGGATGAGTCAGACTGAATATCTATTTCCGTGCTATACATCTCCATGAGTCTACCTCAGCCCAGACAGTGCATTAAAGGTGTGAGGTTAGAATCCGTCTGCATCCAATCTTGAGGCAGACTGGATCCATTTCCAAAGTTGGAGTTATAAAATGTTATATTTATTGACTGCCTGCAGATTGTGTAATCTTTGAACAAAATAGCATGTGTCTGCAAATGCAAATTCACCCCATAGACATATATGTGTATGTACGTGCATGAGAGAGGAAGTGAGTGTGTATGTGATGGAATGTGTGTTTCCTCGTGTTCAAGCTTAGTAGAGGGTGGGGGTGAATGTGACCGGGTATAAGCCCTTGTGAACATGTGCATGGGGTATGTCTGTATGTTTCTGCAGAAATGCAAGAAAGATCACACACACACACTCCCTCTCTCACGCACACACTCTCTCTCTCAGAGGCACACACAGTCTCTCTCTCTCTCATGCACACATGCACACACAAACACACTGTCTCTCTCTCTCTCTCTCACACACACACACAAGACACACTCTCTTAGACACACACACACTAAGTCTCTCTCTCATGCACACAAGCACACACACAAATACACTGTCTCTCTCTCTCCCTCTCTCACACACACTCTCTCTCAGACACACACATTCACACACACACTCTCTCAGACATACACACAGAGTTTCTCTCTCACACACACACGCGCGTGAGCACACACACACACACAGAATCCCTATAGTGTGGGAACAGGCCGTTTGGCCCAACAAGTCCCCACTGACACTCCAAAGAGTCCGACCCATTCCCCTTTCCAATTATTTCCCAATTCCCCTGATGAATGCACTTCACCAACACATTCCTGAACACTATGCCAATTCACCTAACCTGCACATCTTTGGAGTGTGGGAGGAAGCCAAAGTACCCGAAGAAAACCCATGTAAGCACAGGGAGAAGGTGCCACACAGACAGTCGCCCAAGGCTGGAATCGAGCTCGGCCCCCTGGCACTGTGAGACACCGTGCTGCCCGTTTAGACTCCATCACACTCATTCACAAACTCTACCAAGCACACACACATGCAAACACATACTCTTTCATGTGCACTCACATTCACAAACTCAGATGTATACACTCTCTGTCTCGCTCGTATACACACACACACACACATGTTTATGCGGTGAATTTGCATTTACAGAACTTTATTTGTAGATACATTCGATTTTGCTCAAAAAGCACACAATCTGAAGGCAGTCAAACCATGTAAGATTTCATAAATTGCAACTTTGGAAATAGAACCAGCCTGACTCAAGATTGGGATACAGACAGACTCTAATCTCTCAGCTTTAATGCATTGCTAAAATGTCGCCTTTCTTTATTAATCTTAAATTATCTCAAAAATGTGACTTATAAGAAGTTCTGGGATTTACACATTAATGAAATGAAATCTGCAACACATTCTAAAAGATGAAAGACTTAACAGCAACCTAGGTTTGTTCAATATATCGTTTCAGATGCATGACGCTGTAATCTGTTTGCGATAAACTCTGTGTTTTATGATTCTGCTCCACAGTTACCTGATGAAGGTGCAGCGCTTTGGAAGCTAATTCAAAGAACAAAGAAAATTATTGCAAAGGACAGGACCTTCGGCCCTCCAGAACTGCGCCGACCAGATCACCTATCTAACCCTGTCACCTATTTTCTATGTATCAGTATCCCTCTGCTCCCTTCCAATTCATGTAGCTGTGTAGATATATCTGAAAGACGTTGTCATGTTCGCCTCTACTATGTCTGCTGGCAATGCGTTCCTGGCACCCATAAGAAAGTCTCCATGCATATCTCCCTTCAAAGATTCCCCTTTCAGCTTGAACGTCTTCTCATCCATCCTGCCTATGCGTCTCATGATTTTGCAAACGTCAATCAGGTTTCCCTGCAAACGCCGTCTTTGTAATGAGAATAATCCTAATCGGCTCAAACTCTCTTCATGGCTAGCGCTCTCCATATTAGGCAACATCTGGTGAACCTTCTAGAACATAGAACATAGAAAAATACAGCGCAGTACAGGCCCTTCGGCCCTCGATGTTGCGCCGACCAAAGCCTACCTAACCTACACTAGCCCAATAACCTCCATACGCTTATCCAATGCCCGCTTAAATGACCATAAAGAGGGAGAGTTCACCACTGCTACTGGCAGGGCATTCCATGAACTCACAACCCGCTGAGTAGAGAATCTATCCCTAACATCTGTCCTATACCTACCACCCCTTAATTTAAAGCTGTGTCCCCTAGTAACAGCTGACTCCATACACGGAAAAAGGTTCTCTCTGTCAACCCTATCTAAACCCCTAATCATCTTGTACACCTCTATCAAATCTCCCCTAAACCTTCTTTTCTCCAATGAGAACAGGCCCAAGTGCCTCAGCCTTTCCTCATACGATCTTCCTACCATGCCAGGCAACATCCTGGTAAACCTCCTCTGCACCCGTTCCAATGCCTCCAATTCCTTCCTATAGTATGGCGACCAAAACTGCACACAATACTCCAGATGAGGCCGCACCAGAGTCTTATACAACTGCAACATGACCTCAGGACTCCGGAACTCAATTCCTCTACCAATAAAGCCCAGTACACCATATGCCTTCTTCACAGCACTATTTATCTGGGTGGCAACTTTCAGAGATCTGTGTACATGGACACCAAGACCCCTCTGCACATCCACACTACCAAGTAGCCTACCATTAGCCCAGTAATCCATCTTCTTGTTACTCCTACCAAAGTGAATGACTTCACACTTAGCTACATTGAACTCCATTTGCCACCTTTCTGCCCAGCTCTGCAACTTATCTATATCCCGCTGTAAAAAATGAGGTCTGCAGATGCTGGAGATCACAGCTGCAAATGTGTTGCTGGTCAAAGCACAGCAGGTTAGGCAGCATCTCAGGAATAGAGAATTCAACGTTTCGAGCTGAAGGGCTTATGCTCGAAACGTTGAATTCTCTATTCCTGAGATGCTGCCTAACCTGCTGTGCTTTGACCAGCAACACATTTGCAGCTATATCCCGCTGTAACCAGCCACATCCTTCTTCACTGTCCACAACTCCACCGACTTTTGTGTCATCCGCAAACTTGCTCACCCAGCTTTCAAGCCCCTCCTCTAGGTCATTTATAAAAATGACAAACAGCAATGGTCCCAAAACAGATCCTTGTGGAACACCGCTAGTAACTGCACTCCAAGATGAACCTATACCATCAACTACTACCCTCTGTCTCCTTCCAGCCAGCCAATTCCTAATCTAAACCTCTAATGCACCCTCAATGCCATACCTCCGTAGTTTTTGCATTAGCCTACCATGGGGTACCTTATCGAACGCCTTGCTAAAATCCATATACACCACATCTACTGCTTTACCCTCGTCCACTTCCTTGGTCACCTTCTCAAAGAACTCAATAAGGTTTGTGAGGCACGACCTGCCCTTCACAAAACCATGCTGACTATCCTTGATCACATTATTCCTATCCAGATGTTCATAAATCCTATCCCTTACAATTCTCTCTAAGACCCCACAACAGAAGTGAGACTCACAGGCCTATAGTTACTCGGGCTATCCCTACTCCCCTTCTTGAACAAGGGGACCACATTCGCTATCCTCCAGTCTTCTGGCACTATTCCCGTAGACAATGACGACATAAAAATCAAGGCCAATGGCTCCGCTATCTCCTCCCTAGCTTCCCAGAGGATCCTAGGATAAATGCCATCAGGCCCAGGGGACTTACCTATTTTCAACCTTTCCAGTATTCCCCAGACCTCTTCCCTACATACCCCAAGGTCATCCATTCTAATCACTTGTGACTCAATATTCACATCAGCAACAGTGTCCTGTTCCTGAGTGAATACTGACGAAAAGTATTGATTTAGTGCCTCTCCAATCTCCTCCGCCTCCACGCACAACTTCCCACTACTATCCTTGACTGGACCGATACCTATCCTAGTCATCCTTTTATTCCTGTAAAAAATGAGGTCTGCAGATGCTGGAGATCACAGCTGCAAATGTGTTGCTGGTCAAAGCACAGCAGGCCAGGCAGCATCTCAGGAATAGAGAATTCGACGTTTCGAGCATAAGCCCTTCATCCTTTTATTCCTGACATACCTATAGAAAGCCTTTGGGTTTTCCCTAATCCTACCAACTAAGGACTTTTCATGTCCCCTTCTCGCTGCTCTTAGCTCTCTCTTTAGATCCTTCCTGGCTACCTTATAACTCTCAATCGCCCCAACTGAACCTTCACACCTCATCTTTACATAGGCCGCCTTCTTCCCTTTCACAAGGGATTCCAATTCCTTATTAAACTGCGGCTCCCACACAAGACCCTTTACTCCCTGCCTGACTGGTACATACTTATCAAGGACACCCAATACCTGTTCCTTGAATAATCTCCACATATCATTTGTGTTCTTCCCTTGAAGCCTATTTTACCAATCCACGCATCCTAAGTCATGCCTCACCGCATCATAATTTCCCTTCCCCCAGCTATAACTCTTGCCCTGCAGTGCACACTTATCCCTCTCCATCACTAGAAGCATCCTCTTCAAACCATCTACGTTATTTTGGTAATGAGGCAATCAGAACTGTACACAGATTCCAATGGGCCAAAGTTTTATACAACTGTAACGTCTCCTGCCAACCATTGCACTGAATGCCACGTCCGATCAAGGAAAGCATTCCGTATGCCTTCCTGGCCACTCTATCGAGGAGAAAGTGAGGTCTGCAGATGCTGGAGATCAGAGCTGAAAATGTGTTGCTGGAAAAGCGCAGCAGGTCAGGCAGCATCCAAGGAACAGGAAATTCGACGTTTCGGGCACATTCCTGATGAATGGCTTATGCCCAAAACGTCGAATTTCCTGTTCCTTGGATGCTGCCTGACCTGCTGCGCTTTTCCACCAACACATTTTCAGCTCTGGCCACCCTATCGGCCTGAGTTGCCACCTTCACGGAACAATGGACCCGAACATTCAGGTTTCTCTGTACGTCAATTTCCCCAGGGCTTTTCCATTTACCATATTGTTCGCTCTTGAATTGGGTCTTCCAAAATGCATCACTTTGCATTTGCCCGGATTGAACTCCATCTGTGATTTCTCCGCCCAACTCTCTAACCTATCTATATTCTGCCGTATTCTCTGACAGCCCCCTCGACTATCTGCTACTCCACCAATCTTAGTGTCATCTGAAAACTTGTTAATCAGACCACCTTCCTCCAGATCATCGATGTATATCACAAACAACAGTGGTCCTCGGACCGATCCTTGCAGAACATTATTGTTCATAGATCTCCATTTTGAGAAAGTCCCTTCCACGATTACACTCTGCCTCCTGTTGCCCAACCAGTTCTTTATCCATCGAGCTAGTATACCATGGACCCCGCACTACTTCACTTTCCATCAGCCTACCATGGGGAACCTTCACATACGCCTTACAGAAGTCCATGTACATGACAAGTACAGCCGTTCCCTCATCAATCAACTTTGTCACTTCATCGAATAAATTCTATTACGTTGGTAAGACATGACATTCCCTGCTCAACACCTATCACTGTTGCCTCTGACTGAGAAGCCCATTTTCTTCCAAATGGGAATTGATCTTGTCCCTCAATATCTTCTCCAGCAGCTTCCCCACCACTGATTTCAGGCTCACCGATCTACAATTACTTGGGTTTTCTCTGCTGCCCTTCTTAAGCAAGGGGACAATATTAGCAATTCTCCAGTCCTCGGGACCTCATCTGTGTTCAACGATGCTGCAAATAAACTTGTTGCACTAAAGCCTGGTGTTGTGTGATTCTTAATTTTGGCCACCACAATCCGACACGGGCACCTCCAAATCTTGTATAATGGCCCAACCACCTTGACACATTCAGCATTCCAACGTGCTGGACTGGTCAATCCCCACAGTTCCCGTCTACTCTGTCATTTTTAGACCTCAAAGATGTGAGAAGATGTGGATCAAGACCTCTTATTTTTGCCTGTTGGCCTGAACGACTAGGCGTGCACTCGGCTATTGGGCAATCCCACACTGTCCCAGGGACTTCTGCTCGTCCATCAGGGAGAACACAATTAATTGGTCAATGGATTGCTGTTAATCACCTGCCTAGCCCGCTCTGAGCTCTTTTCATTGGCTATTCTGCTCTCTGCCCGCCTCCTCTTGGCCCAATCAGTGAACACTCACATCTCAGGCCTACAACTCTCCATCTCTCCATGTTCGGTTACCATCTCTCCCTCATTCATGGCCCATTGCAGTTTCAATCTCAAAGCCCTCCTCACTCTTCACCGACACATTGCCCTGCCATGTGCTCTTGCATTGGCAAATTTCTCATTTCCCTACCTCATTCCACCATCCGTCATTGGCTGTTGTATTTGCCATTCAGGTTTCCATCAGGCAGGGAACCCATTGTTCAAAGAGTCGTGTGTTTCCGTTGGATCATTGCCGTCAGTCATATCGTATTCCACACCGATTTGTTCCAAGGACAACAGCCGATCGCCACATCTTGCCTTTTCTTCACTGATGGTTCCGCACCCCTGAGAAATCTGATTGGTCTGACATCTCCCGAAATTTTGGACTTTTATCCTAAAGAGGCAGATCCCGCTCTTAAAGTGCCCTCCATACAATTCAGAAAGTTGAAAATCACACAACACCAGGTTATAATCCAACAGATCTATTTGGAAGCACTAGCTTCGGAGCATTGCTCCTTCATCAGTACTTACCTGATGAAGAGGCAGTATTCCTAAACCTGCTGCTTCCATACAAACCTGTTGGACTATACCCTGGCGTGTGACTTTTAACTTTATCCACCCCAGTCCAACACTGGCTCATCCACATCATGGAAATTAGAAAGCGTTTTATGTTTTGGGGGTGTGCAGAGGTGGGTCAGGGCGCTGGCGAATAGGAAAATACCACCCTAAAGTTGAATCATTATCTTAGAGGTGTAGAGGTGTACAGCACGGAAACAGACCCTTCAGTCCAACTCGCCCATGCTGACCAGATGTCCTAAACTAATCCAGTCCCATTTGCCAGCACTTGGCCTATAACCTTCGAATTCCTTCCAGTTCATGTACCCATCAAGATGACTTTTAAATGCTGCAAATGTACAAGCCTCCACCACTTCCTCTGCAGCTCATTTCATATAGGCACCACCCTCTGCATGAAAACCTTGCTCCTTATGTCCCTTTGATATCATTCCCCTTTCACCTTCAACCTATGCCCTCCAGTTCTGGACTCGCCCACCTCAGGGAAAAGTCTTTGTCTATTTACTCTATCCATGCCCCTCATGATTTTATAAACCTCTATAAGGTCACCCCTCAGCCTCAAATACTCCAGGGAACACAGCCCCACTCTATTGAACATCCTCCTACAGCTCAAATCCTCCAATCCTGGCTTGGAGGTACCGGTGTTGGACTGGGGTGTACAAAGTTAAAAATCACACAAACACCAGGTTATAGTCCAACAGACTGTTCACAGCAAACTGCCTGGCTTTCAGGGCAACACCATGCAACCTTGTCATGGTAAATGCTGCAAAAAGTGTCAGAGTTTCGACATGGCGACCAACATTTCACATGGGGACACCTCCCATCATGCACGTGGCAGGTACTCGTGTGACTCGGCCAAAATTGTCTATGTCATATGCTGCAGGCAAGGATGCCCTGAGGCATGGTACGTTGGTGAGACTGAACAGAGGCTACAGCAATGGATGAGTGGACACCACACAACAATCAACAGACAGAAGTGTTCCCTCCCAGTTGGTCTGGGACATTCGACCTCGGACCTTCGGGTCACCATCCTCCAAGGCGGACGTCGGGACAGACAATATTGGAAAGTGGCTGAGCAGGGGCTGATAACCAAGTTCGGTACCAATGGAGATGGCCTCAACCGGCTCATGTCACCCAACAGGTGACCCCACTGCACCACACACACACACACACATACACACACACACACACACACACACACACAGTCCTACTGACCAATACAATCAAGCAGACCCTTTTTCACACACAAGTTCTCTCTCATACAGTCACACATACACTCCCAGACTCACACAAGCACGCTCTCACAGACGTCAGGATCACCAGTCTAAAGTTCCCTGGCCTTTCTTTACTACTTTTCTTAAATAGTGGCACCACATTAACCAACATCCAGTCATGCAGCACCTCACTAGTGACTATCTATGATACAAACATCTCAATAAGAGGACAAGCAATCACTTCCCTAGATTCCCACAGAGTACTAGGATAAGCCTGATCAGGTCCTCGGGAATGATCTTCTTTTATGCATTTTACGGCATCCAGTACTTCCTCCTCTGTAATATGAACATTTTTCAAGATGTCACCATCGATTTTCCCCACATTCTAGATCTTCCATGTCCTTCTCCACAGTGAACACTGATGCAAAATATTTGTTTAGTATCTCGCTCATTTCCTGTGGCTTTATGCATAGGCTGCATATACTTGCTTTGCTGATCTTTGAGGGGGCCATATTCTCTCCTTAGTTACTTTTTTGCGCTTAATGTATTTGTAAAAAAATCCTTTCGATTCCCCTTAACCCTATTTGCTAAAGCTAGCTCATGTCCGCTTTTCACCCTTCTGATTTCCTTCTTAAGTAAACCCCTACTGCCTTTATACTCTTCCAATGTTTCTCTCGATCTCTCCTGTCTATACCTGATATATACTTCCTTCTTTTTTCTTAACCAAATCCTCAATTTCTCTGGTTATCCCGGTCTGCCTCAGAAAAAGGCTGCATCCAATCTGCGCACAGCTAGATCCCATAAAGGCCGGTGGCAGAGGCGGGAAGATGGGCACCAACATGTTTCCAAACAGGGGAAGGCTGGAACAATCCCAGATCCACCTCCCGTCTGAAGTGGCATGTGTCAATGCACCAGGCAGACTGTTTGATCACTCCCTATCCACGTTCATCTGACAACCCAATTCAATTAAACTCTGGAAATCCCATCATTCACAAGGGAGTGAGCAACAGGAACAGGGACTGACCCCACCCCCCAACCCCCCAACCCCCGCACCCACTTCCCCATCATCCCCTATACTATCTGCAATCTACAAGAGAGTGAGCAATCTCTGTACATGTTTCAAGTCTGGGGCATGTGTGTGCAACAGCATGTCAGGTGAGGAAGGAGGAGAGGGACAGACAGGGGTAGTCTGGACTCAACGGTTGAACAGTTGTTTTCTCTCTTACCAACTAACCCCCCACCCTCTCACATCTTGCATTCATTGGGACAACTTGCAAGAATATCAATTTAAGGGAGGGGGGGAATATAGTTATTCTGCAGGAGGGGCAGGTTCCACTGATCACAAAGAAGACACAAAGACTCAGAGAGTGCGGAATTTCAAGGAGCTGATTAATGCAACTTCAGTTTTCAGGGACAATTGGAGATAGGCACCCAATACTGGCTTTGTAAACATTTCAGAAATCTTTGTTCTGACATGCTCCCTGTGTCAAACCAAAAAGCAAATACATCACACTGTGCCCTTTATAATTTGAATATGTGCTTGATCTGCTCATCACTTTCTGAAGTTGGTGCTGCCTCACAGTCTGTGGAGATTCCCTCTGACTGACTTTGCTCACTTTTGCTCCCAGGGAAAAATAAAATCTTTCAGACTTTGTCTGGACAATCAATGATAAACTTTGTAACACTGACATCTCCAAATAATGATAACGGATAAATTAAAACATTCAGTAAGTAGTTCAAAGGTGAAAGGCACCGCCTTTTTACAATGTTAAACAAAAACAAACTTTATTGTCCAAATGAAAAATTAAACATAGAAGCATCCTAATACCAGAATCGTAAATATCAATGTAATGTCTTGAATTCAATGCCACTTTACTCAGCGAGTCGTGAGTTCATGGAATGCCCTGCCAGTAGCAGTGGTGGACTCTCCGTCTTTATGGGCACTTCAACGGGCATTGGATAGGCATATGGACGATAGTGGGCTAGTGTAGGTTAGGTGGGCTTGGGTCGGCGCAACATCGAGGGCCAAAGGCCTTGTACTGCGCTGTATTTTCTATGTTCTATGTTTTACAGAACAAGATTTCCCTTATTTCATGAAATCTTGAAGCTTCATTCACTTTCTTCAGGGATCAGCCTAAAGTATGCCAGAGCCCACTGGAATTTACATCGATTTCTGTCCAGTTTCTCATTCTGATTGCTAAGATTTTCAGTGCTCTTTCTCTCTCTAATTGTTCTATTCTCTGTGTTGTCAGAGCTGATTAGATAAAAGCAGTTTGTCTGTCAAAAGACCTGGAACTCTGTCAAACCTGGCTACAATCTTCATTGATGATAGTAATCTGATACATTTTTATACCCGGGGATGATCTGATTTCTCATCTGGTGTGTTTTTTTAAGAAAAATTGTAATCATCCGATTTTTTTTTGCTTGATTCCCATTCAGAAGAAAATACTGTTTAACTCAGTCATATCAACAGTTTCCTCTATTTGGATTTTTAGTTTTCTTTCTAACACGTTGACTCTTCCTTATCATGCTGAGGTTCAAAATACTCATTTATGAAACGGTAATTTGAAGTATAATATGATTAGATGAGATTACTTTACAGTGGGGAAACAGGCCCTTCAGCGCAACAAGTTCACACTGTCCCTGCAAAGAGCAACCCACCCAGACCCATTCCCCTACATTTACCCCTTCACCTAACACTACGGGCAATTTAGCATGGCCAATTCACCTAACATGCAAATTTTTGGACTGTGGGAGGAAACCGGAGCACCCAGAGGAAACCCACGCAGACACAGGGAGAATGTGCAAACTCCACAGAGACAATTGCCTGAGGCGGGAATTGACCCCAGGTCTCTAGCACTGTGAGGCAGTAGTGCTAACCACTGTGCTGCCCCTAAATTAGATTCCCTACAGTGTGGAAACAGGTCCTTTGGCCGAACCAGTCCACACCAACCCTCCGAAGAGTGACCACCCAGACCCATTTTCCTTCTGACTAATGTACCTAACACAATTCACTTGACCTGCACAGCATTGGACTGATGGAGGAATCCGGAGCACCCGGACAAAACCCACGCAGACACAGGGAGCATGTGCAAACTCCACACAGACAGTCACCCGAGGCTGGAATTGAACCTGGAACCTTGGTGCTAACCACTGAGCCACTGTGCCACCCATATAACATAGCTTTTTCCCACACTGCAGGGATTCGAGGAAATGTATCAGTTGTACTCTGCATTGTCTTGGCACTGGCATACAGATTTCAAAATTGATGTTATTCATACATAGCTGCAAATGCCTTTGTTTATTCTGTTGAAAACATTACACTTGAGATTCAGCAGGGAGTGGATGTAAGTTTGCTCACTGAGCTGGAAGGTTTCATGAAAACGAACCTGCTCGCTCAGCGAGCAAACTTACATCCGGAATCTCAACCTGAGTTTCCAATCTTCTCAAAACCCACTATTCTGCAGGTAGCCCGACAGATTCTGAGCTGGCGTAAATTCTTTACTTTTCCTTTGTTTCAATCAGTTCCATGTTCAGCTGGATTCCAAATGGTGAGGTGCTCTCACTCTCAGGAGTACATTTGCAGCTGACACCAAATTTGGAGGCGTAATAGAAAGTGAAGAAGGTTACCTTAGAGTACAAAGGGATCTTGATCAGACGAGCCAATGTGCGGAGGAGTGGCAGATAGAGTTTAATTTATTAAATGGGAGGTGCTGCATTTTGGAAAGGCAAATCAGGGCAGGACTTATACACTTAGTGGTAAGGTCCTGCAGACGATTGCTGAACAAAGAGACATGGAGTGCTAGTTCATAGTTCTTTGAAATTGGAATCTCAGGGAGATAGGGTGGTGAAGAAGGCATTTAGCATGCTTTCCTTTGTTGGTCAGAGTATTGAGTATGGGAGTTTAGATTACATTACTTACAGTGTGGAAACAGGCCCTTCGGCCCAACAAGTCCACACTGTCCCTCCGAAGATCAACCCACCCAGACCCAAATCCCTACATTTACCCCTTCACCTAACACTACCGGCAATTTCCGGGAGGAAACCAGAGCACCAAGAGGAAACTCAAACAGACGTGGGGGAATGTGCAAACTCCACAGAGACAGTTGCCTGAGGCGGGAATTAAACCCAGGTCGCTGGCGCTGTGAGGCAGCAGTGCTGTGCCATTGTGTCACCCACAAGAGTTGAGAAGTTGTTGCCGCTGTACAGGACATTGGTTCGGCCCCGTTTAGAATACTATGCAATTCTGATCTCCCTGTTATAAGAGGGCTGTTGTGAAACTTGAAAGGGTCCAGAAAAGATTTACAAGAATGTTTCCAGGGTTGGAGGGTTTGAGCTACAGAGAAAGGCTGAATCAGCTGGGGCTGTCTTCTGTGGAGCGTTGGAGGCTGAGGCGCGACCATATAGAGGTTTATAAAATTACGAGGGCTACGGATTGGGTAAATAGACAAGGTTTTTCTCCTGGGTTGGGGGAGTCCAGGACTGGAGGACTTAGATTTATGATAAGAGGGGAAAGATTTAAAAGGGGTCTGAAGAGCAACTTTTTCACACAGAAAGTGGTTTGTGTATGGAATGAGCTGCCAGAAAAGCAGTGGAGGCTGGTACAATTACAAGATTTAAAAGGCATCTGGAGGGGTACATGAATAGGAAGGGTTTACAGGGATATGTGCCAAGTGATGGAAAATGGGACGGGATTAATTTAGGATATCCAGACAGCATGGACGAATTAGATTGAAGGGTCTGTTTCCATGCTGTACATCTCCATGATTCTATGAGTAACTTCTGAACTGTGGCTCCCCATCCAAGGTTACGAAAATAGTAAACTGCCTGTGAAATCATTTCCTTGAGTTGAATCCATATGATACATGAGTAACATAGAGCCAAAACCAACAATAAGAGTGCAGTTTCGATTCACTCTTAACAAGAGACAATTATCAAATGAGCACGCCATTCCACCCATCGGATCTGGTCAGTAATTTAATGGGGTCACCATTGATCTGATCTTCCTCAATCTCCTTTTTCCTGTGACCATCGATCGTCTTCCTCAATAAAAATCTGTCTATCGCAAACCTTCCATACACTTCATAATCCAACCTCAACAGGCCTCAGTGGGAAAGAATTCCTTCCTCATATCTGTCATTAAATAAGTGACCAAATATTCTTAGATTACACTGTGCTCCAAGACACACCACGAGGGGAACCAACTTTTCTGCAGCTACTCTGTCAAATCCCCTAATAATCATGCATGTTCCACAAAAGGTCATGTCTCATTCTCCTATCTGCCAAAGTGTATACTCCCAAACTTTTTATCCTTTCCTCTCCACAGTCCCTCCATAGCTGGTATCAGACTAATGAACGCACTCTGGCCTCCAATACTAGTGTACCTTTCCTTTGATCAGGGGTCCAAAATTATCCACATTGTTCTGGTTATGCTCTGACAAGTACCATTCACATACATTCTCCACAATAACCTGCATTAATGAATAAAACTTCTGGAAAAGGGTCAAAGATATTCCCAATAAAGTTTAGCTGAGCCAGCAACACAGAACAAAGGCTTTATTTGGTATTCTTGGAGTGACTTTCCCAAAAATATAAATGCTTCAGAATCCCTGACATATATTTTCACTCGTGGTAAACGCATTAGAAATGATGGGTTCCTCAGAAGCTTCCCTCCTTGGTGTGACCAGCCACTTTTACCTACACTGATTTACACCTTGATAATCAGCGTGTTGCTCTGACTGTCCCACCCAGTGACAGTGAGAACATATGAGTTTTACTGACTCAGTTCCATCTTCTGCACCATCTTTTGGACCAGCTTGGGGACACAGCTTCGAGGGTTCAGGCAGGAACATGGAGTGGAGATGACAACTCCATCTTATCACATGGTGAGGCAGTTTCAAAGGGCTGAATGGCCTTCCTGCTCCTCATCCACATGTCTGATACATGACAGCTTCCTGCCACCGTAAGACTCACTGCTTTGCGCTCAGTCTCACTGAAGATTTCTTCCTCCAGCTCCAAGCTCAGCAAGCCTTCTGGCTTCATTTCCCCTCAGTGATTCCAAATGAGCTGGCAACTTTACAAATTCCCAAGTACCTTCTTTGAGAAGCACCCACAAAACAAAACAACGACTGAACGTGACCAGCTCCATGCCAATGTGGCATGCTATTGGAGAAAATGAAATGCAAACTGAAGAACTGGCTTTGAAACATTGCTTTCATTTCAGAATTTATATAGAATTTGAAGCATCCGCCTCACTGGTAGCAAAGCGGTGAGATGGCCAGTCAAGCAGAAAGAAACCTGCTGAGCCTCCCATTTCACCCACTGACAGAATGAACATGGTTTACTCCTGAACACGATAAGCAGCAGCACTAACAGCAGAACACACTCCTGCAGTCATTTGTGAACTCGCTGGTGTTTCTGTAGGCTAGACAATCGAGTGAACCCCTTTGCACATTGAAAGCAGGTGAAGGGCCTCTCCCCGGTGTGAACTCGCTGGTGTCTCTGCAGGTTGGATAGTTGAGTGAATCCCTTCCCGCACTGCGAGCAGCTGAATGGCCTCTCCCCGGTGTGAACTCGCTGGTGTGCTTGTAGGTTGGATAAGTGAGAGAAGCCCTTCCCGCACTGAGCGCAGGTGAATGGCCTCTCCCCAGTGTGAACTCGCTGGTGTCTCTGCAGGTTGGATAATCGAGTAAATTCCTTCCCACACTGAGAGCAGGCGTATGGCCTCCCCCCAGTGTGAACCCGCTGGTGTGTTCGCAGGTTGGATAAGTGAGAGAATTCCTTCCCACACAGAGAGCAAGTGAATGGCCTCTCCCTGGTGTGGACCCGTTGGTGTGCTTGCAGATGGGATGAACATGTGAATCCCTTCCCACACTGTGAACAGATGAATGGTCTCTCCCCAGTGTGAACTCGCTGGTGTACTTGCAGGTGGGATGACTGTGTAAATCCCTTCCCGCACTGAGAACAGATGAATGGTCTCTCCCCGGTGTGAACTCGCTGGTGAGCTTGCAGGTTGGATAACTGGGTGAATCCCCTCCCGCACTGAGAGCAGGTGAATGGCCTCTCCCCGGTGTGAATTCGTTCATGTTGCAACAGGGTGTGCGAATCAGTGAATCCCTTCCCGCACTGGGAGCAGGCGAACGGCCTCTCCCCAGTGTGAATCCGTTGGTGAATAACCAAGCCAGACGACTGAGCAAATCCTTTCCCACACTCACAGCAAGTGTACGGCCTCTCCCCAGTGTGAACTTGCTTGTGTCTCAAGAGGTTTGCTGAATTGGTGAATCCCTTCCCACAATCCAAGCAGGGGAATACCGTCTTCAGCGTGTGAACACGCTTGTGTGTCAGTTGGGTAGATATATCAGCAAGTCCCTTCCTACAGTCAGACATGAATGGCCTGCCAACAGCATGAACTTGCTGCACTGTCAGCAGATTAGAGATAGCGCCGAATCCTTTCTCACACAGAAAACAGATGAACGGCCTCTCCCCAGTATGGCTGTGCTCATGAATCTCAAATGCAGTTGGGTCATGGAATCCCTTTCTACAGTGCCCACATTTCCAGGATTTATTCATGGAGAGACTTTTCTCATTCCCTCTCCAGTTTTAATAATGAGTTGAATCCTTGTCCACACCCAAAACATATGAATAATCTCTCTCTGCTGTGAATTATGCAATCTTTTTTGCAGACTGTTTTGCTGGTTAATGTTTTTTCACTGTCAGTATACTGAAATATTCTCAATCAGGTATGCGTGTGCATCACAATGCTTCACCAGTCAAATTGACTTTTAAAACCTTGGAAGCAGACAGAACAGAGAAACATTTCTCCTTCCACAGGGAAAGGCCCATGACGTTCAGATCCTCGTTAGTCTCAGATTTCTTTCTTCAAATCCTTCCCTTCTTCTCTCCTGTAAAAGCATTTTTAGAAGTCATAAATGTCTCAGTGCAAGATAAAAATTCAAAAGAAAATATTATAAAAATATTGCTAATTCATGCTAATTGATAGATTTCTATTCACAATTGGTGCAGATTCAATGTGCCAATGTTCTTTGATGCTGCATTGTTGAATGTTTGTTCTTCAGGATTTATTAAAGCCATAGAGATGTACAGCACAGAAACAGACCCTTTGGTCTAACCAGTCCATGCCTGCCAGATTTCCCAAACCTAATCTAGTCCCACATGCCAGCATTCTGCCCATATCCCTGTAAACCCTTCCTATTTATGTCTCCATCCAGATGTCTTTTAAATGCTGTAACTGCACCAGCCTCCACCACTTCCTCTGGCAGCTCATTCCACACACGTACCACCATCTGTGTGAAAATGTTGCCCCTTAGGTCTCTTTTAAATCTTTCCCCTCTCACCCTTAACCTATGCCCTCTAGTTCTGGACTCCCCACCACAGGGAAAAGACTTTGTCTATTTATTCTATCCATGCCCCTCATAATTTTGTAAACCTCTATGACTTGACCAAAAATATTCAGACCACAATCTAATGAAAGACACAAGGAGATATAAGGGAGAATATTACTTTGGCATCAATTGGATGCATCCTGAAAATTTTCATATATGAGGAAGCATTAAGCATGTGTCAAACAGTTGATTCAAAACCAAATGGGCAGTTGAGGGAAATAAACTTGCTGTACATCAGAGATACAGAGAAAGAATGAGAGTGACTGGATTGTTCAAGAGTTGGCACACAGCTTCAAATTGCCAAAATGAGCCCTGTGCCTTAATGAATCCAAAACTGAAATGTTACATTTCGCAGTAAGACTCTCATACAAGAGTGGAAACAACATGTGAATGTTATAACAGTGTGATAATATCAAATGTGTACACAATAACAACACTGAGCATAGCTCAATCACAGATTAATTTAATGCCTCATCACATGTCAGCTCTTCGCTGGAAATCACCCCTTTTAATTACGAATAATAAGAAAAGACAGCATTCTGATAGCCAGAAAAACAAGTGTGTCGAGTTGAGAGTGTGTTGCTGGAAAAGCACATCCGGTCAGGCAGCATCTGAGAAGCAGGAAAATCGACGTTTCGGGCAATTCCTGATGAAGGGCTCTTTCGATTTTCCTGCTCCTAGGATGCTGCCTGACCTGCTATGCTTTTCCAGCAACACACACTCTCTCAACTGTTCTCCAGCATCTGCAGATCTCCAACTGTCTCCAACTCAGGGTGCCCAGCTGAGTGAGTAAAAGATGTCACAAACAAAAGTGCATGTGGCCGGACAAACTCAGCAGGTCTGCCAACATCAGTGGAGAGGAATCAAGAGTTTATGGTTCGGGTCGAGTGACCCTTCCTCAGCACAGTCAACGACCTCACCTTCTGTTACAGAGTGGAAGACCTGAGCCAACCTTTCCAGAATCCACCCTGGATTCACTTCCTTACCGTTCAATTCTTGCAAGTCAACAATTTAACCCCGAATGAGAAAAGGACTGAAAAGTAGTGGAATGATCACGGATGATGGGCAGAGAGCATGGTGCTTCAGTTTGGTTGAAGCTCAATCTTCATTCACACAGAGATGAGGAGCAGCAGCAACTTCTCTGGGCAGGCATGGACAGCTTCAGAACACAAGTGTCGAACATCCGCATTCAGACAATAGGGGACCGCCGATTGGCTGGAGGACGAGCTGGCTTCCGGTCCTCCGAGTTTCCATTGGCCAACAGTGAAGTCCTTCAATTGTTGGCGCACGTTCTTTCGCACCACGTGCGCATCCGCGCTTCCGTCTCCCCCCCCCCAAGCCCACAAGATGCGGCCAATAGAGTGGTTTCAATAGCGCAGTGCATTGTGGTCCCACTCGCTACCATGTTACTGTGGGAGCCTAATTTACAACTTGGCGAGAAGAGGATGCAAATTCGATATGCTGCACGAGAATACCCTCAAACAACGAGTCATTTAATGTGTTTGTTAAGGTCCCGCGCTCTTAACAAAAGAACTTGTTAAATTAAGGCTTAAAGTTTTGATATAAAAACAGAAATTGCTGGAAAAAGTTTAACGTGTTGGACAGCATCTATGGACAGACACCAGACTGAACATTCGTGTTCTGAGCAAAGGTCGCTCGAGCTGAAATGTACAGATACTGCCAGACCTGCTGAGCTTTTCCAGCCATTTTTCTTTTTGTTTCTGATTTACATCATCCGCAGTTATTTTGCTATTTACTAAAGACTCACAGGCCCGGCTGGCATTTGGAAAAAGGTCAAAACATGAGCTGAAACAAAACCCAAGAGTCTGTTGTAATTTATGAAGACGATGTGAAGTGTATTCAAATTCAGCGATGCCGGAACTCATAAGTGAGAGGATAAAATATTTTGCAATGCAGAAAAAATTGAAAAGTGTGGTGTTTCTCAGCAGAAATCAAAAAAAGAGCTTTAATTTAAATGGGGAGATGCTGCAAGGAGAGCTAGGGAAACGATTGCAGAGCCCTTTGCTGAGAGATTTGTAGCAGCAATAGCTACAGGTGAGATGTCAGACGACTGGAAGTTGGCCTACATGGTGGCCACTATTTAAGAAAGATGGTAAGGAAACGCCAGGGAACTGTAGACCAGGGACTCTGACATCAGTGGTGGACAAGCAGGAGGCCGGAAGAACACAGCAAGCCAGGCAGCATCAAAACGTAGAGAAGTCAAAATTTTGGGTGTAGCCCTTCTTCCAGAAACATTCACTTTTGCACCTCCTGTTGCTGCCTTCTTCTAGCCAACTGCTTCTCTACCTTGGATTCCAGCATCTGCAGGTTTTTTTTATATGTCTCTGACATCAGTGGTGGGCAGGTTGTTGGAGGAAATCCTGGGGAACATGATTTACATGTATTTGGAAAGGCAAGGACGGATGGTGGATAGTCAACAAAGGTTTGTGCATGGAAATCTTTCCTTACTAACTTAAGTTAGTTTTTTTTGAAGAAGTTACAGAAAGGATTGCTGAGGGCAGAGCGGTGGACATGATCTATATGGACTTCAGTAAGGTTGCTCATGGTAGACCAGTTAGCAAGGTTAGATCACATGAAGTACAAAGAGAACTAGCCAATTTGATACAGATCTGGTTCGAAGGTCGAAGGTTGTGGTGGAGGGTTGCTTTTCAGACTGGAGGCGTGTGACCAGTGGTGTACTACAAGAATTGACGATGGTTCCACTGCTTTATGTAATTTATATGAATGATTTGGGTGTGAAAAGAGAAGGTATGTTTGGTGAGTTTGCAGATGACACCAAAATGGAAGGTGAACCAGACAGTGAAGAAGATTACCTCAGAGCATGGTGAGATCTTGATCAATTGGGCCAATGGTCCGAGCAGTGGCAGATGGAGTTTAATTTTGATAAATGTGAGGTACTGCATTTTGGAATGGCAGGACAGGACTTAGAAACCTGATAGTAGGATCCTGGGGAGTGTTGCTGAACAAGGCCGTGCTAGGCAGCATGGTGGTACAGTTGTTAGCACTGCTGCCTTTCAGTGCCAGAACCAGTTTCAATTCCCGCTTCAGGCAACTGCCTGTGGGGAGTTTGCACATTCTCCCCGTCTCTGCGTGAGCACTCTCCGGGTGCTCCGGTTTCCATCCACAGTCCAAAAATGTGCAGGTTAGGTGAATTGGCCAGGCTAAATTGCCTGTAGTGTTAGCTGAAGGGCTAACTGTAGGGGAATGGGTCTGGGTGGGTTGCTCTTCGGAGGGTTGGTGCAGAGGAGTTGGGCCTGGTTCCTCACTGTAAGTCATCTAATCAAAAGAAAGGAGGCCTTGGAGTGCAGCTTCTTAATTACTTGGAAGTGGAATCGCATGTCTACAGGGTATTGAAGAAGACAGTATTCAGTATAGGGGTTGCGAGTTCATGTTGGGGCTGTACAGGATATTGGTTAGGTACTATTGTAATACTGCCTGCAATTCTGGTCTCCCTGCTGTAGGAAAGATGCTGTGAAACTTGAAAGAGTTCAGAAAAAAAATCTACAATGATCAGAGTGTTTCAGCTATCGGGAAAGGCTGAATGCAACAACCTGGGGCTATTTTCCCTGAAGTGTCGGAGATGGAGGGGTGACATTTTAGAGGTTTAGAAAATCATAAGGGGCATGAAAAGGGTAAACAGGCAAGGTCTTTCCCTCAGGCTAGGATACTCCAAAATTATAGGTCATAGGTTTAAGATGTGAGGAGAAAGATTCAAAAGGGACGTAAGCAGCAACATGTTCATGCAGAGGGTGATGTGTGTATGGATAGAGCTGCCAGATGAAGTGGTAGACGCTGGTACAATTACAACCAATACAAGGTATCTCGATGCCAGTATGAATAGGATGGTCTTACTGCTGGAAAATGGGACTGGGCTTATTTCGGATATCTGGTCAGTTGTACCGAAGGGCCTGTTGGTGTGCTCTACGTCTTTATGACTCTATAAGTCTGAGGTACAGAGGGAACTATGAGTCCTTGGAGGTTAAACACATTGAGTTAGTCAACAGAAATAGTGAGTGAATGGAAATGCAAAGAAAATGTGTTTCTTTTTTCTCATGCTTTCATAGGAAGTGGGACTCACAGGCTGGTCCCACGATATCCTCTGTTCCTAACCGCCCTCGGGAAAATGGTAACGTTTTGACCTGTTGCACGCCACGAAAATGACGGAATTCCAGAGTCTGATTCCTTTGGAAAAACAGGAAGCAGCAGTCATTAAACTGTGGGGTTAAAGGGAAGGTTTAAACTAGATTGGCAAGGGGTGGGATCCTCAACAACAGGGAGGCAAGTGCGAGGTTGGAAGGAGATACAGTAATAGAAAAGTGAAGGGACAGGTCAGGCTTGAACACAGCAGGGACTAAGGAAAGTCTGCTGGATTTAATTGTATGTATTTCTAATGCAAAGGCCTGATATGTCAGGTCGATGAACTCAAGGCATGGATAGGTACACTGGGACATTAGATTACAGAAACATGGCGAAGGGCAGGACAGGCAGTTTAATGTATCAGTGTACAGGTGCTTCAGTTTCGACAGTGCAGGTAGAAAGAATGGAAGATGAGTTGCATTTTTGATTAAGGCGAGGATCACATTGATGATCAGAGACTCAATAAGTGAGACTTTGTGGGAGGAGCTAAGAAACAAGATGGGAATGGTGACGTTACTGATGTTTTACTATAGGCCCCCAAAGAGTCAATGGGAATTAGAGGAATAAATATACAGGGCGATTGGGCAGACTTGCTGGAACAATATGGTTGTCATAGTAGGGGATTTTAATTTTCTTAACATGGACTGGAGCTGCTATGGCTTAGCTTGTTACGTCTGTTCAGGAAAGTTTCCTCAAGCAGTATATAGAGGGTCCTACTCGGGAAGTGGCAAAACCCGATCTATTCTTTGGAAATAATGCAGGAGAGGTAACTGACGTAAAAGTAGGGGGAGCACTTTGGTAACAGTGACCATCATTCTATTAATTTTAAAATAGTTATGAAGAAGGAAAAAAAACTGGTCCGCAAGTTCATATTCTAATTTGGGGCCAATGAAAGTTTGATGAAATTAGACAGGAGGTTGCAGGGGGAGATTGGAGTAGTTTGTTTTGCAGGCAAAGGGACCTCTGACAATTGGGGGGCCTATAAAAGTGAGATAGTTAGCATTCAAAGTCTATATGTTCCTGTGAGGGTAAAAGGCAAATTCGACAGGAATAGGAAGCCCTAGATGACAAAAGATAACAAGGCAGAAAACAGAGGTGTGGCTCAGGCACAGGCTGTTGGGATCAAGGGTTCCCTGGAGTTATGTAAAGGATACAGGAGTTTGTTGAAAAAGGGAATCAGGAGGGCGTAAAGGAGGCACGAGATAGCCTTGGCTGAGAAGATTGAGGTGAATCCAAGGAGGTCCTTGCAATATATTCACGGAGGAAAAAAGTAACTAGAGAAAGAAGTGGACACCTCCAGGACCAAAGCGGGCAAGTATGTGTAGAACCGCAGGAGGTGGGCGAGATTCTCAACGCATATGTCTCCTCTGTGTTTACCGTGTAGAAAGACATAAAGACTTGGGAACTTTGGGAATTGAGTTGTCATGTCTTGAGCGAAGTCCATCTCACAGTAAAGGAGGTGTTGCATGAATTAAAATGTATAAATGTGGTGAAATCTCTTTGTCCTAACCAGATACTTCCACAAACACTGCCAGAGACTAGGGAGGACAGTATGGGTGCCTTGGCTCATATTTGTGCATCATTATTAGCCACGGGTGAGGGCCTGTAAGACTACCAGGTCACGAATGTTGTGCGCTTATTCAAGAAGGGCCGCAAAGAAAAATCTGAGAAGTGTGATCAAGTGAGCCTCACCTCTGTGTGAAGTAAGTTACTTGAGAAGTTTCTCAGAGAAAGTTATACATGCATTTCTGAAGCCAGCTTGGTTTTATGCGTGAGAGATCATGCCTGACAAATTCGTTAGAGTACTTTGATGAAATTGACAAAGGCAGTTGACCAGGTAAGTGCAGTAGACGTAATCTATGTGGATTTCAATAAGGCCTTTGCAAAGGTTTTACATGGTCAGCCATTCTGAAAGTGTAGATCGCATGGAATCCAGGAGGAAATGCAAATCGAATACACAATTAGCTTGATTGTAGTAAGCAGACGAGAAGCTTGTGACTACTGGAGTGCCTTAGAAGTCGGCACTGGGCCCATTGCTGTTTGTTATCTATAACAATGATTTCGATGAAAATGTAAACGGCATGATTTGTAAGTTTAGAGATGACACTAAAATAGGAGTTATCGTGGACAGTGAGGAAGGTTATCAGAAATTACAGCCGGACCTTGATTAGCTGGGGAACTGGGCTGAGTAAAGGAAATGGAAGTTTAATATAGATAAGTGTGAGGTCTTACATTTTGGAAGGTCAAATCAAGGTCGGAGTTTCTTGTGAATGGTACGGCCTTCAGGAAGGTAGTGGAACGGAGGGATCCTAGAGTTCAGGTGAACGGTTCTCTGCAAGTGGAGTCACAGGGAGGCAGGATAGTGAAGGCAGTCTTTGGTGCACTGGCCTTCATCAGTCAGGGCATTGAGTAAAGAAGTTGGGAAGTTATGTTGCAGTTATACAGGATGTTGGTGAGGCTGTCCATGGAGTATTGTGTGCAGTTTTCGTCACCTTGCTTTGGGAAGAATGTTATTAAACTGGAAAGAGAGCGGAATAAACTTACAAAGATGTTGCCAGGACTCAAGGCTCAAGTGAAAGGGACAGTTTGGACAAATCAAAACGTTATTCTTTAGAGTATAGGAGATCGACGTGGGATCCTATAGAACTCTTTAAGACCATGGATAGGGTGAGCACACATAATCTTTTTCCCAGGGTTGGGAATTCGAGGACTAGTGGGCATCAGTTCAAGCTTAGAGGGGAAAGGATCAAAGGAAACCTGAGAGACAACTTTTTTTACACAGAGGGGGGCATGCATGTGGAATGAGCTGCCAGCAAATGCATTTTAAATGGTTATATTAACAACATTTAAAAGTCATTTGGACAATTACACGGATAGGAAAAGTTTAGATAGGAAAGGTTTTGCCAGCTAAGACCAATTTGGGGTAAAGGACCTGACTCCATGCTGTAGGACTCGATAACTCTAAGACTGTGTGCTACTTTCACCGTGGCTGCTCCCTGTTTAATATTCGGCCATTTAGCTTTTATAGTAACTTAGAGACTGGAATATAATTGATGGTCTCAGCGGGGTTATGTTTACCATATGACGTAGCAGGATGTGAGTTATAGACTGTAATGAAATCAAGGGCTTCGAGCTGATTAATACACAGAGTGACAGATACTTGGGTGTAAGGTACTAGATTTCAATCGAGGGGGATGCATGTTTTTGGAAAGAAGAACATGTACACAGGAGAGAGTCACAGATTGGGATCTAATCAAGGGCTTGATGGTTTATACATACAATAACAGATTCAAAAAGTGGGGTGCTAAAAGGGTGCAACAGGTCAGGCAGCATCCGCGGAGCAGGCGAGTCGACGTACCAGGCATAAGCCTTTGAACCCACCTCAATCGCTTCCGCTGGCAGCTCATTCGATATGCATAATACACTCTGTGTAAAACAGTTGATTCTCAAGTTCCCTCTAAGCTTAAACCAATGCCCTCTAGTCCTTGATCCCCATCAAAGGGGAAAAGACTGAGTTCATTCACCCTATCCATGACTCTCTTGTACTTATATGCTTCGGTAAAATCCCCCCCTGAGCCTCCTGAGCTGTAAAGAAAAATGTCCTAGTTTGCCCCGCCTCTCCCTATAACTCAGACACTTGAGTCCTGGCAACATCTTTGTAAATTTATTCTGCACTCTTTCCAGTTTAATAGCATTCTTCCCATAGCAAGGTCACCAACACTGCACACAATGCTGCACGGGTCGCCTCAGCAACATCCTGTACAACTGCAGCATAACTTGCTGACTTCTCCACGCAATACCCTGACTGAGGAAGGCCAGTGTACCAAAAGCCACCTTCACTACCCTGCCTACCTGCCACTCCGCTTGCGGGACAAACGTGCACCTGAACTCCAAGGTCCATCTCTACCACTCCTTGAGGCCCTACCATTCACCATGAAACTCCTACCTTGATTTGACTTTCCAAAATGCAAGACCTGACACGTATCTATATGAAAATCCATTTGCCATTTCTCTGCCCACTTCCTCAGCTGGTTCAGGTCCACCTGCAATTTCTGAGAACCTTCCTCACTGTCCATGATAACGCCTATTTTAGTGTCAATTGCAAACTTAATAATCATGTTTTTAACATTCTCATCCAAGTCATTGATATCGATAAAAATAGCAACCGATCCCTGAGGCCGACCACGAGTCACAGGCCTTCAGTCCAACAAGCATCCTTCCACTATTACCCTTTGTTTCCTATCATCAAACCGAATGTGGATTCAATTTGCCAGCTTCCCTGGATTCCATGTGATCTAACCTTCGAGAGCAGTCTACCATATGAAACCTTATCAAAGGCGTTATTGAAATCCATTTCAACTCCGCCTACCACCCTGCCCTCGTCAACCTTCATCAAAGAACTCTCACAAATTTGTAAGCCATGATTTCCCACACACAAAGCTATGCTGACTATTCCTAATCAAACCTTTTCTTTCCAAATATATGCATATCTTATGTCTTAGAATCTTCTCAAGTAACTTACCTAGCCCATAGTTTATGCTCACTGGTCAACAGTTCCCAGATTTTTCTTTGCGGCCCTTCTTGAATAAGGCCACAGCATTCGCTCCCGCCCAGTCTTCCAGGAGCTCACCTGTAGCTAACGGTGATGCAAAAGTATGAGCCAGAGTCTCCACAATTGCTTCCCTAGCCTCTAGCAGTGTTCTTGGATATATCTGGTCAGGACAAGGAGATTGCTCTTGTTCATAAACTCTAATGCATGAAACACCTCCTCTACACTGTTATGAACTGTCCTCAAGTTATGACCACTCAATTCCCAAATCTAAATGTCTTTCTGCTCGGTAAAACCAGAGAAGCTAAATTAGCTTAGCTTCCCTTCAGTACGGAAACAGGTCCTTCGGCCCAACAAGTTCACACTGACTCTCTGAAAAGTAACCTGCCCAGACCCACTCCCCTCTCCTATGTTTGCCATTGGCTAATGGACCTAACACTATGGGGCAATTTGTCATGGTCAATTTACCCTAAAGTGCACATTTTGGATTGTGGGAGAAACACTGGAGCACTCAGAGAAAACACAGGGTGAATGTATAAACTCCACACAGACAGTCACCCGTGGCTGGAATCAAACCCGAGTCCCTGGCACTATGTGGCAGCAGTGCTAACCACTGAGTCACCATGCCGCCCCAGATATTCTTTGAGAACCTCGCACATCTGTAATGGTTCAACACAGACATGTCTACTTTGGTCTTGAGGGGTCCTGCTCTCTCTGTTTTTTTTTGTCCTTAAAGTTAATCAAATCGAGATGAGGGCGTTTGTGCTTTACGTCCAGTACACAGGCTCATATGTCTGCATGGAGAGAATTCATCGTGCCTTTTTGAACACCTATATGTCCCCAGGTCATCGCTCAAACAGACCACTGCTCACAAATTCAAGCAGCTCTTCGCTGCTGGATTTCAGCTGCCTGCTCCGAGTTCTGACAGAGCTTAGTTTCATCCTGCAACTTAATGGGGCACCAGCCCTCCCAACAGTCGGATTCTGCAGGTGACGCTGTTGTGGATCACCCCTAGGACTGAACCTCCTGACTGTTCTGACACTGGGTGCAGTGGGAGAGTCAGTGGGCTCTTTTTTTTGTTTCGTGCTAGATTGTACCACCGCCCCCTCAACCCCACGGTGGCTGAGAGGCAGCACGGTGGTTCTGTGATTTTGCATTGCTGCCTCATGGCACCAGGGATCTGTGTTTGATTGCACATTCAGTGTGACTGCCTGAGTAGAATTTGAATGTTCTCCCCCTATGTCCGCATGAGTTTCCTCCGGGTGCTCCGGTGTCCTCCCACAGTCTAAAGATGTGTGGTTTAGAGTGGATTGGCCGTACTAAATTGTCCATTAGTATTCAGGGGTGTGTAGGCTAGGTGCATTAGTCTAGATTAGAGTGGTGCTGGAAAAGCACAGCAGGTCAGGCAGCATCCGAGGAGCAGGAAAATCGACGTTTCAGACAAAAGCCCTCCATCAGGGTTAGGTGCATTAGACAGGGTAGAGTAATAGGGTTGGGGAATGGGTCTGGGTGGGTTTCTCCTTGGAGGATCGGTGTGGAATTGTTAGACTGAAGGGCTGTTTCTACACTGTAGGGATTCTAAGATTCCAATTGGGAAAAGCAGGATTAATCATTGAAAATTTAGGAAAAGCATCTTCATCTCTTTTCTGTCTGTCTTCTCAATGGTACTCTCTAATGCTACTGCTGAAGAATCTCACTTAGGTAATAGCATCAGAATGCAAGATTCTACAGCGAGACTGGGGAATTCAACCCCTTGCTCTGACATCTCTTATCACCATGGCTGATCTCATCTTGGCCTCAACTCCACTCTTCACCCAGTTACTAATTAAAAATCCGTCTCTGTCCTCCTTTACTTTATTCAATGTTCTGTCATCCACCACACTCTAGGGAAATGGATTCCATCGTGAGTGGTGGGCGTTTGGAACACGTTGCCAGCAGAGGTGGTAGAGGCAGGCACGGTAGATTCAGATTGCTCATGGGATATGGGGATTGTGGGTTTGGTAGGTATCTATGATGAATTCCCAATTGCCCTTGGGAAGGTGGGATGAGCTGTTTTCTTGAACTGCTGCAGTGCACCCAAAATACCTTTGGGGGGGGGATTGGGTTCCAACAGGTCCACCCAGCCACAGAGAAGGAATGGCAATATCTATCTGTCTGTCTGTCTGTCTGTCTGTCTGTCTGTCTATCTATCTATCTATCTATCTATCTATCTATCTATCTATCTATCTATCTATCTATCTATCTATCTATCCATCTGTCTGTCTGTCTGTCTATCTATCTAACTATCTATCTGTCTATCTATCTATCTATCTATCTATCTATCTGTCTGTCTGTCTGTCTATCTATCTAACTATCTATCTGTCTGTCTATCTATCTATCTATCTATCTATCTATCTATCTATCTGTCTGTCCATCTGTCTATCTATCTATCCATCTATCTATTCATCTATCTATTATATATTATACACACACACATACACACATATATTTCCAAGTCAGGATTGCAAATGACAAATGACTTGGAGCGGAATTTACAGGGGGTGATGTTCCCATTCATCTACTGACTTTATCCTTCCAGATTTAGAGGTTGCTGTCTGAGGATCTTTGGTAAATTTCTGCCGTGCTCATGTTGCTCTGGCTGCACCTATCCAGGCACATGGGGCGTATGGCCAACAAATGTCTGATAGGCAACAATACACCCAGGTCTGTCATTTCTCTCTTTCTGTGTCTCGTTCTCTTGCTCCCTCAGCGACTCTCTCTCTCTCTCTCTCTCTCTCTCTCTCTCTCTCTTCTGACTGTCTCAAGTGCTTTTGATGCTGCTACTTGAACAAGACTCGCTTTTTTTGTAAGGGGGTCTTAAGGGCAAAGGTTCCAAAATGTCTCGGGTTGATCTACTTGAAGAAGATTTTAAGTTTTTAAAAAGCACACTTGCACACAGAAAGGGGAGTGGCCAGTTCTTTCAGCTCAGCTTCTCTCTGGTTTGGTTTGATTTCAGCAGGCAGTCAGTTGTGAAGCTGCTGGACAAAGAAGCAGGTCCGTGCTGATCCTCCCTCTCTCTTGTAAGACCCCGGGCTCGATTTTACATTTTTTTCTTGCCAAGGGGTGTTTAGATTAGACTAGATTCCCTATAATGTGGAAACAGGCCCTTCGGCCCAACAAGTCCACACTGGCCCTCCGAAGAGCAACCCACCCAGACCCATTCCCCTACGTTCACCCCTGACTAATGCACCTAACACTACGGGCAATTTAGCATGGCCAATTCACCTAACCTGCACGTCTTTGGACTGTGGGAGGAAACCCACGCAGGCACAGGGAGCATGTACAAACTCCACACAGACAGTCACCTGAGGCGGGAATTGAACCCAGGTCCTTGGCGATATGAGGCAGCAGTGCTAACCACTGAGCCACAGTGCTGCCCCAAACATGGATTGCTGGAAGCATTTGGAACAGCATCATTAAGGTCAGGTAATCTGTCAGGTTTTTGGTTCCATTTATCTGTATTCTGTTCTCTTTTATTTGTGTTTCATTTAGTCATCGAGCAAAAATATTAAAACTAACTGGTTGGGCCAACTGCATTACTCCTGGAATATCCTCTCTACGCCTGTTTAAAACACCTAGCACCGTTAGATCTGTTCTGTTTTCTTAAAATGTTTTAAGGGGGTCTAGTCTGGTCCATAACACTCTTTTTGTCTCTCTTTCCCCTGTCTGTCTCAATCTTGAAGTTTCCCTCACTCACTATTTCTATCCCTCTGACTCTCTCTTTCTTTGTCAACAGCTGTCTTTCAGTCTCTCTCTCTCTCTCACTTCATCCTGCAATTAACAATGATGCCGGTGTAACTCTAACAGGGACCTGAAACTTCCAAACACCCTTGATGCCTTTTCATGACCCGTGGTGAACTGGACCAGATTGCAAGCATGTGGTCTGTGTTTATACCCATGCCTCATTTGACAAGGATATGCCAGCCCCAGGGAGGGAGGGGGTGCCAGCAAGCTGTAATCTGCACCTCCAATCCGTGACAGTCACATCATACAGCTCATTACTCTCAGACTCACATATGGAGGGTCAGCAGCTGAGAATACAACAAACAAGCAGAAGCAACATACACTAGTCTATGATCTCAACCTCCTCCTGTCTCTCTCTCTCCCTCTCTCTCCCCCTCTCTCTCCCTCCCAGGCTCACGCTCTCTCCCTATCTGTCGCTCAATCACTGAATGTAACAGAAATCTGGCTCAGGGATGGACAAGACTGGCAGCTTCATGTTCCAGGATACAAATGCTCCAAATGCTTACAGAAAAGGAGGTAAGAGAAGACGGGGTATGGTGTTTTTGATAAGGGATAGCATTGCAGCTGTGCTGAGGGAGGTTTTTCCTGGAAATACATCCAGGGAAATTATTTGGGTTGAACTGAGAAATAAGAGAGGGATGATCACTTTATTAGAATTGTTTCATAGACCCCCAAATAGTCAGAGGGAAATTAAGAAACAAATTTGTCAGGAAATCTCAGTTATATATAAGAATAATAGTTTTTTTTAATGCTGGAGGATTTTAACTTTCCAAACATAGATTGGGATTGTCATAGTGTTAAGGATTTAGATGGAGAGAAATTTAGTAAGTGTGTGACAGTAAAGTTTTCTACATGTACCTACCAGAGAAGGTGCAAAACTTGACCTACTCTTGGGAAATAAGGCAGGTCAAATGACTGAGGTGTCAGTGAGGGAGCACTTTGGAGCCAGCAGCCATAATTGTATTAGTTTTAAAATAGTGATGGAAAAGGATAGACTAGATATAAAAGTTGAAGTTCTAAATGGAAGGAAGGCTAATTTTGAAGGTGTTAGGCAAGAACTATCGAAAGCTAACTGGGGGCAGATGTTCGCAGGTAAAGGGATGGCTGGAAAATAGGCAGCCTGCAGAAATGAGATAACAAGAATCCAGAGAAAGTATATTCCTGTTCGGGTGAAAGGAAAGGCTGGTAGGTATAGGGAATGCTGGATGACGAAAGAAATTGAGGATTTGTTTACAAAAAAGAAGGAAGCATTTAGACAGGATAGATCGAGGGAATCCTTAGAAAAATATAAAGGCAGTAGGAGTATACTTAAGAGGGAGATCAGGAGCGCAAAAAGGGGACATGAGATAGCTTTGGCAAACAGAATTAATGAGAATCCAAAGGGGTTTTTAAAAATACATTGAGAACAAAAGGATAACTAGGGAGAGAATAGGACCCCTCAAAGATCAGGAGGGCGGCCTTTGTGTGAAGCCACAGGAGATGGGGAAGATACTAAATGAGTATTTCCCATCAGTATTTACTGTGTAAAAAAGACAAGGAAGATATAGACTGTGGGGAAATACATGGTGACACTTT
The DNA here is from genome assembly GCF_020745735.1 of Hemiscyllium ocellatum. Taxonomy (NCBI): domain Eukaryota; kingdom Metazoa; phylum Chordata; class Chondrichthyes; order Orectolobiformes; family Hemiscylliidae; genus Hemiscyllium; species Hemiscyllium ocellatum. The sequence continues at coordinate 301,532 of NC_083441.1, forward strand.
GAAAAGTGTCCGTATTAAAGAGGAGGAAATGTTGGATGTCTTGAAATGCATAAAGGTGGATACATACCCATGACCTGATCAGGGATATCCTCGAACCCTGTGGGAAGCTAGGGAAGTGATTCCTAGGTCCCAGCCGAGATATTTGTGTCATCAATAGTTACATGTCCAGATGAAAAACGGGATGTTGGCTAACGTGGTGCCACAGTTTAAGAAGGGTAGTAAGGACAAGTCAGGAAACTATAGACCAGTGAGCCTGATGTCGGTGGTGGGCAAGTTGTTGGAGGAAACCCTGAGGAACAGGATGTACATATATTTGGAAAGGCAAGGACTGATTGGGGATAGTCAGCATGGCTTTGTGCATGGGAAATCATGTCTCACCAACTTGATTGAGGTTTTTTGAAGAAGTAACAAAGAAGATTGATGAGGCAGGGCAGTGGACGTGATCTATGTGGACTTCAGTAAGACGTTCGACAAGGTTCTCCATGGGAGACTGGTTAGCAAGGTTAGAGCGCATGGAATACAGGGATTTATGTAGCCATTTGGATACATAACTGGCCCAAAGGTAGAAGACAGAGGGTGGTGGTGGAGGGTTGTTTTTCAGACTGGAGGCCTGTGACCAGTGGAGTACCACAAGGATCGGTGCTGCGTCCACTACGTTTCATCAGTTATACAAATGATTTGGATGTGAGCATAACAGGTATACTCAGTAAGTTTGCAGATGTCACCAAAATTGGAGGTGTAGCGGACAGCGAAGAAGGTTACCTCAGATTACAATGGTATATTGATCAGATGGGCCAATGGGCTGAGAAGTGACAGACTGAGTTTAATTCAGATAAATGTGAGGTGCTGTATTTTGGGAAAGCAAACCTTAGCAGGACTTATACACTTAATGGTAAGGTCCTAGGGAGTGTTGCTGAACAAAGAGACCTTGGAGTGCAGGTTCATAGCTCCTTGAAAGTGGAGTCACAATTAAATAGGATAGTGAAGAAGACGTTTGGTATGCTTTCCTTTGTTGGTCAGGAATTGGGAGGTCATGTTGCGGCTGCATAGGACATTGGTTAGGCCACTTTTGGAATATTGTGTGCAATTCTGGTCTCCTTCCTCTCGGAAGAATGTTGTAAAACTTGAAATGGTTCAGAAAAGATTTACAAGGATGTTGTCAGGGTTAGAGGATTTGAGCTGGAGGGGGAAGTTGAATAGGCTGGGGCTGTTTTCCTTGGAACATCAGAGGCTGAGGGGTGACCTTATAGAGGTTTATATAATCGTGAGGGGCATGGATAGGATAAATAGACAAAGTCCTTTCCCTGAGGTGGGGGAGTCCAGAACAAGAGGTCATAGGTTTAGAGTGAGAGGAGAAAGATAGAAAAGAGATGGATGGGGCAACCTTTTCACTCAGCGGGTGGTACATGTATGGAATGAGCTGCCATAAACTCATCTGGATGGGTATATGAGTAGGAAGGGCTTAGAGAGATATGGGCCCGGTGCTGGCAGTTGGGAGTAGATTGGGTTGGGATATCTGGTTGGCATGGACGAGTTGGGCTGAAGGGTCTGTTTCCATTTGTATATCTCTATGAGTCCATGACTACTCTCTCTCTCTCTCTCACTATTTCTATCTCTCACGCTCTCTGCCTTGATTTGTCTCACGGTCCCTCTCTGTCTCTGTGTCCCTCTCGCTTTCTGTGTTACCTGTGTTTCTGATGTTCCCTCCCTCTCACTTTGTGTCTCATCATCTGTCCTACCCTCTCCCTCCCTCGCTCTCTTTTTCTATCTCACTCACATTCTGCACATCCTTCTCTCTATCTCGCAGTCTGCCTCCATCTCTCTAGCCACATCACGCTTTCCAAACCATTGTCTTTCCTTTATTGCAATTTTTCATTCTTTGTTTCCCACCATCTCTCCACAATAGTTTATCCTTTGCTATAAGTTTGCCTCTCGTGTTTAAAAACTTTAATGAGTACAGCCCCAAATGACTCAACCTCTCCTCATGAGATATTCCCTCTGCGTAAGGTATTGGTTTAGTGACTGCCACCAACGCCAGTCTATCTTTTCTCAGGTAAGCATATTATAGCTGTTCAGTTTCCCTGCTGTGTTCTGACGAGGGCCTTGTACAGTTTCAGCATGAACTCCCTGATTTTTTACTCCATCCTCTTTGTCATAAAGGCCAACATTCCATTTGCCTTCCCAACTATCTCCTGATCTTGTTGGCTCGGTTTTTGGTGATTTTAGATTAGATTACTTATCGCGTGGAAACAGGCCCTTCGGCCCAACAAGTCCACACCAACCCTCTGAAGAGCAACCCACCCAGACCCATTCCCCTACATTTATCCCTTTACCTAACACTAAGGACAATTTAGCATGGCCAATTCACCTAACCTACACATTTTTGACTGTGGGAGAAAACCGGATCACTTGGAGGAAACCCACGCAGACATGGGGAGAACGTGCAAACTCCACACAGACAGTTGCCTGAGGTGGGAACCTAACCTGGGTCTCTGGTGCTGTGAGGCAACAGAGCTAACCATTGTGCCTTGTACAGTTTCAGCATGAACTTCCGGATTTTATACTCCACCGTGCCACCCACAAATTTATGTGCAAAGACTTTCAAATCCCTCAGTACTATGGCTTTCTGCAGTCTTTCTCCATTGAAATAATGCTCAAATCCTCTCTCCGCCAAATCACATGTTCTAATATTTTTTCCATAATAAATACAAATAAAATTATCTATATCGATTGTCAGCACTAATTGAATATGGTTAAATGCATTTTTGTATGAATAATGTTCAAGTCCTCTACTTGCTAAATTGCATTATCTAAGATTTTTCCCCCTCATAAAGTCAAATGAAATTATGTCTATTCTCAACACAAATTGAAAATGGTGAAAGGCAATTTCTTTTGGAAAATGTAGCAGTCGGGTTCCATCTTGAGCCGAGTGCTGAATAATTAATTTCACTCAACGTGGAATATTTGAGCCCCTTTGGAGGCTCCATTTCCAAACAAGCACTGAATACAATAATTCCACTCGGTGCGGGACTTGTCGTGATCCATGCAGGGAAATTGAGGTGCTGGCTCCATCTCAAGTCCGGAGCTTGCTCATCCTATACCAGATACAGGTCTGAAAGCCCCTTCATGCACAGATATACACAACAGAAAAGTTCCAAATTCCACTGTCGAGATGGCTAATCTCATCCCTATCCAGAGGAAATAAAAACCAGTAACCATTCCTGGTTAACCTACTGGTCCTGTTTTGAGGTACACCAGGTGACTCAGACCAGTACACTTTATTGACTCGTTTTCTTGATTTTTTTTCTTCTGTGAATGACCAAGAGTCAACAAAGCAGTGAAATGGAAGTCAAGGCTTCGTCTTGGGCCTAATGTGAGCTCATGTTACAGAATGACATTAAATAAGGATGTTTGGGATCACAGCTAGTTACACACACACACACACACACACACACACACACACACACACACACACACACACACACACACACACACACACACACACACACACACACACACACACACACACCAGGAGAGGCTCAGGCTTCATTCTCAGCCCAACGGTTCAGAAAACATTTACAAGAATGTTGCCAGGGTTGGAGGATTTGAGCTATAGGAAGAGGTTGAATAGGCTGAGGCTGTTTTCCCTGGAGCTTATAGAGGTTTATAAAGTCATGAGGGGCAAGGATGAAGAGACAAAGTCATTTCTCTGGGGTGGGGGAATCCAGAACTGGAGGGCATAGGTTTACAGTAAGATTTAGGGTGAGATTTGTTTTTTTAGGCAGAGGGTGATACTTGTATGGAATGAGCTGCCAGAGGAAGTGCTGGAGGCTGGTACAATTGCAACATTTAAAAGGTATCTGGATAGGTATATGAATAAGAAGGGTTTGGAGGGATATAGGCTGGATGCTGGCAGGAGGGACTAGATTGGGTTGGGATATCTGGTCAGCATGGACGAGTGGACGGAATGGAGACCCACAGCACAGAGAGATTTAGGCTCATGATCCAGTTCCTGGGCCTGGTGTTTATAAGTGATCCAGATATACAGTAATTGAATCTCACAGAGCAGGGATATATAGGCTCAGGCTGAAACTTGGGCCTAGCACTGAGTTAGCCAATCTCACTCCTGGTTTTGAATTGATTGAGCAACCATCGGCCCAAGACGCGTAACATAGAGAAATGTCAGCCCAGGCTGCATCTCAGACCTCAGGCTTATTGAGACAATCTCACTCCTGAGAAAAACCGAAAGAATTGCAGATGCTGTAAATCAGGAACAAAAACAGAAATGGATAGAGTTGATAGCCAGAGACTTTTCCCCAGGGCAAGATTGATGGGCACGAGGAGTCACAGTTTTAAGTTGTAAGGAGGAAGGTATAGAGGAAATGTCAGAGGTGGGTTCTTTACGCGGAGAGTTGTGAATGTATGGAATGCGTTGCCTGCAGTGGCGGTGGAAGCAGAGTCATTAGGGACATTCAGGCGAATGTTGGGCATGCACATTGACAGCAGTGAATTGAGGGGTACCAAGGTGAAGTTATTTTAGTTTAAATTAGGAATAATCCTCGGCACAACATCGTGGGACAAAGGGCCTGCTCTGTGCTGTACTTTTCTACGTTCTAACTTCAGGATTGGATTAACCTTGACGTCGCTGCAATTGACGACAGAGGTTCGGTCAAGTATGGCCAAGTGGGATTGTGGGAGAGAGTGTGAGAAACAAAGCTCACTCACGTCAATAATTTCAGTCCGAGACAAGATCTGAATCAGTAGTGTCAATTATTTCACACTTGCAAGTGGATGTGATGTACACAAGGCAGGGACAAAACACACCGAATTCAATGAATACTCGATATTTATATAATTTGGTTTCTATATTTATTTTATCTCATTGCTCCTCCCCTGTTTACATCCTCCAATTCCCTAAGACCGGTACCCATTACTCCTGTTTATCGCCTGCCTTATCCGGCCTTGTCTGTGACAAAATGCTTATTCCTGGCCTCACAAGGCCGTTTGACCTCATCCCATCCTTTGCACACCATTATCTACTCCCTCCATCTGTTCCTTTCCTCACAGCATCTTATCACTAAGCCCTTTCAGTTGGGGTTTGTTCCTGTGTTTCTGTAAAAGTGGGAAATAGATGTTTATACCTAGTGTTTATACAGGCGTATCGAGCTTAACTGCCTCTCCTCACAGCATCTTATCTTATTTCTGGCCTCACAAGGCCGTTTGACCTCATCCTGGTGTGGGTCATTGTTAGGCCGTTATCTACTCCCTCCATCTATGCTGCCCCTTCACAGCATCTTATCTCGTCCCCTGTATTTCTACCATTGTTTTGCAGTCCCGTTTCTTTCTTGCATACATTTTTAGCAAATACAAAAAAAAAAGATTATGCATTTCCTCCACATAGTTTCCATTCTTGTTGACTCAGCTCTGGGCTGAAACAACTACACACTGGTGTCAGTTCATTTACTTTGTACCAGCCACTATAATTGCAGAAGTAACACTAATTTATCTACATCCCACAAAGTGCATGAATTAAAAAGCAACATTTCCAAAGAGTTGGGCCATCTCCTCCTGAGGACTGTGGCAGGGGGGAGGTCTCCTTTCCTCCACACCCTGGAAGGTGAGGGGGATGGGGGATAGGGGGGATTGGGTGCACGGGCCTGGCGGGCTGAATGAGGTCACAATGAGGGCGTGGCTAGGGCGGGGCAATGGGCGTGGCCAAGGGAGGGGGCGGGGTTGGAACAATGGGGCGGCTCCGGCAGGGCGAGGAAGGGGCGGGTCTAATAGGGACATAGTCACGGAGGCGGGATCAGGAAGGGGGCGGGTTTGGGGGGAATGTGGCGGGAAACAGGCCGTGACGTGGTTCAGCTCGGTTCCAGTGGGCGAGGGGGGGCGTGGCTAGGGAATGGGGCGGGGTGAGAGAGTGCGGCGAGGTTGGGACGTGGTTATGGAGAGGGCGTGTTTAGGGTCGTGCGTGGACAGAAAGGGGCGTGGCGAGAGTCTGGGCGTGGTTGGCGAATGGGGCGCGGTAAGAGAATGGGGCGTGGTTAGGGCGTGTGCGGTGGCGTGCCATGGTCAGGGAATGGGCGTGGCGGGGGCGTGGTTAGGGAATGGGCGTGCCATGGTCAGGGAATGGGCGTGGTGGGGCGTGGTTAGTAAAGGGGCGTGGTAAGGGATGGAGCGTGGTGGGGGCGGGTTCGCGAGGAAGGCGTGATAGGGAAGGGGCGTGTTGAGGGTATGGGGCGTGGTTGGAGATGGGCATGGTTAGGGACTGGGGCGTGGTTAGGGACTGGGGCGTGGTTAGGGACTGGGGCGTGGTGGGCGTGTGGTTATGAAATGGGGCGTGGTTCGGTAATGCGGCGTGGTCGGAGCGTGTTTCGGGAATGGGCGTGGTGGGGGCGTGGTTAGGGATAGGAATTGATGGGGGCGCGGTGAGCGAGGAAGGCGTGGATAGGGAAGGGACGTGGTTGGAGATGGGCGTGGTTGGAGATGGGCGTGGTTAGGGACTGGGGCGTGGTTAGGGACTGGGGCGTGGTTAGGGACTGGGGCGTGGTTAGGGACTGGGCGTAGTTAGGGACTGGGGCGTGGTTAGGGACTGGGGCGTGGTTAGGGACTGGGGCGTGGTTAGGGACTGGGGCGTGGTTAGGGACTGGGGCGTGGTTAGGGACTGGGGCGTGGTTAGGGACTGGGGCGTGGGCGGAGCGTGGTTATGAAAAGGGGCGTGGTGAGGGAAGGGGCGGTACAGATTGAATGCAGGAGGGGTTTGAGTCGGGGCGGGTCACTCCGGCGGGGAGGAGGCGGGGTCCGGAGGGAAGGGGACCTGTTTTCCGGTGAGACTTGTGGGGCCACCGCCGGCCGTGGTTTTGGTTTGGGGCGGAAGGGGGAGAGGGGCGGTGTTTGGCAGAGGGCGACGTCAATGGGGCGGGGTTTGTACGGAGGTGGGCGGGGTTTGTACGGAGGTGGGCGGGGTTTGTGTGGAGGTGGGCGGGGTTTGTGCGGGGGTGGGAGTGGTTTTAGAAGCCGAGCGCTGTGGGCGGTGCGCTTGGGGTGGGGGCGTGGTTTGCTTACAGCGGCAGTGTTCCTGAGTGACGTCATCGGGGAGGGGCTTATTGATGACGCGTGATGGACCCTCTCTTGGTTGACTGAGTGAAGTTTGTGTGGGTTTCCTCCCAGAGTCTGGAGATGTCCAGATTAGGGTGGGTTGGGTCATGCTAAGGCACCCCTCAGAGTCCAGGATGCACAGGCTTAGGTGGGTTAGCCCAGGCAAATGGAAAGGATGGGGGTGGATCTGGCTGGGATGCTCTTGGCAGGGTCAGTGCACACTGGAGGTACCGAGTGGCCTGCTTCCACACTGCAACCATTCCTGACACCTGGAGGAATGCCGAGTGTCCTCGGCAGGAGGGAGATAGGGAGGGGATTGCCGGGACAAGGACCAGGTTTCCGAGGCACGGTGGGGATAGAGGGGGCCGGAGGGTGTTACAGAGATGGATAGGAGGTTTTGTGCCTGTTAGAGCAAACAAGATAGGGAGTGGATGTTGTGCGCCGGAGGGGGTGACAGATAAGGAGAGGGTATGGGGTTACAGAGATAGGGAGGGGGTGGAGGGGCTGGAGGGGGTTACAGAAATAGGGAGGGTGTGTAGGGTCTGGTGGGAGTTACAGAGATAGGGACGGGGTGTAGGGGGCTGGAGGGGATTTCAGAGATAGGGAGGCAGTGTACTGGTGGGCAGGTTACAGAGAAAGGGAGGGGCTCGAGGGGGTTATAGAGATAGGGAGGGGGTGTAGGGGTTGGAGGGGGTTACGGAGATAAGGAGGAGTTGTAGAGGTTTGAGGTGGTCACAGAGAGGGAGGGGGTGTTGGGTCTGGAGGGGGTACAGAAATAGGGAGGGCTTGTAGGGGCTAGAGGGGGTTACAGGGTTAGGGAGGGGGTGTAGGGGTGGGCAGGGCTTACAGAGATAGGGAGGGGGTGTGGGGGCCAGATGAGGTTACAGAGTTAGGGAGGGGGTGTGGGGGCCAGATGAGGTTACAGAGTTAGGGAGGGGGTGGAGAGGATGGAGTGGGTTACTGATATAGGGAGAGGTGTAGGAGCTGGAGGGGTTACAGAGATAGGGAGGGCTTGTAGGGGCTAGAGGGGGTTACAGTTTAGGGAGGGGGTGTAGGGGTGGGCAGGTCTTACAGAGATAGGGAGGGGGTGTAGGGATTTGCAGGGGTTAAAGAGATAGGGAGGGGGTGTGGGGGCCAGATGAGGTTACAGAGTTAGGGAGGGGGTGTGGGGGCTGGAGGGTTTTATAGCGATATGAACGGTGTGTAGAGGCCAGAGGGGGTTACAGAGATAGGGAGAAGAGTGTAGGAGCTGGAGGAGGTTATAGAGATTGGGAGAGGCTGTAAAGGCTGGGGGTGCTGACAGAGATAGGGAGGGGATGTAGGGGCTGGAGGGGGTTACAGAGATAGGGAGGGTGTGTAGGGTCTGGTGGG